>NC_090447.1:442333081-442636112 GCF_031143425.1 Pleurodeles waltl
TTAACCGAGGCTGGGGCCAGAAAAGTGTCCATGGTCGGCTGCAACAAACCAGGCACTAGAGGCAGCAACTTTTTCGACGCTGATCTCTGTTGTAGTGTCTCAAAGATGATTGATGAGGAGGTAGATGGTTCTGGAACCTCTATATTGAGTTTCTGTGCTCCTCTTAGCAACACCTCGTTGAAAGTGGTTATGTCATCCACTGGTGAGACTCTAGCAGGTGGTGAATCTGTAAGAGTAGGTGAGTAACGCCCGACAGAAGAACCTGATGAAGACCAAGAGGGTGATCTTCTTGAGCGCGACCTGGATCTCCGTTGAGAGCGAGATCTGCTGCGGGACGCTGTAGCCGAGCGCCTAGGCCTCGCGGTCGGCTGTCGAGGAGCTGAACGAGCCCGTTCTGCCCCGGCTGTCGGCGATGGCGTTCTTGGCGGGGAGGCAGTGGGTGAATACATTCGCGAATATTGCGAATCTGGGGAGGCCGCTGGTCTGTTGAGGCTCTCCAGCCATCTCGGAGATAGGTTGATGGGCGAGACATGCCCAGGAGATGCTCTTGACCGAGAAGAGTCGCTCGGTATGGAGACCACTGGAGACTGAGCCTTGTCTGGCGAGGGGCGATGTTCTGCTCCCTGTTGGACAGGTAAAACCTGCGTCGACGTCGATGGACGCCCAGTCGGTTGGTCCTGCCTCGACGTTGATTGTCTCGACGTTGAGTGCCTTGACGTCGAACGGCGTTCCTTGGACCTCGACCTGCTCGCCGTCGTGTGCCTCGACGTGGAGCGATGGGAGGTTGACGGCGGATGTTTCCCGTGCCGTCGTGGAGATCTCGACGTCGTGTGTCCTGACGTCGGGGGGCGCACAGCCTTTGGCGGCGACCGGGCATGCCGGCGGTGGCTCGACGTCGATCGGCGGGCTGCCGTCGACGGAGACCTGCCCCTGCTCTGATGTTCCCTCGACGCCGTTCCCTTCGACGTCGGGTGCGTCGCCGTCGACGGCGATCTATGCCGGTGGGACGGTGGTAGCGACGACGTCGACGGTGAACAAACAGGTATTTTCCTACCTGTCGACGTCGACCGGGCCATTCTCTCCTGAGAATGGCCTTCTGGATGCCTGGGGAGTGAGGAGGACGATGTTCTTTTCCTCTCCTGAAGCCCATGAAGTCGGATCTTCTCTCTGTCTTTCAGAGTCCTCCTAGACATGTTCTTACAGTACTTACAAGTGTCAGGGCAGTGACTCTGAGGCAGGCACACTATGCACAGAGAGTGGGGATCTGACTGGGCCTTCTTCTTCCCACAAGCAGGGCATTTGACAAAAAGAGAAGGCATTTTTCTGTCAGAAAAAACCTTCCTAGCTCAGACAAAGATGTTACTTGTCGAGTGAAAAGTGAAAAAACGCTTTTTTAAAGAATTTTTCTGAGGAAAACTCAGAAAAACTGAGAGCTCAATGCTCCAGGATCCTCTCAGAAGAAGCCGGAAAAAAGAACTGACCTAACTGTGAACCAACTGTCACCTTTCCTTCACCCCTGAGGCATGGTGGGATACTGGAGGTGCTCAGGGTCTTAAAGGCACAGTGCCAAAGTTTTTATGGTTCTCCTGTGTTAACCTACATGCAGCCTATTGGCTAAGAATGCTTCATTGTTTTTCAATGCAGTTTTCTCTATTTTTTCACTAGAGTTTGCTACTGCTTACTTCCCCAAGCCTAGTTTTAGGAGCTTGGGTACTTATTTATGCTCTATTGTAGTATTTAAAAAAAAAAAAAAAAAAAACTTCATAGAAATAAAGCATTTTAGCCTGTTTTTAACATGATAGCCTGCATGACTGTTTGTTACACATGTATAATGTGTATATATTTTATATATGCTCCGGGGTCCCCGCACAAGGGCGGGAATATTCAATGTTTATGACTTTGATGAGGATCCCCTGGAAGAGAACCTTGATGACTCTGAGCAACAGGATGCATGTATGGCCCCCGTGAAATTGCTATCTCTGCACACCTGTAGCTGATCCAACTACACTATTTTCACATGACCCATCTCACACATCATTGGATCTGACATGCAGGCATCCTATCCGAGTCCAGATGCACCTGCTGTTCAAAGTCGGCAGCTGATTTCTTTCATATGGTATGGCAGTGTCCCAGCATGGCTCAGTACTGGAAGATAATTGCTCAAACCCTTTCTCAAGTTCTAGAGCGGCCCTTTGAGCTGTCACCCAAAATAGCTCTGCTGGGTCTATTCAGTATTTTAGCATTTGTGTTATTATAATAAAGTACCTTTATTTTTGTAACATTGTGTGGTACTTTCATGTGTGTAAGTGCTGTGTGACTGTAGTGGTATTGCATAAGCTTTGCATGTCTCCTAGATAAGTCTTGGCTGCTCATCCACAGCTACCACTAGAGAGCCTTGGCTTCCTAGACACTGCCTACACCTCAATAATAGGGGATACCTGGACCTGGTATAAAATGACAACACCATAGGTGCTCACCACACACCAGGCCAGCTTCCTACAGTGACATCTCCTAGATCTAATACTCCCTGGTCTGTAATGTCAGTGGGACGTTCGAGAGCCTTCAGCAAAAGTGGAAACAGTAGGTGGGTAGCCTTGATGACACTGAGCAGCAGGAGGCATGTATGGCCCAGTGAAATTGCTATCTCTGCACACCTGTGGCTGATCCAACTACACTATTTGCACATGACCCATCCCACACATCAATGGCTCTGACATGCAGGCATCCTACCCGAGTCCAGATTCACCTGCTGTTCAAACCCGGTAGCCGATTTCTTTCATATTGTATGGCAGTGCCCCAGCATGGCTCAGTACTGAAAGCTAATTGCTCAAACCCTTTCTCAAGTTCTAGAGCGGCCCTTTGAGCTGTCACCCAAAAAAGCTCTGTTGGGTCTCCTAGAAGATGTTAGGGGTGCCCTAAGAAACAGTATATTCGTGGCCTGAGAACAGTAGGTGCCACAAGAGGCACTGCACACAGATGGAAATCCCAAAGCCCTCCAACGCTTTCCGAATGGAAGGCCAGAATGGACTGGTGTGCGAAACAGGAGGAACCTATTTATATAGCCAAAGGCTGTTCATACAATTATCACTAGATATGGGGTAGGTGGTGGGACTACCATGGCCTATCGAACTTGCCTGGGGCCACAACCCCCACTGCTGAAGGCCCACTACAAGATGCTTAGGGAGTGGGGTGTGGACGATGCATTGCAATGTCATTGTGATTCAGTATGTTTATGTAGGTATCAAACAAAAATGTATAATAAAAAATAGGATTTATCTTTATCTCTACAAAGTTTGTAGTCTTTTCTTCCACTTAGAGTATTATCGCTGAAAATTCTCAAATAACATACAGGAATTTTCTGAATCATGGCTAATAAATTTGTGCCTGGTAGATTTTGAGGTGGTCACATAGATGTGTGATGATGATGATGTTATGATGCTGAGCAGCTAGGATGCTGTTTTGATGCTGAGCTGTTGCTCTTCTACCGAAACAGCAAATTTCCAGCATTTTGCCAGAGTAATCTGGCAAAAACTACAGGGCCTTGTAGATTAATCTTCCTGACTGAGACATGGGCTAAGTAGTTAAACAAAAGAAGAAAAAACAGCTTGATCATTGCAGAATAGCAGCCTCTGCAGCCTGCAGCAGACAAGATTGCTAATCGGGAAGCACAACCTACCTCACAGCAACATAATGAGCAACACTTTGAATACACCACACTGCTGGCTCAAATGATAAATGAAAGCTACACTGGCAAACAATGTGGAAATAGCTGATATAAACATGGTCATAATGCAGACACATCAGGTTTTGATATAAGGCAAAGGTATAAATATAAATATGGAGGGCAGAGTGTGTAAATCTGAGTGCATGCTACATTTCAAAGAATGTGTTTTGGTCCTATCTCAGGACTACAAGACGGTGTTCAATGGTACATGAGAGGCTCAGTGATCAGACATTAAAAGCCCAAAGGAATCATGGGCCACATTTACAAAGCCCTAGTGCCACCGGCGCGTCACTCTTAGTGACGCTCCGATAGTGCTGTGCACTGCTCCACATTTACAAGGTGGCGCTAAGCCACATTTTTGTGGCCTATTGCCACCTTGTAAATGTGGACCCCCCACGCAGCTTTCTGTGACAGAGAACATGCAATGGGTGTAGCTGTGGACATTTCACCTCAACACACATTGCTTTTGACACTGCCACAGATTTACAAGAAGGCATAAATCTGTGTCAGCACCAAAACCTAACACAACCCCATTGGGTGCCATTAGCATGAAGCAACAAAAATGAATATTTTTATTGTTCCTCGTTTTTGCTTTTTCGATGTGTTCCACATTCTGCAGCACACATAGAAAGAGCAAAAGGCCATGAATGATTGTTTATGTGCAGGGAGGTATCCCTTCCTGAACATAAACAATCATTCAAAAATGACTTTTTGGGACTTCTATATGTGCTAAATTCTGCAGCACACATAGAAGTGCCAAATCGCCATTGTAGATTGTTTATGTGCCGGAAGAACACCTTCCTGCACATAAACAATCACTTCCCTCAACGCAGACACCCTTGCACTATGGTGCGAGGATGCCTGCGTTGGCGCTGGCAGCTAAATTTAGCACCAGCGCAGGGGGAAACATAGGGTTGTGCCGTATTTCAGTAAATACAGTGCATCCCTGTGTTTCTAAAGTGGCGCAGCACGGCGCTGCAAATTTTGGAGCAGCACCCCGCTGCAACACCTTTTAGTAAATCGAGCCTAACGTTTGGTTGTTGGGTGTGCTGGCATGAGACCACATGGAACCCTTTGTTTAGAAGCTGTTATCAGTCCTTTTTACACTGCTTTGGAAGTAACGTGACACTTAAAAACAATGTCAAAAAATACATATGTTAAGAAAAATAAGAATACACTCTATTACACTATATTTTACAAGTAGTTTACCAGTTTGTATTTTCAATGTTAAACATATTAAAATATTCACAAAAAAACTCTGTGGAGTACTGCGGTAATACCTACAAATTTCTGCATACATTTTTTTTTTTTTTTTTTAAAGTGTGGCTCTCTGTAAAGGGCAGTATAAATACATAGAAACTTATGAATGAATATCTGTACCTATTACCACTTTAACCCTTTCGCTGCCAGGCCTTTTCCCCCTCAGGTGCCAGGCCTTTTTTTGGCTATTTAGGGCAGTGCGCGCTTAGACCCTCGTAACTTTTTGTCCACATAAGCTACCCACGCCAAATTTGCATCCGTTTTTTCCAACATCCTAGGAATTCTGTAGGTACCCAGAGTTTGTGGGTTCCCTTGGAGGAGACCAAGAAGTTAGCCAAAATACAGTGAAAATTTTGTTTAAAAAAAAGAAAACAAAATGGGAAAAAAGGGCTGCAGGGGAAGGCTTGTGTTTTTTTACCTGAAAATGGCATCAACAAAGGGTTGGTGGTGCTAAAATCATCATCTTCCCAGCTTTCAGGAGCTGGCAGACTTGAATCAGAAAACCACATTTTTCAACACAATTTTGGCATTTTATTGTGACATACCCCATTTGTACTATTTTTTGTGCGTTTAGCCTCCTTCCACTTAGTGACAGAAATGAATGAGAAACCAATGCTGGATCCCGGAAAGCTAAATATTTCGGAAAAGTAGATACAATTCTGAATTCAGCAAGAGGTCATTTGTGTAGATTCTATAAGGTTTTCCTATAGAAAATAACAGCTGAAATGAAAAAATATTGAAATTGAGGTGACAAAAACAGCCATTTTTCTTCACGTTTTACTCTGTAACTTTTTCGTGCAATGTCAGATTTTTGAAAGCAATATACCATTACGTCCGCTGGACTCTTCTGGTTGTGGGGATATATAGGGCTTGTAGGTTCATCAAGAACCGTAGGTACCCAGAGCCAATAAATGAGCTGAACCTTGCAATGGGCTTTCATTCTATACCGGGTATACAACAATTCATTTGCTGAAATATAGAGTGAAAAATAGGTACCAAGGAAATTTTTGTATTTCCAAAATGGGCACAAGATAAGGTGTTGAGAAGCAGTGATTATTTGCACATCTCTGAATTCTGGGGTCCCCATATTAGCATGTGAATTACAATGCATTTCTCAAATATATGTTTTTTTTTCCCCCTGTCTTACATTTGGAAGGAAAAAATGTAGAGAAAGACAAGGGGCAATAACACTTGTTCTTCTATTCTGTGTTCCCCCAAGCATCCAGATACAAATGGTACCCCACTTGTGTGGGTAGGCTTAGTGCCTGCGACAGGAAACGCAACATGGACACTTCACATTTTTATATTGAAATCTCACGTGTTTTTTGCAAAGTGCTAGCTATGGATTTTGGCCTCTAGCTCAGCCGGCACCTAAGGAAACCCACCAAACCTGTGCATGTTTAAAAACTAGACACTTAGGGAAATCCAAGATGGGGTGACTTGTGGGGCTCTCACCAGGTTCTGTTACCAAGAATCCTTTGCAGACCTCAAAATGTGGCAAAACAAAACACTTTTTCCTCACATTTTGGTGACAGAAAATTCTGGAATCTGAGAGGACCCACAAACTTCCTTCCACTCAGCGTTGCCCTAAGTCTCCCGATAAAAATGGTACCTCACTTGTGTGGGTAGGCCTAGTGCCCGCAACAGAAAATGCCCCAAAACACAACGTGGACACATCACATTTTACCAAAGAAAAAACAGCTGTTTTTTTAAAAAGTGCCTAGCTGTGGATTTTGGCCTCTAGCTCAGCCGGCACCTGGGGAAACCAACCAAACCTGTGCATTTTTTGAAACTAGACACCTAGGAGAATCCAAGATGGGGTGACTTGTGGGCTCTTACCAGGTTCTGTTACCCAGAATCCTTTGCAAACCTCAAAACTTGGCAAAAACAACCCACTTTTTCCTCACATTTCCGTGATAGAAAGTTCTGGAATCTAAGAGGAGCCACATATTTCCTTCTACCTAGCATTCCCCCAAGTCTCTCGATAAAAATGGTACCTAACTTGTGTGGGTAGGTCTAGTGCCCGCGAAAGGAAATGCCCCAAAACTCTATGTGGACACATTAAAATGATCAAATACAAAACTAACTTTTTTTGCGTCGGGGGGGACCTGCGTTTTTGGTCCTGGGCTCAGCAGCCATATAGGAAAACCTACCAAACCCAAACATTTCTGAAAACTATGGAGGTGTGACTTGCGTGGCTCCCTCAGTGTTTTCTTACCCAGAATCCTCAGCAAACCTCAAATTTAGCTAAAAAAAAATCAACTTTTCCCACATTTCTGTGTGGGATCACGGCACCAAGACAAATTTCGTACTACCCTACATTCCTCTCCGTCTACCGGTAACAATGACACCTCACTTGTGTGGGTGGGCCAAGTGCCTGTGACAGGGAAGAGCCAAAAACATGTCGAAATTGAGGGGGAACCAAAGCGTCCCAAAAGGGCAGTTTGAAAAAAAAAATGTTTAGGCTGACAACTGGGGCAGAATTTGTACTGGTATAGATGAAACAATGCTGGGTGGTAGGAATTTTCTGGATTCCTGCAGAGTACGGAAGGTTCTATCACAAAAATGTGGGACAAATGTGGGATTTCCAGCAAAGTTGGAGGTTTGCAGGGCACTGTGGGTAAGAAAATGGTATGGGGTACATGTGCAGCACACCACCCTGGACTCATTCAGATGTTTACTTTTCAGATGTCTCTAGATCTTGTGGATTTTTCTACATGGCAGTGTCCCAAAGTCCAAAAAGTGCAGCCCTCACCATTCCAAGTGGGACGATTTTGAGAGCTAGAAAATCTCTCATGGCCTGTAGGAAAGTACCATCTTGCCTGGCATGTTACCCCCATATTTCACTGTATATATGTTGTTTTAGTCTATGTGTCACAGGGATCCCCCAGCCCTGCTCTGGCACGAAACTGGACAAAGCAAAGGTTAGTGACCACTCCCCTGACCTCCCAGGGGAGGTGACCAGAGCTCCTCCAGTGTGTCCCAGACCTCTGCCATCTTGGAAACAGAGGTGTGTGTGGCACACTGGACTGCTCTGAGTGGCCAGTGCCAGCAGGTGACGTCAGAGGCTCCTTCTGATAGGCTCTTGCCTCTCTTGGTAGCCAATCCTCCTTCCTAGGTAGCCAAACCTCCTTTCCTGGCTATTTAGGGTCTCTGCTTTGGGGATCTCACCAGATAACGAATGCAAGAGCTCACCTGAGTTCCTCTGCATCTCCCTCTTCACCTTCTGCTAAAGGATCGACCGCTGACTGCTCAGGACGCCTGCAAAACCGCAACAAAGTAGCAAGACGACTACTAGCAACCTTGTATCGCTTCATCCTGCCGGCTTTCTTGACTGTTTCCAGGTGGTGCATGCTCTGGGGGTAGCCTGCCTCCTCTCTGCACCAGGAGCTCTGAAGAAATCTCCAGTGGGTCGACTGAATCTTCCCCCTGCAACCGCAGGCAAAAAAAGACTGCAACACCGGTTATCTGGGTCCCCTCTCAGCACAACGAGCGTGGTCCCTGGAACTCAGTAACTCTGTCCAAGTCACTCCCACAGTCCAGTGACTCTTCAGTCCAAGTTTGGTGGAGGTAAGTCCTTGCCTCCCCACGCTAGACTGCATTTCTGGGTACCGAGTGATTTGCAGCTGCTCCGGCTCCTGTCCACTCTTCCAGGATTTCCTTCATGAACAGCCAAGCCTGGTTCCCTGACACTCTAACCTGCAGTGCACAACCTTCTGAGTTGTCCTCCAGCGTCGTGGGACTCCCTTTTGTGACTTCGGTGGACTCCAGTTCACTTTTCTTCTAAGTGCCTGTTCAGGGACTTCTGCGGGTGTTGCCTGCTTCTGTGAGGGCTCCCTGACTTGCTGGGTGCCCCCTCTGTCTCCTCATCCAAGTGGCCACATCCTGGTCCCTCCTGGGCCACAGCAGCATCCAAAAACCCTAACTGCAACCCTTGCAGCTAGCAAGGCTTGTTTGCGGTCATTCTGCGTGGGAACACCTCTGCAAGCTTCTTCATGATGTGGGACACCCATCCTCCAAAGGGGACGTTCCTAGTCCTCTTCGTTATTGCAGAACACCAAGCTTCTTCCAACCAGTGGCAGCTTCCTTGCACCCTCAGCTGGCATTTCCTGGGCTCCTACCCACTCTCGACCTTGTCGCGACTCTTGGGCTTGGTCCCCTTGTCTTACAGGTACTCAGGTCCAGAAATCCACTGTTGTTGCATTGCTGGTGTTTGTTCTTCCTGCAGAATCCCCCTGTCATGACTTCTGTGCTCTCTGGGGGTAGTAGGTGCACTTTACACCTACCTTTCAGGGTCTTGGGGTGGGCTATTTTTCTAACCCTCACCGTTTTCTTACAGTCCCAGCGACCCTCTACAAGCTCACATAGGTTTGGGGTCCATTCGTGGTTCGCATTCCACTTTTGGAGTATATGGTTTGTGTTGCCCCTATACCTATGTGCTCCTATTAGCAATTATTAGCAATTATTGCAATTATTGCAATAGGCCATGTTCTGAGTTACCATTGTGATGCCATACATAGGTAGTGACCTATGTATAGTGCACGCGTGTAATGGTGTCCCCGCACTCACAAAGTCCGGGGAATTTGCCCTGAACGATGTGGGGGCACCTTGGCTAGTGCCAGGGTGCCCACACACTAAGTAACTTTGCACCCAACCTTCACCAGGTGAAGGCTAGACATATAGGTGACTTATAAGTTACTTAAGTGCAGTGGTAAATGGCTGTGAAATAACGTGGACGTTATTTCACTCAGGCTGCAGTGGCAGACCTGTGTAAGAATTGTCAGAGCTCCCTATGGGCGGCAAAAGAAATGCTGCAGCCCATAGGGATCTCCTGGAACCCCAATACCCTGGGTACCTCAGTACCATATACTAGGGAATTATATGGGTGTACCAGTATGCCAATGTGAATTGGTGAAATTGGTCACTAGCCTGCTAGTGACAAATTTGGAAAGCAGAGAGAGCATAACCACTGAGGTTCTGGTTAGCAGAGCCTCAGTGAGACAGTTAGGCGTCACAGAGGGAACACATAGAGGGCACATACTTATGAGCACTTGGGCCCTGCCTGGCAGGGTCCCAGTGACACTTAGACTAAAACAACATATATACAGTGAAATATGGGGGTAACATGCCAGGCAAGATGGTACTTTCCTACAGTGGTATAGTAGGAGCTTTACATGTCTCCTAGTTCAGCCTAAGCTGCTTTGCCATAGCTACCTTCTATCAGCCTAAGCTGCTACAAACACCTCTTCTACACTAATAAGGGATAACTGGACCTGGCACAAGGTGTAAGTACCACTGGTACCCACTACAAGCCAGGCCAGCCTCCTACATGGCCCAAATGTAAAACCAAAACCCAAAATAATCAAATGTCCTCTTGCTTGCTGTGGGATAAAATGTTTTAGAGTGCGGGGGAGAGCTGAAAGACTGGTATCCCTTTCAGTAGGGGTGAGGGCATAGCCATGTCCATACGGTTGGTAGCTACCACCCCACTATTTTTTTTATTCCCTGGCATCCAGTAGGCTTTCTGCCCCCCCCCGCCCGGGGAGTGGATTGGGGGTAATTGACCATCTGCCCCGGTGGGCAGAACAACTTTGGCCCCATTTATTTGAGGTTTGGGGTATGGCCATATCCCCACCCTTTTTTGACAAACAAATCTTCCCTGGTCTCTGATGAGCTTTCTGCCCCCCTTGGGGGCAGATGGGCCTTCCAAAAATAGGCAGATCTGTCCCCAAGGGGGGGCACATATGGCAAACAGTAATGTGCCCCCATGGGGAGCGACCCTTGCCCAAGGGGCTGACCCCCAAACAAAACACACACATACACACACACCAATCCCTGGTGCCTAAGTGGTTTCTGTCCCCCCGGGTGCAGATCGGCCTAATAGAAATAGGCAAATCTGCCCCCAAGGGGGGCAGAAATGGCCAAAAATCAATCCCCCCCCCACCCCGGGGAGCGACCGTTGCCTAAGGGGTCGCTCCCCTTGCGTGAAATTGACCATAAAAAAAATCCCTGGAGTCTAGTGGTTTCTGCCCCCGGGGGCAGATTGGCCTAATAAGAATAGGCAGATCTGCCCCCAAGAGGGGCAGAAATGGGCTAAAACTTTTTCCCCCCCAGGGTAGCGACCCTTGCCTAAGGGGTCGCTCCCGACGTCTAAAAAAATAAAAAAAGATCCCTGGTGCCTAGAGGTTTCTGCCTCCCCTGGGGGCAGATTGGCCTAATTACAATAGGCCGATCTGCCCCCAAGGGGGGCGGAAATGGCCTAAAATTAATTTGCCCCCGCCCAGGAGAGCGACCTTTGCCTAAGGGGTCGCTCCCCTCACGTGAAACTGACCTAAAAAAAAATCCCTGGTGTCTAGTGGCTTTTGCCCCCCCTTGGGGCAGATTGGCCTAATACAAATAGGCTGATCTGCCCTCAAGGGGGCAGGAATGGCCTAAAGTCAATTTTGGCCCCGGGGGAGTGACCCTTACCTAAGGGGTCGCTCCCCACATCTAAAAAACATAAAACAAAATAATAATCAATGGTGTCTAGTGGCTTCTGTCACCCGGGGGCATATCGGTCTAATTAGAAAAGGCCGATCTGCCCCCGGGGCCGCTCCCCTTATACAGAAACAAAAAAAATAAAACTCTGGTGTTTCGTGGGAATTTCTGCTGCCCGATCACATTGCGATCGGGCAGCAGAAATACTGACAGAAACATCAAAGGAAAGGAAAGGCCTTTCCTTTCCTTTGCATCCTTTTTCGCCCCCTCCACGTCATCGGAGGAGAAATGCTAAAGCATTTCTTCTCTGATATGCGCAGGGGCAGCCTCTGATGAGGTCAGCATAAGATCGTGCCCTGATGTCATCAGGCGCCACAGGGGGTTTGGGGTGGCGGGATTGGAAGGGGAAGCGATTCCCCTTCCATCCCTGCCCAGGGGGGTGCCAGGCCCTCAGGTGGAGTGTTAGCACTCCCCAAGGGCCCATAGCAGGACGAGCTGGTCTCGTCCTCGGCACACGGCGACCATGGCCGAGGGCGAGACCAGCTTGTCCAGGGCACCCCAGGGGTTAAGAAACTGATAATGGGTAGGGAACAACAATAAGACCTACTACTTACCTATATTTAAGGCCCTAACCCCAAAACAACAAGGCTGCCTTTGATACTACTTAACTATTTACACCTAGTACCAAAAGAACGAGTTACTAACCTTCGGTAACGCCTTTTCTGGTGGATACACTAGCTACCTGTGGATTCCTCACTCATTGAATTTTCCCCCTGCGCCAGCTTCCGATGGAAATTTTCTTCCTAGCTTCTGCACGTCGAAGAGAACGTCACAATTGCCCACGCGACGCCGTCTGACGTCATACAGGCAATAAGAGGTCCTCGCTGACGTGCGCACGTCAGTACCAACATTTTTTACAAGCCTCTTAGACGAACAGACAAATACCAGCAAAATATATATATACACAATTGAAACAAATATACTGTATATACAACAATATTTAATTAATTAAATGAAATAGATAAAACATCAGCTCAAATATGGAAATACGCAAAAATATATATATATATATATATACATATAGACTATGTACAGCATCTTTACAATACCAACAGGAGCTCACCCAAGGATAACTTGGTAAGTCCAGACAGGCAACGGGGAGGTGGGTAGGACCGTGAGGAATCCACAGGTAGCTAGTGTATCCACCAGAAAAGGCGTTACCGAAGGTAAGTAACTCGTTCTTCTGATGGATACGACTACCTGTGGATTCCTCACTCATTGAATAGAGTCCCAAAGCAGTACTGCACTCGGTGGAGGGTGCCTGTATGGTCAAACCAAGAAATCCTGCAGCACTGACCGTGCAAAATGGCCATCCCTCCTAACCTCCGAATCCAAGCAATAATGTTTTGCAAAAGTGTGGAGAGATGACCAAGTTGCGGCCTTGCAGATGTCAACCACAGGAACACCCCTAGCCAAGGCCGAAGAGGCCGACTTAGCTCTGGTGGAATGAGCTCTTATTCCATCAGGGGGTTCTTTCTTTGCTAGAGAATAACACAGCTTAATGCAAAGAATGACCCACCTGGAGAATGTTCTCTTGTGGCTGCCCTTCCTCTCCTCTTTCCCACGTACCCGATGAAGAGTTGATCCTCCAATCTAAACTCCTTTGTTCTGTCTATGAAGAAGCTCAGCGCTCTTCTCGGGTCCAAACGATGTAGTCTTTCTTCCTCTTTAGAAGGATGAGGTGGAGGATAAAAAGAGAAGAGAGTAATAGTCTGACCCATATGGAAGGGTGAAACAACCTTCGGCAAGAAAGCAGCCTTGGTCCTCAACACCCCCTTATCTACATAGAAGGATGTATACGGGGGCTTAACAGAAAGACCCTGCAGCTCACTCACTCTTCTAGCAGAAGTGATCGCAACAAGGAAAACAGTCTTTAACACCAACAACCTTATGGGGCAAGAATGCATGGGCTCAAAAGGTGAACCCATAAGAAACATTAAGACTAGGTTCAAATCCCACTGAGGCATAATGAAAGGAGTGGGAGGACATTTATTAATGAGGCCTTTTAAAAACCTCAATACTAAGGGAGATTTAAATAAGGAAGGCTGGTCTGGAAGACACAGAAATGCTGACAGAGCCGACAAATAGCCCTTGACTGTAGCAACTGCACAACCCCTCTGTGCCAGGGACAACGCAAAAGACAAGATATCTGATAAGTGGGCATGTAAGGGATCAATTTGCTTCTCTCCACACCAATTCACAAATTTAGCCCACCTGCTAGCGTAGATAGATTTAGTGGAGTGTCGCCTGCCCGATAAAATAACATCCACTACCTCAGGTGGGAGAGAAAAGGAACTCAGGTTGCCCCGTTCAATCTCCAGGCATGAAGGTGCAGGCTCTGGAGGTGGAGGTGTAAAACCTGCCCCTGCGACTGTGAGAGGAGGTCTGCCCTGTGAGGGAAACGAAGCGGGGGGCACAGAGAGAGTTGGAGAAGATCTGAATACCATACCCTCCTTGGCCAATCTGGAGCTATTAAGATGACTTGAGCCCGGTCTTAGCGAATTTTCCTCAAAAACCGAGGAATCAAAGGTATGGGGGGAAACGCGTAAAGCAACTGGTCGCACCAAGACATCTGAAACGCGCCCCCCAACGTTCCTTGCACCGGATACTGGAGGCTGCAGAACAACGGGCAGTGCGTGTTCTCCCAAGTGGCAAAAAGATCTACCCGAGGGAATCCCCACATCTGGAAGAATTGTCGGGTTAGATCTGGATGAAGACGCCACTCGTGATCGGTCGAGAAGTGCCGACTGAGACTGTCCGGACGCACGTTCAAGACTCCGGCCAGATGGTTTGCTACCAAGCAAATCCGATGGTCCCTTGCCCAGGACCATAGCCGCAGAGCTTCTCTGCAGAGAAGGTACGACCCTACTCCTGCCTGCTTGTTTATATACCATATTGCGGTAGTGTTGTCCGTTAGGACCTGAACTGACTGACCGCGAAGGGAAGGGAGGAAAGCCTTGAGAGCCAGACGTATCGCCCGCAATTCCAACAGGTTTATGTGAAATATCTGTTCCAGTGGAGATCAATGACCTTTGACCTCAAGGTCCCCAAGATGAGCTCCCCACCCTAGAGTGGAAGCATCCGTTATCACTGTGGTCACTGGAGGAGGCAGCGAGAACGGCCTTCCTTGGGAAAGATTGCTGTCCACAACCCACCATCTTAGATCCACTGCAGCGTCTCTGGAGATCTTTACCGATCTTTCGAGATCCCCTTTGTGCTGAGACCACTGCTTTCGGAGGCACCACTGACGAGCCCTCATGTGCCAGCGAGCATGAGTGACCAACAGAATGCAAGAAGCGAACAGACCGAGCAGACGAAGGACCTTGAGGACTGGAATGACCACGCCACTTTGAAACATTGGAACCAACGCCTGATTGTCCTGAATCCGCTGAGGCAGAGGAAAGGCCCGATTCAATGTTGTGTGCAGTACTGCCCCTATGAACAGGAGAGGGCTCCAGGTGAGATTTGGGCACGTTCACCGAAAAGCCCAGATCGAACAACAACTGGGTTGTCGACTGCAGGTGACGCAGCACGAGCTCCGGAGACTTGGCTTTGATCAACCAATTGTCTAGGTAAGGAAATACCGCAATCCCTTTCCTTCTGAGCTCTGCTGCAACCACCGCCTTCACCTTCGTGAAGACTCGAGGTGCAGAAGTAAGACCAAACGGAAGGACCACAAACTGAAAATGTTGCGATCCCACCCCAAACCGGAGATACTTCCTATGCGACTTGAGTATCGGGATATGAAAGTAAGCATCCTGCAAGTCGACAGACACCATCCAATCTCCTTTGTTCAATGCCAAAAGCACCTGAGCTAGGGTCAGCATCTTGAACTTTTCCTGTTTGAGGTACCAATTCAAAATCCTCAGGTCCAGGATTGGTCTCAACCGACCATCCTTCTTGGGGATCAGGAAGTATCTTGAGTAACATCCCTGACCCCTCTCCTGCTCTGGGACCAACTCCACTGCACCCTTTGAAAGGAGGATTAAAACGTCTTGTTCTAGAAACAGGAGGTGCTCTTCTGAACAGTAGGATGGGCGGGGCGGGATGCGGGGTGGAAACTCCCGAAAGGGAAGGGCATAGCCTTTCCCCACAATACTGGTGACCCAGGAGTCCGATGTTATAACCTCCCACATGTGGAGAAAGTTCATTAACCTCCCCCCTACAGGAGTGGTATGTAAAGGAATTGGTGGATGACTAAGGCTGCTTCCCATGCTGCACCCCCCCAGAGGAAGAGGAAGAGGCAGAGTGCTGCTGGGTGGCTCATCTGGTTCGGACCCTACCCCTCCCCCTGTATGACCTATAGGGGAGGGCAGTGGCGGCCTACTGCTGAAATCTGCCCCGAAAGGAGGAGGATGAGCCACGACCAAACCCCCTAAATCTTCTGAACAGTCTAGAAGAAGTAGAAGAGGAGGCTTGCAAGCTTAATGATTTCGGTGTGGCCCTACTCTCCTTAAATCTTTCAAGGGCTGAGTCCGCCTTGGATCCAAAAAGTTTATCCCCATCAAAGGGAAGATCCAGCAGGGCTGACTGGACATCAGATGAAAATCCAGAAGAACGAAGCCAGGCCTGTCTCCTTGTAGCAACGGTGGTGCCCATAGCTCTGGCCACAGAATCAGTAGTGTCCAGCCCCGATTGAATTACTTGGGTTGCCGCAGCCTGAGCATCCGAAACCAGGCTCAACACCTCTTGAGACACCTCCGAATGGGACGACTTTATCTCTTCATAAGGGCGTAGATGTACCTGCCCAACATGCATGTGGCGTTAGTAGACTTGAGAGCCATACTGCAAGATGAAAACGCTTTCTTGGAAGACTGGTCCATCTTTTTTGAGTCCCTGTCAGAAGGCGCCCCCGGAAAAGAGCCTGGGGCAGCGCAAGATGAACATGAAGCCTGCACAACCAGGCACTCTGGAGACGGGTGCCTAGACAAAAAGCCTGGATCCGCAGAAGCCGCACAATATCTGCGTGCCACTGATCTATTAACGGCCGAAGATGACACCGTCTTTTTCCAGATCTCCAAAATTGGGTCCAATAGAGCCTCATTAAATGGCAGAAGTGGCTCTGCAACTGTCGAAGCAGGATGTAAAACCTCAGTCAAAATATTGGGCTTAGATTCAGACACCGGCAAGGGAAGGTCCAAAAAGTCAGCCGCTTTTCTTATTACAGAGTGGAATGAAGCCGCCTCCTCTGTATATTCTCCAGGGGATGTTAAGTCCCACTCTAGAGAGGTGTCTAAACCACTTGCCGTATCCAAACCCTGGAGATCTCCCAGAGGTTCTTCAATTTCCCCTTCCTCCAGGGCCTGCTTCCGATACTCTTGCTCCTCAAGGAGGCGAAGAGCAAGCCTCCTTGAATACAGTCTGGCTTCAATCCTCGGCGTCGACAGGGCATCAGCCGGCGTTGATGCCTGGCGCCGATCCTCCGATCCATCTGACGCCGGATCTATTGGCCCCATGGACTTCTTCGGCGTCGACCGAGGCAAAGGATGAACAGGAGAACTCTCCGGCGCCGGAACAGCAGATCTACTCGGCGTCGCAGGCTGTGAAGTCGACGCCAAAGGCACCGGCGCTGAACCAACACCTCCCAAAGGAAGGAAGGGCATGAAAGGTGCCGGACGTAAAGGAGCCGGAGCACCCATATTAAAGGCCAACGGCCCTGAAGGACCAGCCGGTCCACCACCTGGAGCCATTTTTTGGAAAATGGCAAACATCACATTTAAAAATGCGGAACTGTCAGCACCTGGAGCCAGGAAAGCCGGATACTGCGGAGCCTGAGCTCGAGGTGACAACGGCGCCGGCCCCGGCGTCTGAGAAGCCGGTGAGAACTCCTGACGTTGAGGAACCTCAAAGACAGATGGTGGAGTCATAGGCGAAGTCAGCGAAGCCGGTGAAGTCGGTGAAGCAGGAGGCGTCTGCCGCTGAGGTGTGATGGTGGGACTAACCTCCCATGTCTTTCGGCACCGAACCGAAGGTAACCTCGAGCTTGACCGCTCCCTACTCGACCGGCACCGAGATTCACGACGGCGCCGGGAGTCACGGTGACGCCGGTGGGACCTAGGCGATGATGATTTGCGCTGATGCCGCTTTTCCTTCTTTTTGGATTTCGCCAAAAAGAGTTTCACCTTGCGCTCCTTCAACGCCTTCGGGTTTATACGTTGACAGGAGTCACATTTTGTACAGTAGGCTTATCAGAGGGTAGTGTTAAGCATTTGTTGTACACACACAGGCAATAAATGAGAACACACACTCAAAGACTTAACTCCAGGCCAATAGGTTTTCATATAGAAAAATATATTTTCTTAATTTATTTTTAGAAACACAAGATTCAAATTTTAGGTAAGTACATAAATTGTAAAGTACTTCACACAGGTAAGTATAGAACTTTGATTTAAAACAGTAGTACACACAGTTTTGGTTAAGATAAGTAAAATACTTACACAGTCAGTCTCCTGGGCATAGACAGCCCACCGTTGGGGGTTCAAGGCAATCTCAAAGCCACAGAACCAGCAACACAGGGCCAATCAGGTGCAGAGGTCAAAGGAGGGCCCAAAACACATAGGCGCCTAGGGAGAACAGGGGTGCTCGGTTTCCAGTTTGCTAGCAGGTAAGTACCTGCGTCCTCGGGGAGCAGGCCAGGGGGGTTTTGTAGAGCCCTGGGGGACACACACACAAGCACACAAAACACACCCTCAGCGCAGTGTGCAAAGTAGGTGTTGGGTTTGCCGTAGAAAACAATGGAGGGACCCGGGGGTCACTCAGACGATGCAGGCAGGGCACAGGAGGGCTTCTCCAGCCAGTCACCGACTGGGCTAGGATGAGGGCCTCCTGCTGGGCACTCCTGCACTGGTAGGTGGTTCCTCTCGGTCCTGGGGGATGCGGATGTAGTGCTTGGGCTAGGCATCAGGTTTCTTTGTTACCAGGCAGTCGCGGTAAGGGGGAACCTCTGGATCCACTTTGCAGACGTCGCTGTGGGGGTGGAATTGGCTCCCCAATACTAGATTTGGAATGGGGGGACAATTCCATGATCTTAGACATGTTACATGGCCATATTCGGAGTTACCATTGTGAAGCTACATATAGGTATTGACCTATATGTAGTGCACGCGTGTAATGGCGTCTCCACACTCACAAAGTCTGGGGAAATAGCCCTGAACTATGTGGGGGCACCTTTGCTAGTGCAAGGGTGCACTCACACTTAGTAACTTTGCACCTAACCTTCAGCAAGTGAAGGTTAGACATATAGGAGACTTATAAGTTACTTAAGTGCAGTGAAAATAGCTGTGAAATAATGTGTGCGTTATTTCACTCAGGCTGCAATAGCAGTCCTGTGTAAAGGTTTGTCTGAGCTCCCTATGGGTGGCAAAATAAATGCTGCAGCCCATAGGGATCTCCTGGAACCCCAATACCCTGGGTGCCTACGTTCTATACACTAGGGAATTATAAGGGTGTTCCAGTGTGCCAACTGAAATTGGTAAAAGTGGTCACTAGCCTATAGTGACAAATTTAAAGGCAGAGAGAGCATAAGCACTGAGGTTCTGGTTAGCAGAGCCTCAGTAACACAGTTAGTCACTACACAGGTATACACATTCAGGCCACAAATTATGAGCACTGGGGTCCTAGCTAGCAGGATCCCAGTGAGACAGGCAGAAACAAACTTACATTCATGTAAAATGGGGGTAACATGCCAGGCAAGATGGTACTTTCCTACAGACACCCAAAAGGCATGGGGTGTTCACGAACTGCAGCGCTAGACTGGCGGAAGAAAACATCTTATTCCCCAAGTTGTCCAGTCTTTTTGATTCCCTGTCCGGGGGAGTGGTAGAGAATGCGCCAGAGGATGACGAAGCCTGGATGAGAAGGCTCTCAGGCGTAGGGTGTTGGGTCAGGAATTTTCAGTGGGTTGGTGCAGACCGATGGCAGTGGGCAACCGACCTATTCACAGGAGCCCCTGTGTTAGGTCTTGACCATGTACCAGGAAGGACGTCTGTAAAGTCTTCATTGAAGGATAGGAGGGGTTCCGAGTTGGAGGCCCCAGGCTGAAGCACCTCGGTCAGGAGGTTAGTCCTGACCTCCACAGAAGGAAGCTCCAGTTCCAAAACCTCAGCATCCCTTTTCACCACCATTGAGTATGACGCTCCCGCCTCTGTAGCCAAGGTAGGGGGAAAAAGCATACCAGCATCAGGGAAGGTGTCCAACTTGCTAGCATCACCCAAATCCTGAAACCAGTCCATGTCAGGGTCAAGCTGGTTCTAAAGGGTCCTGCGACCCCTCTACACTACCCCCATAGCCATACCCATAGCCATAGGGGTCAGGATCAGCCCTGGGCCCAGGAGAGCCCATGGAAAAAGTAATCAGCGTCACTCCGGCTCCGGGTCATCGGGGATTAGTATAGGATCGACATCGACTGTGGGCCCAACCGACGTTGGGAGCATTGTCATCTGACCCAACGCCAGGGAAGGTCATGTTAGCATGACTTGCATCGGGACGGATCTAGAAATGGATCCAGAGGTGCCCTCTGGAGTCGAGCCAAAGCTGTCGACTTGGAACCCGAGGGGGCCCTTACCGGCTTCACTGGGCATGAAGGCACCGAGGGTTGGTCTGTCTGCCCAAATATGAGGGGCATGGTCTCATAAAGTTCCTTGAGTTGGGCAGGGGTGGCACCGGCTCCTGGAAAGTCGGGGAGGTATGGAGTGGACCCAGACTGAGGCTTGAACATGGAGGCCTAAAGCCTCAACGTTCTTCCCACGTCGCGTTGTCCGAGCGACTGGGCAAAGTTGAAGAACGTTTGGCCTTCTTTGACTTCTTCCTCTTGTGACCTAAATGTCCAGATGATTTGGACAATGAAAGATGGTGATGACTCCGCAACCAGTTTCTTGACCTTCCTATCGAATGAGATCAGGAATGATGCAGAGTTGAGTGCCGGGCCGTATGAGCTTTAGTGACCACTCCCTCAAAGCCTTCGGGCTCATGGCCCGTCACTCAGAGCATGACTTCGGGTCATGATCGTGTTCCAGACACCACAGGCACACGAGGTGTGAATCGGTCACAAACATCATTTGGTGACAGAAGTCGCAGGACTTGAATCCAGTCTTACGGGACTTCCCTCAATGCATCCATAACTTGTCAATAAGGAATCAACAAAAGTGTTGCAGTTAGTGAAAAAATGACTGGGGAAGCCCTTCTCCGGGTTTGTGTGTAGGCTGTCGCGGAAAGAAAAGAACTGACGTCAGCACACCAGGATGGGGCTTATATACAACTGCGACATCATCACAGCGACCACGATGCCAGTGGAGTCGACTGACACCACCTAACGGCGCGCAGGGGTACTGCTCGAAGAAAAATCTCTGGATACAGTCTGATGCCTGGAGAAATTCTGAGGTAAGGAATATGCAACTAGAAGTCTCTATCAGATAATATATATGTATATATATATATATATATATATATATCCAACCTGATGCGTCACCTCCATGTGTATGATACAAACGCTCCATAGACAACGTACCGCAGATCAAAATTTGGAATTTGAACCCATGAGCAAGGAGCGAAGGCTCCAAAATGCGTTGGGTTAGTTTTTTGTTGCTGTTACATGCTGTCAAAAAAGGACGCTGTGTGTACTTGAGCCGCGGTATGTTGTCTATGAGGTGTTTGTGTTGTACGCACGGAGGTGACGCAGCAGGTTGGATATATTAGAGTTCGCTACCCTACCGCTGGCTCGCTGCTAATAAGCGGCTGGAATGAAGCAATAAACTGTGGATATTTTATATATATATATATATATATATATATATATATATATATATATATATATATATATATATATATATAAGATGTACTGATGGTAGCCAGTGGGTAGTTATATTTTAAACCTAGTTTCCATAGAAAAAGCGCTTTTAACCTGTATTAGTGGCGTGGGCACATTTAAGGAGACCACCACCTCCCAGGGGCTTTGTAATTATTCAGTGCGCTGCCCCGGGTATTACTACATCCCCGGGGCATTCATTTTATTCTGTGCAGGGGAGACACGCCTCCCGCAGTCCCAGGCATCTCCACCTCCCCATGGCATTATTAAAAAAGTGAAGAGAGTCCATTTTGGACCCCCAGGGACCACCACCTCCCCTGGGCTATGGCGATGGAGGGGAGTCGCGCCACCCCCCTCATGGAGTCACTGATGGCCCCGGGCACCACCATCCCCCAAGGAGGGCTCCTGCTATGTCCCGGGGTGCAGAGGTGTTTGCTGTGGCTTGGCAGCAGCTTCAACAGCACAAAGCCCACTTTCTGATAGCGGAACCTGTCTAACAGGCACCACAGTCAGAAAGTGGAGTTTTCATATGTCTTCCCTGCACACAGGGACCTTCCCAGGGCTAAAAAGCATTTTTTTATTTCATGGCAAAAATCAAGAATATTTGCAAATTTCCCTGTGGATTAAAAAAAAACCAAAACAAGCACAGCCTCCTATGCTTGCCTTTTATTTTGCCCCCGGGTGGGACAGGTCTTGGGAGCATTCACAAAACAAAGGAGGGGGTGCAGGGGACCCTCTCCTAGGGCTTATCAAAGCCCTGGGGACCACCACCTGCTTTGGCTATAATTCTTCATTGTGAAGAGGGCACTGTGGAAACCCGTGCCCCGGGGACCACCACCTTTCCGGGGCAAGCAACACAAAATCAATGGGGGGGTCCCTCTTAGATCAACCACCATCCCTGGGGATCACCACCTACCCAGGGTTACAATTATTTAATGTGCGGTGGGGCACCTCTGCGACCCAGGGACCACCATCTCCCTGAGGGAATGAATACAAAATGAATGGAGGGGCCCTGCGGTCCCAAGCAGGCCCTAGGGACCACCACCTCCCTGGTGCTAGAATTATTTAATGTGTGGGGGGCCGCGTGGATCACCTGGGTCCTGGGGTTCATGACCACATCAGGGCCAACTGTACTGAGATAATTTGAGGGGCCTTGCTCAGATCCCTGAGCCCTGGGGACTGCCACCTCCACAGGACTAAAATATGCAATGAGGAGGGGGACCGTTCTTGATCTTTGGCCCTGGGGACCACAACCTCTCTGGGGCAAGATCGAAAGAAGGAGAGGGGACGCGCAGCCCCACTTCCAGGAGCTATACATGGTCCTGGGGACTGCCACCTCCCAAGACCGGCTCTTACTACCTCCTGAGGAGCCCACCAGAAGGAAAGTCACTGTTTATGACATGGTTACCCTCACTTTTTGACTGTTATAAGAATGCTTGGACTGTTTTCACTGGGATCCTGCTAACCAGGACTCCAGTGATTGTGCTCTCTCCCTCTAAATTTGGTTGCTTAGGACTTTGCACACCCCACAATTGGCATACTGGTGCACCCATATAAGTCCCTAGTATGTGGTACTCAGGTAGCCAGGGAGGTGGGGCACCAGGGGTTCCCCACGGGCTTCAGCATGTATCATGCCACCCATGGGAGCCCATGCAAAACGTGTCTGCAGGCCTGTCACTGCAGCCTGCGTGAAAAGGTGCATGCACCCTTGTAGGAAAGTACCATCTTCGTTGGCATTTTACCCCCATTTTTCACATGTATGTCAGTATGTTTTTGCCTATCTCACTGGGATCCTGCTGGTCAGGACCCCTGTGCTCATAGTTTGTGGCCTAATGTGTATGCCTGTGTAGTGCCTAACTGTATCACTGAGGCTCTGCTAACCAGAACCTCAGTGCTCATGCTCTCTCTGCATTTACATTTGTCACTGTAGGCTAGTGACTTAATTTACCAGTTTCAATTGGCATACTGGACCCTCCTTATAAGTCCCTAGTTTATGGTACCTAGGTACCAAGGGCATTGGGGTTCCAGGAGATCCATATGGGCTGCAGCATTTCTTTTGCCACCTATAGGGAGCTCAGACAAACCCTTACACAGGACTGCCACTGCAGCTTGCGTGAAATAGTGCACACACTATTTCACAGCCATTTTCACTGCACTTAAGTAACTTTCAAGTCACCTATACGCCTAACCTTCACTTGCTGAAGGTTAGGTGCAAAGTTACTAAGTGTAAGGGCACCCTTGCACTAGCAAAGGTGCCCCCACATTGTTCAGGATAATTTCCCCAGACTTTGTGAGTGCGGGGACACCATTACACACGTACACTACATATAGATCAATACCTATATGTAGTTTCACAATGTACATGTCCAATAACATGGAATTGTCCCCCCATTCCAAATATGGTATTGGAGCGCCAATTCCATGCATCCTGGGGACTCCACCATGGACACCCAGTACCTCCAAACCAGCTCTCTGAGGCTTGCACTGCAGCTACAGCTGCTGCCACCTCACAGACAGGGTTCTGCCCTCCTGGGGTCTGGGCAGCCCAGGAAGGCAGAACAAAGCATTTCCTCTGAGAGCAGGGTGTTACAGCCTCTCCCTTTGGAAATAGGTGTTACAGGCTGGGGAGGGGTAGCTTCCCCCAGCCTCTGGAAATGCTTTGAAGGGCACAGATGGTGCCCTCCTTGCATAAACCAGTCTATACCGGTTTAGGGACCCTTTCTCCCCTGCTCTGGCGGGAAACTGGACAAAGGAAAGGGGAGTGACCACTCCGCTGTCCATCACCACCCCAGGGTTGGTGCCCAGTGCTCCTCCAGTGTGTCCCAGACTTTAGCCATCTTGCTTTCCAAGTTGTTGGGGCACTCTGGAGGGCTCTGAGTGGTCAGTGCCAGCAGGTGACGTCAGAGACCCCTCCTGATAGGTCCATACCTGATAAGGTAGCCAATCCCACTCTCAGGGCTATTTAGGGTCTCTCCTGTGGGTTCTCTTCAGATTCTGCTTGCAAGTTTCCTCCAGGAATCCTCTGCAACAACTTCAGACTCTTCTGACCTCGGATCAACCGCAGCCTGCTCCAAAAAACGCTGTAAATGCAACAAAGTGTCTACAAGAGACACTTTTCTTCAGCAACCTCAGCTCCATGTCAGCAACTGCAAAAGTTTCCACAGTGTGCACGCTCTGGTGACTCCCTTCCTCCATCCCGCAGCAGATTAACTGAAGAAATCTCCTGTGGAGTGATGGAGTCCCTTCCCTGCTCCAAGCAGGCACCTTCCAAGACAACGACTGGTACCCTGGGTCTCCTCTCACAACGACGAGTGTGCTTCTAAGGACACAGAGGGTGGACATCGTCGGCATAGACTGTCCTGAGGTCCTGCTGATGCAATTTGGAGGAGGTAAGACGTCGCCTTCCCCAAGAACGACAGTACCCCTGTTTGCTGTGTCTTCTTCACCTCCTGAGGCCTCTGTGCACTCTTTGCAAAATTCCTTCATGCACAGCCTGGCCCAGGTCCCCAGCACTCCACCCTGCGACGCTCAACTTGTTGAGTTGTTCTCCGGCGGCGTGGGAACTTCTTTTGTTGTGCTGCATCAACCCCATTTTGCACCTCCTTTGAACCTGGATCCTGCAGCTTCTGGGGGTGCTGGATGGCATCCTGAAGGCTCTCTAAAGTGCTGACAGCCCCGTCTTCCTCGTCACACAGAGCTGAGGCCCCCAGGTCCCTCCTGGGTCCATCCAGTGCCATTTTGATGAAAAATGCACTTTTGTCGTAGCCAAGGCTTATTGGCAACTTCGAACACGAAATCTCATCTGCAACGATCTTCACACCGTGGGACATCTTTTGCATCAAGCAGGAATCCGCTGGCATCTTCCTAGGGTGCATTTCTGCAGTCTTCAACTAACCGGGGACTCTTTTTTGCACCCTCTTCTAGGTTGGCAGGGGCTCCTGTCCTTCCTGGAACTTCTTTTGACTTCTGGACTTGGTCCCCTTCCTTTGCAGGTCTTCAGGTCCAATAATCCAGCAGGTGCTCTCTGCAGACTTGGTTGGCTGCTGCAAAATCCCAAAAACGAGGGGTAGTGTGTCCTAAGGAAACTTGCAATACTTTACTCCTGCTTTTCCGGGCTCTGGGGTGGGGGACTTTACTTACTGTTACTGTATTCTTACTCTCCCAGTGATTCTGCACACACTACACTTGTCTAGGGGGGAAATTGTGATTCACATTCCACTTTCTTAGTATATGGTTTGTGTTGCCCCTAGACCCATTTTCTCCCATTGCATTCTATAGAATTTCCTATTGTTTGCATTGTTCTATGACTCTTTACTTGTCAAATTTTGGTGTCTAGTGTATATATTGTGTATAATACTTACCTCCAGAAGGAGTATTGCCTCTGAGATATTTTTGGTACTGTCACCCAAATAAATACCTTTATTTTTGGTAACACTGAGTATTGTCTTTACTTGTGTATAAGTACTGTGTTATAAGTAATGTGTATAAGTGGTATTGCATGAGCTTTGCATGTCTCCTAGCTCAGCCTAAGCTGTTCTGCTATAGCTACCTCTATCAGCCTAAGCTGCTAGAACAATTCTACATTTCACTAATAAGGGATAACTGGACCTGGTATAAGGTGTAAGTACCCAAGGTACCCAATACAATCCAGGCCAGCCTCCTACAACCCTTTCACCACAGGTCAGTACACCAGGTCACTGTAAGTCACCCCTATGGTATGCCCCCCTAGCCCAGAGGGCAGGTGCCTTTGTGTGGGGGCACCCCTGCATTGGCAGAGGTGCTCCTACGAACTCCAGTTCCATTGCACTGGACTTTGTAAGTACAGGCAAGTCATTTTAGCCATGTACTGGTAACAGGTCACAGGACCTGTGTCCAGCTACATAATGGTAACGCCAAACGCAGGTATGTTTGGTATCAAACATGTTAGAATCATACCTCAATACTGTTTCCAGTATTGGTTGTATGATTCCATGCACTTTGGGGGTTCCTTAGAGGACCCACAGTATTGCTCCTACCAGTCTTTTGTGGTTTTCCGGGCAGCCCGTGCTGCTGCAACCCAACAGACAGGTTTCTGCCAAACTGCTGCTTAACCAGCTCAGGCAGGGTAAGGCAGAACAAATAATTTATCTTGGAAATAGGTGTACATGGCTTGGGAGGTGTAGCCTCCCAAAGCCAACTGTATGCTTTCAAGGGAACATTTGGTGCCCTCCTTGCATAAACCAATTTGCACCAGTCCTGCGACCCTCGGTCTCTGCTCTGGCATGAAACTTGACAAAGGAAAGGGGAGTAACCACTCCCCTGTCCACCACTACCCCAGAAGTGGTAGACCAGAGCTCCTTCAGATGGCCACTTGGTTCTCCCATCTTGAATCCAAGATGTGCAGAGGCCCATGGGAGCATCTGAGTGGCCAGTACAGGTTGGTGACGTCAAAGCCCCCTCCTGATAGGTGGTCACCTCGCTAGGTGACCAATCCCCCTTCCTGAGCTATTTAGGGTATTCCTCTTGGGTGGGTCCTCAGATTCGACATGCAAGATTCCACCAGGACTCCTCTGCATTGTTTACTTCATCTTCTGGCCACTGGATCCACAACTGGACTCCTCAGGAACCAACACTCTGCAACTTCAGCGCATCTTTGTTTTGCAACATTGTTTCTCCAGCTCTTTCCAGCAACTGCAACATTTCCCCGGCTGTGCATCCCCTGAGGATGGTGAGACGTCAGCCTGCACTAAGAAGTAAGAAGGAATCTCCCTTGGAGGGAAGGAGGCACTCCCCTGCATCTGCAGGCATCAACTGCAACGACGACCGGCTGCGTGGAGCTGCTCTCTTCCAGAACTACATGGATCCTGCATCACAGGTGGTGGTCTGGAGTAGTTCCTTTGATCCTCTGTGCCAGCTGTCCATCTTGGGAGATGATAAGCCCTTGCTTCTTCTTTGCAGGACAGTGTCCTTGTGAACCATGACTCTTGCAGCTACCAAGGTTTGTTTTCTCCTGTTCCTATGGATCTTCAGGCTTTGTGTATCCCCTGCCCCAGCACTTTTTCCTGCCAAGCACAGTCTCCCACCTGCTGCTCCGGCGATGTTTGACTCCTCTTTAGGTGTGCTGAGTCGGCCTTGCTGCAACTTGATGTTCCTGCTGCCAGTGGGTTGCCTTTGGGGGCTGCATCTTCTCCTGTGACTTTTCCGACTGCTGCGGGTCACCCCAGACTCCCCTCCTTGGGCTGAGTCCCCTGGGCCTTGCTAGTCCTCTTCAGCCTTGCAAAACTTATTTTTCTTGTCCTGCATTTGCCAAGGCTTGTTGGTGATCTTCATGTACCACTGACCCACTGCAACCCGACAGCCAACATGGGACACCATCTGCATCACTCTTCAGCTTCTGGGTTGCACAGCTGGTCTTCTTCGTCCCCGTCGACCTGATCCTGCATCCACAGAAGGGTGGGTAGTGGCTTCTGCCACAACCAGACACTCCATCACAAACTAGACTTGCTCCCCTTCTTTTACAGGTCCCCTTCTGACTGCATCCACCTTTGGGTTCTTAGTCTTGCACAATTCTTTTGCTAAGTCTTCCTGTTGGTTTTGGGGGAAACCTGGTACTTACCTCTGCTCTCCTGGTCGCTGGGGGTCACTCTGGTACTCACCTCTTGGGGTTCCTAGTTCCTCAAGTTCCACTCTAACAATTCCACATCCTTGGGTGGGGGACTGTATCTCACATTCCACTTAGTTATTATATGGTTTGTCCCTCCCCTAGGGTCTACACTGTTTTCTAATACTTTTGCCATTGCTTGTGGCTTTTATGCTCTTTACTGATTGCTAATATGTATATAATTAGTGTATTTACTTACCTCCAGTTGGGGCTAGTGTTTGTGTTACAATCATAAAGTACCTTTATTTTTGTAACACTGTGTGGTTCTTTCATGTGTGATAGTGCAGTGTGACTACAGTGGGATTGCATAAGCTTTGCTTGTCTCCTAGATAAGTCTTGGCTGCTCATCCACAGCTAGCTCTAGAGAGCCCTGGCTTCCTAGACACTGCCTACACTTTACTATTAGGGGATACCTCGACCTGATATAATTTGATAACACTATAGGTGCTCACCACATACCAGGGCAGCTTCCTACACCACCCACCAGAGGTAACTGTTTGCTTTTGTTTGGCAGGATTTGACAGCACTGACCAAGCAAAAGCAAACATAAATCCGCTTTCGGCAAGTGGGAGCTGTCAAGCAGCTTCAGCTTGCTGAAAGCAGAGTTTTCATCTCTTCCCCTGCCTGTTAACACGTGGGCAGGGAAAGAGATGAAAATGAAAGAAGGAGGGGGGCCACAATGCCCCACTCCTGGAGCCATGCATGGCCCAGGGAACTGCAACCTCCCTTGGCTGGACTGGCTTATAGTGGGTACATGATGGTACTTAGACCTTCTGCCAGGTCCAGTTATCCCTTATTAGTAGATTAGTAGTGTTCTAACAGTTTAGGCTGATAGAGGTAGCAATAGCAGAGCAGCTTATGCTGAACTAGGAGACATGCAAATCTCCTACTATACCACTTATATCATATAAGTACTATATCAGAAGAAACACAATACTCAGGGCTACTAAAAATAAAGGTACTTTATTTTAGTGACAATGTGCCAAACATATCTCAGAGGATATACTCCCTTGAGAAGTAAGTAAAATACACAAAATATACACACAAACCAAAATCAGGTAAGTAAAACACTCAGAAAGTAGTGCAAACACTGTAGAATACAATAGGATGCAATTAGCGTAGGAGCAACACAAACCATATACTAAGAAAGTGGAATGCGAACCACAAATGGACCCCTAAACTAGTGTAGTGTGTAGAGGGTCACTGGGAGTGTAAGAAAACACTAAGGGTGTCCAAGATACACCACCCCAAGACCCTGAAAAGTAGGTGTAAAGTGCTACTACTTCCCCAGAAACACACTAAACTCGTGATAGAGGATTCTGCAAAGACCACAACAGACTGCAAAGCACTGAAGACGAATTCCTGGACCTGAGGAGCTGCAAAGGAAGGGGACCAAGTCCAAGAGTCGTGAAAGGGTCCAGGGGGGGCAGGAGCCCACTAAACCCCGGATGAAGGTGCAAAATGGCTGCCTCTGGATGGAAGAAGCTGAAGAATCTGCAACAACGAAACATGCTGGGAACTTTTCCTTTGTGCAGAAGATGTCCCACGGAGGGCTGGAGGATGCAGAGTTGTTTCTTTGGAGAAAGACCGCAAACAAGCCTTGCCAGCTGCAAAGGTCACAGTTGAAGAAAAAGGATGTTGCCTGGGCCCAGGAAGGACCAGGATGTCGCCACTTGGGAGATGAGACAGAGGGGGCCCTCAGAAACACAGAGAGCCCTCACACAAGAAGGCAGCACCCTCAGAAGTCCTTGAACATGGGTTCAAGAAGACTGAGCATGGTGCTCATCTCAACACTACAAAAGAGGGTCTCACGAAGCCGGAGGTCAACTCAACGAGTTGAGCAATGCAGGACGGAGTGCTGGGGACCTGGGCTAGGCTGTGCACAAAGGATTCCTTGCAAAAGTGCACAGAAGCCCTAGCAGCTGCAGTTCACGCGGAGCACAGGATTATTGTCTGAAGAGGGGGGGCAAGGACTTAACTCCTCCAAATTAGGACAGTTGGAACACTGGACAGTCTGGGTCACTTGAGTCCACCACCTGTGTTCAAAGGGCCACACTTGTCAGGATGAGAGGGGTCCCAGAGTACCGGTGACGCTGAAGTTTGGTGCCTGCAGGAGCAGGGGAAAGATTCCGTCAACCCACAGGAGATTTCTTTGTGGCTTCCAGTGCAAGAGGAAGGCAGGCAGCCGCCAAAGCATGCGCCACCAGGACACAGTTGAAAAAGCTGGCAGGATTAGGCGCTACAATGTTGCTGGTAGTCTTCTTGCTACTTTGTTGCAGTTTTGCAGGCGACCTGGAGCAGTCAGCGGTCGATCCTTAGCAGAAGTTGAAGAGAGAGGTGCAGAGGAACTCAAGTGAATGCTTGCAAGTCGTTATCTGAGGAAAAGCCCACTGGAGAGACACTAAATAGCCCTCAGAGGAGGAGTGGCTACCTAGTAAGGTAAGCACCTATTAGGAGGGGTCTCTGACGTCACCTGCTGGCACTGGCCACTCAGAGGCCTCCAGTGTGCCCTAACACCTCTGGATTGAAGATGGCAGAGGTCTGAGACACACTGGAGGAGCTCTGGGCACCACCCCTGGGGTGTTGATGGACAGGGGAATGGTCATTCCCCTTTCCTTTGTCCAGTTTCGCATCAGAGCAGGGACTGGGGGTTCCCTGAACCAGTGTAGACTGGATTATGCAAGGAGGGCACCATCTGTGCCCTTCAAAACATTTCCAGAGGCTGGGGGGGCTACTCCTCCCCAGCCCTTAACACCTATTTCCAAAGGGAGAGGGTGTAACACACTCTCTCAGAGGAAATTCTTTGTTCTGCCTTTCTGGGACTGGGCTGCCCAGACCCCTGTGGGGTGGCAGCAGCGGTAGCTGCAGAGAAAACCCCAGAGAGCTGGCTTGGCAGTACCCGGGGTCAATAGTGGAGCCCTGGGGATGCATGGGATTGGCACCCCAATACCAGATTTGGCATGGGTGGACAATTCCATGATTTTAGACATGTTACGTGGCCATATTCGGAGTTACCATTGTGAAGCTACATATAGGTATTGACCTATATGTAGTGCACGCATGTAATGGCGTCCCCGCACTCACAAAGTCCAGGGAAATTGCCCTGAACTATGTGGGGGCACCTTTGCTAGTGCAAGGGTGCCCTCACTCTTAGTAACTTTGCACCTAAACCTCACTAAATGAGGGTTAGACTTCTAGGTGACTTATAAGTTACTTAAGTGCAGTGTAAAATGGCTGTGAAATAACATGTGCGTTATTTCACTCAGGCTGCAGTGGCAGTGCTGTGTAAGATTTGTCTGAGCTCCCTATGGGTGGCAAAAGAAATGCTGCAGCCCATAGGGATCTCCTGGAACCCCAATACCTCAGTACCATATACTAGGGAATTATAAGGGTGTTCCAGTGTGCCAATTAGAATTGGTAAAAATGGTCACTAGCCTAGGGTGACAATTTTAAAGGCAGAGAGACCATAAGCACTGAGGTTCTGGTTAGCAGAGCCTCAATGACACAGTTAGTCACTACACAGGTACACACATTTAGGCCACAAACTATGAGCACTGGGGTCCTGGCTAGCAGGATCCCAGTGAGATAGGCAAAAACAAACTTACATACATGTAAAAATGGGGGTAACATGCCAGGCAAGATGGTACTTTCCTACAGCTGGCTCCTGCTACTTCTTGATGAGCCCACCCTTGGGAGGTAGCTGTTTGCTTTTGCTGATTAGGAGTTGACAGCTCCCACCAAGCAAGAGCAAACATAACTCCGCTTTCAGCAGCGGGACCTGTCAAATAGCTCCCTCTTGCTGAAAGCGGAGTTTTCATCTCTTTACCCTGCCTACTAACTTGTGGGCAGGGAAAGAACTGAAATAAATTGCTCCAGCAAGTAGGGAGCTGCTATTTAAAGCAGCTCCCTGCATTTTAGAGCAATGCTGGCTCCCGCAGGAGATGGAAGCTGGGTGGGACTGTGGGGGCCTTGAGGATGCCCCTAAGGTCCCATAAGCAGTTAGATATATAAAGTACAAATCATTCAAATGTGCTTTCTCTTCAGTTCTACCATGCAAAGTTATCTGATGAAGACGCTCGAAGAACAGTCACACTGGCAAATTTAGAGACACACAAGAACACTGAAGACATTTCCTCGGCATCCTATATGCAGCTGTAGTGTAGGAGATGCACTATACATTTACTCAAAGTGGTAACACTTACTAATTAGCCAGTAGAAAGTATTCCAGTTGGGTAGGCATTCTGCATCAAATGGTGGCTCTTCTTCGAAAAATACGCATGGCAGGATTCATTTTGGCTCGAAGATCATTTCAAAGAAATTGAACCTCAGTGGGAAGCACTTACAGATATATAAACAAAGCAGGTGCCCAAGTTGAAGCTCCACTTCTGTAAAGTAGTAATCATCCACATTTTTTTGTGCTTGTGAAGACATAGCAAGTGTGTTTTCTCTACATTTCCACTGTGAAAAGTTATCTTTTTTTTATCACAATATCTCATGTAGTGATTGTAACAAGTGGATTCTTTCTTGTCAGCTGCTGCTGAGACCCAACCCCTGCCACGCATGACTAAAGCCTGTGTGTGGCACAGGGTTGGATGGTTATAGGGAGTTGGCCGCAAGGCCTGGTCTGGCCGTGCTCTGCGGTAGTTGGATTAATGTATAGTAATTAAAATTACTTTATGTAAAAAAAAAGTAGAAATTCACTAAAAAAACAAAGGTTACAGGGACGTTACAGTTAGGAAATAGAATTCAAAAAACATAGAAATTCACTTAAAAAACAAAGGTTACAGGGACGTTATAGTTTGGCTCACATTTTAAATGTACAAAACCATAGGAGTTCACCTATAATAATTACAGTTATTTCTAGTAACTATAACTCGTGCCTAAGGTAACTATAACTCTGTCCCCCGCCATGCACTGCTAATTACCCCACATATCGCAACCCTCATGACAACTTTGATAACATCATTGATAACTAACAACTTGCAATTTACAGGGGAGAGATTCTGAAATGTTATATCTGTGGTCAGTAAATGGATGGGATGTCACTGCCTTAAACTGAATTCTTCAAAGACTGAAGTGCTTCTACTTGGAAATAATACCTCATCTTGGTCTTCAGATTGGTGGCCACTGGATATGAGCCCCTTTCCCCAACCAGATAATAAGGTGAAGAAGCTGGGTGTTATCATTGATGACAAGCTTACTTATAAAAGTCAAGTTAATGCCATCATCTCTTCCTCCTTCTTGGTCCTAAAAATCTTAAAGAAAATCTTGCAGTACATCCCTTTCGACCTTCAGAAAATCGTAGTTTCAGCATTGGTGTTAGCTAGGTTGGTGTTTTGTACTGGGCTCTACCAGAATCTGCAAACTAGGCTGTTAAACAAGCCACAAGCTCTGCAGAATGCTGCAGACAGGCTCTTATTTCAGATTCCTCGGTTCCAGCCTGCAAGATTGTCCTTGAAGGCACTGCACTGGCTTCTGGTCAAACATTGTGGGCCTGATTTTGACCCTGGCGGACGGCGGAGGCCGTCCGCCAAGGTTCTGCCGCTGAATGACCGCACCGCGGTCAAAAGACCGCGGCGGCCATTTAGACATTTCCTCTGGGCCGGCGGGCGCTCTCCAAAAGAGCGCCCGCCGGCCCAGAGGAAATGCCCCTGCAACGAGGACGCCGGCTCAGAATTGAGCCGGCGGAGTTGCAGGGGTGCGACGGGTGCTTAGCAGACACTGAAATACTTTGCGGGGCCCTTTTACGGGGGCCCCTGCCGTGCCCATGTCATTGGCATGGGCACGGCAGGGGCCCCCAGGGGCCCCGCAGCACCCCCTACCGCCATCCTGTTCCTGGCGGGCGAACCGCCAGGAACAGGATGGTGGTAGGGGGTGTCAGAATCCCCCATGGCGGCGCAGCAAGCTGCGCCGCCATGGGGGATTCTAAGGGCATCGGTAAACCGGCGGGAGACCGACGGTTTGCCTCTTCTGACCGCGGCCGAACCGCCGCGGTCAGAATGCCCTGCGGGGCACCGCCGGCCTGTCGGCGGTGCTCCCGCCGACCCTGGCCCCAGCGGTCTTAGACCGCCGGGGTCAGAATGACCCCCTGTGTCTCCTTCAAAGCCCTCTGTATTGCATTCAAGGCATTGCATGGGTTGGTTCCAGTCTACCTACAACAAAGTTTTTCCTGGTATCAACCTTCCAGACCTCTTCAGTCCAGCTTTTTTAAGAATGTTTCAGTACCATCCTTAAAGCGCACCTCATGGGGCGGCAGATGATTTGTAAGACGCATGGCTCGGCAATGGAATAGTCTTCCTCCCAAGCTCAAATAGGTTACTTCTCTACTCAGTTTTGGAAGGATGCTGAAAGCTTTTCTTTTTTCATCTGGCTAGCATGTAGATTCACCTTCTCTGTCAATCACTTTATCTTATCATCTCAGCGCCAAGACTCCCAGGGAACATTCGCAGACTTTACAAAAGTTATCATCATCATCATATTATCAATGTAATATCTGCAGTAAAGCTATTGATGAGGCAACTGCGCGTGGTGAGAGCGTGAATGACAACATTATGAACTTTGTGAAAAACCTGGTTGGCATCAGCAGCTCAACTTTGGCAACATGAATCACTCATTGTGCCTCTCATCTGCAATAGCCAGGGCATCCTCAAAAACGTCAGCGAGATGTGTTGAATGCATTTTGCTGGTCACTATAAAAAGCTAAGGAAAGCAGGAAACCACATCTGCCGAGGAAGGCTTCTTTTCCCACCTAGACATGCCCTGATTGACAGTAGAGATGATGGAAGGCAAATATCAAGGATTAGATTACTCAGAACATCATTGAATTGTCAGATAACAAATCTTACAAGTCTATGGTCTGTGTTCTTCTCAAACCCAGGAAGTCTACCCTATACAGTGTCAGCTACCTTCCAGTATCTTTAATCAATGTAGAAATAATAGCTAAATTTATAACAAACGGGCAAGCAAAGATGACCAATCATCATAATCATCGAGCAAAAGTGGTATTTGCCACAAGATGCTGGGTCGGGTGGCTTAGTGGACTAATGGATCATTTCCACAAATCAGTATTTGAATTCATGGTGACAAGTTTAAATCCAGGTGAGTCCACTTAGCCTTCGATTCTTCTGAGGTTGCTAACATAAATACCATTGTGTTGGCTAACAGCAAATGTTATTTTAGCACCAAAAGACCTGAGAATGAATGCGGGCTCTACAAATACACCTGTCATTTTATTTGCACTTGGCTGCTAATTCCAGAAAGATCTTAGGAAGTGGTGCCTTTTGTTATGGCCCTGCAAGGACAGAATAAGCAACAGCCCCCTCGCTGAATTCTGAGAAGGCATTTTGATAGGGTCTTATGGGGGTATATGTTCCTAAAACTGCCAACGCTGAACTAGGCAGTGAGTACAGTGAGTACATATCAAAAGTGTGCTGACTGTATACTCACCCTATAGCACAGGAAAATTGTGAGGGGGCAGTTATTCAGCATTTTTGTAGTTAACAGGGGCACAAGAAAGGGAGCCCAGTTATTGCCTCTTGGGTTTCTGTTAGCTTCAGAAGTCTAGAAACAACATCAACAATACCTAACCAGTGAAGGAAACAGATAGCATTCTGTTTCAACTTACAGACTTAGGGCCTGATTTGGAATTCAATTGGCGGGTTCCTCCATCACAAATGTGACAGATATCAGGCCACTCTATTGTAAATGCATTATTATACTAAATGACACTTGTAAAGTGCACATGATATCCTCATGTTTCTGATGGAGTAACCTGTCCCCTGAACTCTAAATCAGGCTCTTAGATTCTCACTGCCTTCCCTACATATGCTGATGTCCGGATTCTCTATTTTTGTGGGCTATAATAAGGTGAACCGGGACAAACGTGAGCCATTACTGATGTCAAGTATATACTGGTTAATTGAGAGCTAGATTGCATGATCAATGACAATCTGGGCTCTGTAATCATTAAAACGACCAATGAATCATATGATGGTCAAACTTAATGCTGTCTCTTTGGAAAAGTGGTGAAGATTGTGTCAGGTTTGGCCACATTTTACCTTCTTGTTTGTAATGACCCCCTTGCCCATCTTAACATGTCAACTCTATCAGGTAGACAGAGGTATACTATCAGTTGGTGAGACATGAGACTGCCCCCAAAATCATCTAAATTGGGGGCAGATATACACTCAGGTGGTCTAAGGTTACCAGGCGTAGCATTATATTAATTACCTTTACAACTCAGTTCTATCTTGAAATATCATCTACAGAAATATCTTCTGACATGACTATTGGGTCCTAAATATTTTTTACAAAAATATAGTCAAATTGGATGTAGAATTTCTATTTTATAACTCCAGGGTGCCAATATTTATGTCCATTATTTATAGGACACAATATTTATGTCAGACGATATTCTGATGCGGATATTCCGGTGCCATGTTTCAATTCTCACAACTTATGGACTGGCTACCACTTCCTTAGACCTAATCCCTATATAGCAGACTGGATATAGACCAGACAGATTGCCCCAAATATATAGCACAAATGTACTCAACCATCCATAAAAGTGACAGACAACCTAGATATATGAGCAATGATCCTTGCCTAGAAAACTTTTCCCAAGCATCTGAAAGTAGTTAGTACAATAACGCATTAGACCTATTGCATCCTTGAAAACTCAAGTTGTGTGCATGAACCATCAGGGACAAAACCTCAACAGTGTGGTAACTATACTTTCCCAGGAAAGTTTATACACCTGCACAAACCGCTCTACCCAGGATCAGAATCAGGGATTATGTTATGTGCTTTTACTCATTAGTGTTGTAATACAAGCTCATGGCATAGAACAAAATGAGATCGTTTTCGCAACCAGCAAAACACTAATTGTAATTTTGGGGGAAGAAATATGCAAATCAGTGTAGCATTGGTCTTAACGGGTCTTATGCCCTATAATTTACTCCAAATAAAAAAATACATTTTCACAAGAGACTTTTAGCTGGATTTATTGAGACTGCCTAAATGAACAAGTTACTTACCTTCGGTAACGCTTTTTCTGGTGGATACATTAACTACCTGTGGATTACTCACCTTATGAATTCTCCCAATGCGCCAGCATTCAACGGAAAATTTTCTTCCCAGCTTTCCACGTCGACGAGGACGTCACAATTGCACTGCTCCACGCGACTCCGTCTGATGTCACTGTGCCAATAAGAGGTCCTCGCCGGCGTGCTGACATCAGTTTCACCCATTTTTTATGTGCCTTTGAGGCGAACAGGTGAAAAACGACCTCACAATAGCTCAAACGAATACACACATAAAACTATATTGATAGAACATGATTATAACCATCATTTATATATACATAAAATAACCAAAAAATATATACACTTGTAAAACAATAGACTTGGTATGACCAGACAGGCAATGAAGGGGCGGGTGGCACTGTGAGGAATCCACAGGTAGCTAATGTATCCACCAGAAAAAGCGTTACCGAAGGTAAGTAACTTGTTCTTCTAATGGATACAACTACCTGTGGATTCCTCACCTTATGAATAGAGTCCCAAAGCAGCACCGCACTCAGAGGTGGGTGCCTGACCAGTCACCCCAAGAAATCCTGCAATACAGAACGTGCAAAATTACCGTCCCTTCTAACCTCCGAGTCCAAGCAATAATGCTTTGCGAAGGTGTGAAGGGACGCCCAAGTTGCTGCCTTGCAAATATCCACCACCGGAACCGCTCTAGCCAGGGCCGACTTAGCCCTGGTCGAATGGGCTCTAATACCCTCAGGGGGAACCTCCTTTGCCAACGAGTAACAGACTTTGATACAAAGAATGACCCACCTGGATATAGTTCTTTTATTGACCGCTCTGCCCTTCCTCTTTCCTACATATCCCACGAATAGCTGGTCTTCCAACCGAAAGTCCTTTGTCCTCTCAATATAAAAACTGAGAGCCCTTCCGGGGTCCAAACAATGGAGTCTCTCTTCCTCCTTTGAGGGATGAGGAAGACAGTAGAAAGATGGAAGGTTAATGGTCTGCCCCATATGGAAAGGAGTGACAACTTTAGGTAGGAAAGCCGCCCTGGTTTCCTGCACCACTTTGTCAGGAAAGAATAAAGTAAAGGGAGGTTTAACACTAAGGGCCTGAAGCTCACTGACACGCCTAGCCGATGTAATAGCTATCAGGAAAACCGTCTTAAGAACTAAAAATCTTAATGGACAAGAATGCATGGGTTCAAATGGTGAACCAATTAAAAAAGCTAAAACCAGAGTCAAATCACACTGAGGCATAAGAAAGGGAGTGGGAGGAAATGTATTTGTTTAACACTTTAAGAACCTAATAACAATAGGCGATTTAAACAAGGAGGATCCGGAAGGCAAAGAAATGCTGACTGTGCCGCCAAATAGCCTTTAACAGTAGCAACTGCACAACCCTTCTGTGCTAAAGCTGATGCAAACAACAGAATATCAGACAGATGGGCCCTCAAGGGATCAATTTGTTTCTCTCCACACCAAGCCACAAATTTTGCCCACCTGCTGGCATAAACAGTCTTAGTGGAGTGTCGCCTGGCCGATAAAATAGCATCCACTAACTCTGGTGGGAGAGAGAAAGCACTCAGATTGCCCAATTCAATCTCCAGGCATGTAGGTGCAGGCTCTGGAGGTGGGGGTGTAGAACCTGCCACTGCAACTGCGAGAGGAGATCTGCCCTGAGAGGGAGACGGAGCAGAGGGCACAGTGAGAGTTGGAGAAGGCCCGTGTACCACACCCTTCTCGGCCAATTCGGAGCTATTAAAATGACCTGAACCCGATCTTGGCGAATCTTCCTCAGAACCCGAGGAATCAAGGGTATGGGGGAAACGCGTAAAGCAACTGGTTGCACCAAGACGTCTGAAACGCGTCCCCCAAAGCTCCTTGCACTGGATACTGGAGGCTGCAGAACGACGGGCAGTGCACGTTCTCCCGAGTCGCAAACAGATCTATCCGTGGAGAACCCCACATCTGAAAGATGTGACAGACCAGATCCGGATGGAGACGCCACTCATGATTGGCCGAGAAATGTTGACTGAGAGTGTCTGCACGCACGTTGAGCACTCCGACCAGACGATTCGCTACCAAGCAAATCCGATGGTCCTGAACCCAGGACCAGAGTCGCAGAGCCTCTCTGAACAGAAGGTACGACCCTTCTCCTCCCTGCTTGTTGATGTACCACATCACGGTAGTGTTGTCCGTCAAGACCTGAACTGACTGACCGCAAAGGGACGGGAGGAAGGTCTTGAGAGCCAGACGTCTCGCCCACAATTCTAACAGATTGATATGAAAAGTCTGTTCCACTGGAGACCAAAGATTTTTTATCTCAGGTCCCCCAGATGAGCTCCCCACCCTAGAGTGGAAGCATCCGTTATGACTGTGAGCACCGGAGGAGGCAGTGAAAACAGCCTTCCTAGAGAGGGGTTGCCATCCACAGCCCACCATCGTAGATCTGCTGCAGCGTCTCTGGAGATCGATAGCGACACTTTGAGATCCCCTTTGTGTTGAAACCACTGCCTGCGGAGGCACCATTGGAGAGCCCTCATGTGCCAACGTGCATGAGTGACCAACAGAATACAAGAAGCAATCAGACCGAGCAGGACCTTGAGGACTGGAACAACCGCTCCATTTTGAAACATTGGAATCAACACCTGGATGTCCTGAATCCGATGAGGCAGAGGATAGGCCCGATTCAATGCTGTATCCAGTACTGCTCCTATGAACAGGAGGCTCTGCGAGTGCTCCAGGTGAGACTTTGCACGTTTACTGAAAAACCCAGACTGAACAGCAAATTAGTTGTCATTTGCAAGTGATGCAGCACAAGCTCTGGAGACTTGGCTTTGATCAACCAATCGTCCAGGTCTGAGACTTGCCACAACCAACGCCACCTTAGTGAAGACTTGAGGTGCTGAAGTAAGACCCAACGGAAGGACCACAAACTGGCAGTGTTGCAACCCCAACATAAACCGGAGATACCTCCTATGCGACTTGAGAATAGGGATATGAAAGTAAGCATCCTGCAAGTCGACAGACACCATCCAATCGTCTTTGTTCAACGCCAGAAGTATCTGCGCTAGAGTCAGCATCTGGAATTTCTCCTGTTTGAGGAACCAATTCAAAATCCTCAGGTCCAGGATTGTTCTCAATCAACCATCCTTCTTGGGAATCAGGAAATATCAGGGATAACAACCCTGGCCCCTTTCCTGCTCTGAAACCAACTCCATTGCACCTTTTGATAACAGGATTTACACCTCCTGCTTCAACTACAGGAGATGGGCTTCGGAACAAAACGAGGGACGGGGAGGAATGGGAGGGGGGAACTCATGAAAAGGAAGAGCATATCCTTTCCTCACAATATTTGGAACCCAGGAGTCTTATGTGATTAACTTCCACTCGCGGAGACAAAAGACGTAATCTTCCCCCTACAGGAGAAGTATGGCTGAAAATGGGCAGAAAACTAGGGCTGCTTCCCTTTTTATTGTCTGCCAGAGGAAGAGGATGATGCAGGGTGCTGCTGGGTGGCGCCTCTTGTTCAAACCCTCCCCAGCCCTCTAAAGGACCTATTTGGGAGACGGGTAGGCTGTTGGACTGTGGACTAGGTTCTCCCACGGTAAACAGCTCCATGCCCAAACCCCCTGAACCCCCGAAAGGACCTGAAAGGGGTACTAGTGGAAGGCTGCAGACCCAAAGGCTTTTCTGTGGCCCTATTGTCCTTAAAGCGCTCTAAGGCAGAGTCAGCTTTAGCACCAAAAAGCTTTTCCCCATCAAAAGGCAAGTCCAAGAGAGTAGTCTGGAAATCTGAAGAAAAGCCAAAGGATCTCAACCACGCATGCCTCCTAGTAGCGATAGAGGTACCCATCGCCCTGGCTACCGAATCTGTAGAATCCAGACCAGACTGGATAATCTGTTTAGCCGCCATCTGAGCATCTGACAGGAGTTCACCAAATTGTCCTTGCATCTCCTGCAGCAGGTCTGGAACCATAGCCTTAGCTGTGTCCATCTGGGCGGGCACATATCTACCTAATACACAGGTAGCGTTTGCTGGTTTAAGGGCCATACTACAGGAAGAAAAAGTCTTCTTCGCTGACTGCTCCATTCTCTTGGACTCCCTGTCTGAAAGAATCACAGGGAAGGAGCCTGGTGCAGACCGTGTGGAACATGAGACTTGAACAACTAGACTCTCCGGGGTAGGATGTTTTGACAAAAATCCCGGATCTCCAGGAGCCACCCATACCTTCTTGCCACAGATCTGTTGACAGCTGGGGTCAACTCAGGCTTCCTCCATACCTCTAAAATAGGCTCCGTAAGAGCATCATTAAATGGGAGCAATGGTTCTGCTGAAGCCGAAGAAGGATGCCGGACCTCCGTTAGAATATTAGTTTTCACCTCCGCAGCAGGCAATGGAAGATCCCAAAAATTTGCCACCTTCCTGACCACAGTATGGAAGGAGGCCGCTTCCTCCGTAAACTCCCCTAGAGAAGAAAGGTCCCACTCCGGGGAAGTGTCTAGCCCACTGGCTGAGTCAAGTCCTTGATATTCCCCCAAGGGCTCCGCAATCTCTCCTTCCTCTAGCAGCTGCCTTAGGTACTCCTGCTCCTCCAAAAGCCTTAAAACTTTTCTGCATGACCTCAGCCTGGCCTCTAACCTTGGCGTCGACATAGAATTAGCTAACATCGACTACGGTCCAATCTGGAGCCATCCGGCGCCGGAGCGGATCCCATCGGTGCTGTGGTCACCTGAGGCTTCGTCATCGGCATCGACTGATAAGGTAATGTCATCGGCACCGCAGGTCTATAAGGCAATGTCATCGGTGTCGCAGGTCTTTGAGGCGACATCATCGGCACCGAACCGGAACACTCAGCCGGATAAAAGAGCATAAACAGGGCCGCCTTGTAAGGAGCCAGGGAGCCCAAAATAATTGCCAAAGGACCCGTGGGAACAGTCGGTGCACCAGCAGGGGCCACAGCATTAAACATACTAAACATGGCATTTAAAAAATACCGCCGGCTCCGCTCCTGGAGCCAGGAAGGCAAGAAACCTCTGGTCTCCATGCGGCACTTGCGCCGGCTGAGCATCTGAATCCTGCGCCGCAGGTGAAAAGCGAGGACTCCCTGGAGGCGCAACTACCTTGAAGACCGACGGCGCCGGAGAAGCCTGAGGGCTTTGAGGCTGTGGATTCACAGTAGGACAACCTCTCACGTCACACGGCGCCGTCTAGATGGAGACCTGGACCTTGAACGGCTTTGAGATGAACAACGCCGAGAGCCATGACGACGTTGCTTCTTATGCTTTTTCGACGAAGTGTGAGAAGACGATCTATGATGGCTTTTATGTCCTTTCTTCGCCTTAGCCAAAAAAAGTTTGGCTTCTCTCTCCTTCAGCGCCTTTGGATTCATGCTCTGGCAGGATACACACTCCTCGACGCCATGCTCAGAACTTAAACATCAAAAGCAATCATCATGAGGGTCAGTACCCGACAAGGCTTAAACCCAGACTTCCTAGGAGGAGACATTGTAACCAGAAACAAGATGGAACACCTTCAACAGTAGCAAGAGCTAGGAGAAAACCGTAGCGTCTAAGGCATGGAAAAAAGGGAACTGACCTCAGCACGCTGGCAAGGACCTCTTATTGGCACGGTGATGTCAGACGGAGTCACGTGGAGCCGTGCAATTGTGACGTCCTCGTTGATGTGGAGAGCTGGGAAGAAGATTTTTCGTCAAATGCTGGCGCATTGGGAAAATTGATAAGGTGAGGAATCCACAGGTAGTTGTATCCATCAGAAATAGCGATGCAGTACAGCTTGGTAAGTGACTTACATTCTTTTCCTCGTCTAATTTCCCTAATATTGATGCAAATCATATATTTTCAGAATTTACAATTGTGGGAGGCTGGCCTGGCTTATAGTGGGTAAAGTGGAATGCGAACCATGAATGGACCCCAGGCCTAGTGTATTGTGTAGAGGGTTGCTGGGAGTGTAAGAAAACACTAAGGGTGCCCAAGATACCTCACCCCAAGACCCTAAAAAGTAGGAGTAAAGTTACCCTACTACCCAAGATAGACAGTAAAGTCGAGATAGGGGATTCTGCAAAGGCAACAACTGACTGCAAAGCACTGAAGACAAATTCCTGGACCTGAGGACCGGCAAAGGAAGGGGACCAAGTCCAAAGTCACGCAAGTGTCCGGGGGGGCAGGTGTGTGAGGTTAAAACCCCACAGATAGATTACAACAGGCCAGAGTGTTTGTGCGCTTGACCTAAAAAGGAAATCCCTCTGCTACAAACAGCAGAGGGAAATAGTGGTCATGTGATGAGGACGAAGTGGTTCCATCCTCAGCACACGAGCACCGGTGCTGAGGAAGGAACCGTTCCGTCCTCAGCACCAAAGGGATTAATCTGGATTGCTTGTTTCTTATTCAATTGCCTTCTTTCCTCTACTTCACCTTCCCTGGAGCATATCTTGCGGTTGAATGACTTGTATCCGTCAATGGCTCTCACCAGGGAACATGTTCTTCTTTTTTTTGGTACTCCATGAGAGGGCATCCCTTTTCTTCTTCTCTCCCATGACATCCCTGCAAACTGCACTTTGTGTTGTTCCTCTTCCAGCTTATACATAAAAGCTAATAAGAACAATCTGATTCGTTTCATTACCACCTTCCATAATGGTCACAATTATATACGCAAATCTCTCAGGAAATTCTGTTTTTTACTTATGAACAACATTTCAATTAACCAACACATTACCAAGCATCCTCAAATTGGCTTTAGGAGGGCACCTAACCTACGGAACAAACTTTGCCCCTCTTTTTTTCAGTCAAGACCTACTACTACCTTTCTACCATCTAAACCGAAAGGCTTTTTCACCTGCAGCAAATGCTCTGTATGTAAACTGGGACGTTCCAAATCCACAACAGTTAACATTAACAATCACACTCATCAAATTTCTGACTTTATTAATTGTGCTAGCACCTATGTAATCTATGCCATTTGGTGTCCCTGCAATCTAACCTACATTGGCAGCACGATTCGCCCATTAAAAACTCGAATTCATGAACATCTTCGGAATATACAAAAATTTGATTCTCAAGCTCCACTGGTTGAACATTTTAACAACTGTCATCCACAACAATGAACCTTTTCTTTCAGTGGTTTGCAATGTATCTCACCCTCCCCACGAGGCGGGAATAGGGCATTGCGACTACGTCAAGCAGAAAGTCGTCTTATTATCAAATACGACACAGTTAACACAGGTCTCAATAAAAATCATGAATGGCACTTTTGGTTACTGTAGAGAAATGGTAGTCTTCTAATTTCAGGCTTATATTTATACAGAAGTGTTTATTATGATACCATAAATAGTCAGTGGTTGTATTTTGTCAGGCAATTGTCACTTAGAATTCTGAAACGTTTTCCAATATTGATCCTGATATAACTATCTTCAGTTACCTCTCTTCCTTTCTCTGCTATTTCTTCTTTCTTCTTTTTTCTTTTTTCTTTTTATTTTATTCTTTATCTTCCTTATATCTATAATTTTAGGTTATCAGTCTTATCTAAGCACTTAAATAATTTGAAATATATTTCCTGTCCGATTTTTCGTTTTTTCTTTTAGCTTTTATTATCCCTCTCAACTCTGTCCCATCCCTCCTATTTTCTTTATCTAGCTGCAATAACAGGTGATATGCCTGTTATAAAACTTGATACGATGTGTATATATCCTTCGTGTTTATAACTACAAGTTCTTCCTTCTTGTTCTCTTTGATCAAATGTACTGTGCTAAAATGGCGGCCACTTTCTTTCTCTTTCCTAATGCTTATAACGATAGTCTGTCGTTTGTTTCTACCCGGAAACAGAACGACACTAAGAGGCTTGTAACCGATAAAAGTTCATTGAGAACGGGACGCCGAACGCGCCCGTCCCGGTTCAGAATGACCTCTCAGCTATGAGAGTCGGCTTTTCCGACACTAACAGAAGCCCAAGGTGAGGAGCTTCACCCTTTTCTTTACTAACGGTCATTATGACTATAACTGGATTTTCGTAACCGATAAAAGCTTTGTTTATTTGGGAACGTGTTGCTTAACGCGCTTGTCCCGGTTACTATCGGGTCTCTCGACTAAGTAAGTCGGCCTTTTCGACTACGATAGACCTTCAGAGACAAAGGATGATCTCTGCAACATACGGAGACTTTGTCTTTTTGCCCTAGTGGATCTCTTTAATTAACTAACTCACATTATTGTCTGTAGTGTAGTATTTGAGACCCACAAACATCTTAGATGAGCCTCAATGGCTCAAAATCTAACTGGTATATTTTTATCAATCATATTCTGACTATCAAAAATAAGTATTATGACTAAAAATATAACATGCTCAAAACAATTTTCACATAGCTGTTATATAAATATTACTAATGTAACACATGTCATTACGATACATCTTGTTTAATCTCATTACCTTTTGATGTTTTATCAAAGTGTTTCACTAACTAACTGTTATATAAATATCACTAATGTATACATGTTACTATGATACATCTAGTTTAATCTCATTACCTTTTGATGTTTTATCAAAGTGTTTCACTAACTAGTTGTATGGTATTTTGTTCTCAGCACTGCCTTTTATCTCTTTTTTCCATTTCTTCTTTTTTTCTTTTTCTTTTTTCCTTTTTCTTTCTCTGGTCTTTCTCTTTCTTCTTTTTCCCTTCCATTTCTCTTTGGGATCTAGACATCAGATAGCCTATCTAGTCTTATCAGTTACTTTTGTGGTTTTGCAACTACTCACATATGATCTGCGCTTTGGTATCGGTTTTACCTATCACACAAACAGTGGTGACTATTTTCGCAGAATATTCTGCCCCTTTGTTCACAAATTCAGTGAATCTAATGGATATCTTTTTACTAATATTTTCTCACTAATATTATCAACAAGTTTTTTGTTTGCGTTTCAGCCTTGAAAAAGCCCCGGCTTATAATGCCAGAGGGGGCGAAACACGTGTTGGCTGTCTTTCTTTTCTTCTTCTCGTGCCATTAATTGGATGTTGCTTTTACTAAAGGATAAGAAGTGATTTTTTCTTTTGAACACTTGGAAGCAAAATAACTATTGTTAATACAATGCAATAAACTTTGATTTTGATTGCCTAAAGAACTTTTGAGTGGGACTCTTACCTCTCTTTATTGGTATACATAAAAGCACAGCAACAGTTCTATTGTTGCCAGGTTTCACTAAAGGACAATCTTTATAATGTTTCTTTTCTTTTATCACCTGCCTTCCACATGATACATGAATGCCCAGCCCGTGGCAAACAAATGCAGCATTAATGAAGTTTGGGTGGGGCAGGCTTCTGCATTCACTCAGCCTGTTTGAGACACAAGGGTGACTGGAACAATGTATCGCACACTAGAAGCCCATATATCTGCTCGCTAGGATGTACTGAGCACCAAAACGGCAAGGGCATTTGTTCCACTTCCTAGGCCGTGTTTGGTAGGGAGCAGCACCCGAGACAGTGAGCAAGAAAACATGTGCACTCACAATGTGTTGAAAGAAAAAGAAAAAAAGTAGTTGCCATAATATTAACAGTGGAAGGATTCAACCTATCAATTCACAATGATGGTAACAAAACTATGCTCCGGGGAAAAGTTCAAACACGAAAAGAAAAAGAAGGAAGGCCAACAATTCAGAAGCAAGCAAGCGAGACAATAAAGCATCCTATGGTAAGTAATGGGCTGGCCATAAACACTATAAGGTTTTGGTATGCTCCACAAAAGGCCTCTTGCAAACAGAGAGCTGAAAGAAGTCTGTAGCAAAACCTAATCAATATGGGGCTATATGAAATAATTTGTGGACTTCTACGTCTTTTAGGCAGCAGCAATTATTACATGACGTAATTGTTTATTTGCTTTCATAATGCACAGCAGTGAAGCAAAAACCCATTTCTATCGTACTAGCTTACACAAATGCACAAAATGGAGATCTAGAACATAAGAAAAAAAATAAGGCACACCATTTCCATCACTTTACAGTTTAGTAAAAGCAGCAGTGCCATGAGAACAAACACTGTTTATTCAGCCCTCGTTGGCCTTCGCTGGTAAAGCACAGGAGAGGAAAATTGAACACATAGGGGGTTATTCTAACTTTGGAGGAGTGTTAATCCGTCCCAAAAGTGACGGTAAAGTGACGGATATACCACCAGCCGTATTACGAGTTCCATAGGATATAATGGACTCGTAATACGGCTGGTGGTAAATCCGTCACTTTTCCGTCACTTTTGGGACGGATTAACACCTCCTCCAAAGTTAGAATAACCCCCATAGTACTTTGTCACAGGTACAATCTAGTGGTGTTCAACTTAATTCCAGGAAGGCTGGCTCGAAGCCAAATTTTCAGGATACTGCCCAAAAATACATTTTGGAAATCATCTTTATAGTTGTTAGTTACTCCAGAAAGATGGAAAGGATCTGATTCTCATGGATCTACAATGGACACTCCTGATCTCATTATTATCTGAAGAAACCTCATGGTCAAATTCGACTTTCAAGTAAACTGGTGGCAGAAACCAAAAAATAGCATTCCATAACCAACTTAGAAAGCAGGCTTTACCTTACCTACCCTGTTATATCTTATAGTCAAATCAAGAACACAAGAAGCACAAATCCTAGCAAACAAAGCTCTGCTGTTTCCTGTAGAGTTCAGCTATTTTTAGTGCTCATTTTGCTCCCATTAATACCCAGTCTCAATATTAATATTGACAATTAGGCTGAAGTAAAGGAATTGCCGATTAGAATTCACAATGAAGGAGCTTCATCCCTAGTAAACGCCTAAGCCTCACTGTTTCTCTGTTAGCAAGGGGCATCTGCAACTGCCACTAGACTTATTAGCTCGGGGCTTAGGCCACTTTATAAAGCAGTTATTAGGCGCTTTTTTATTACATTTGTTTTTCTCTGGCATTGTTTTCTTCTGCTGCGCATAAAGGGGCATAATTATACTCTGTTTCAGGCGAATGTGCGTAAAATTTTTTGACGTGCATTCAGCGCAAACCATGCATCATATTTCTACAATGACGCCTGAGCCCGCGAACGACAAAAGTCCGCTGTGTGCGTCATTTTCTAAATGCGGGAAATGACATGCAAGGTAGGCGTTCCTGTCCAAAAAATTTTAAACACCCGTGCGCCATTTTATGCTACCACGCAATAATGACGCAAGGCCGGGAGGCAGAATCGGAAAATGACACACAGCCCGATTCGCATTAAAAAATAACGCCTGGGTGACTGCACACATGTGCACATTGTGCCACCTGCTGCAACTGAACATCTATACCGCAACAGGAAGCACACACACTCCATCAATGTGCAGGCCATTGTCGACACCAGGGATTGATCACCAACATCGTGGCAAAGTATCCTGGGGGTGTACATGATTCATTCATCTGCCGCTACTGCACCATCAGTCAACACTTCCAGGATGGACAATATGGAAATGGCCTACTTGTTGGTAAGTACAGAAACCTACTTATATACAAACTGCACAGCAACCCTCTAGGACAAACAACACATACACCACTGCATTGACAAGTGGCCAGGAAACACTGAGGTTGTGATGCTGCTAGGCATGTGTGATATCCTGACCCATTGGGATACACACCTATGGAAAAATGACAGATCCAAATAACAACAGATGCCACTCCACAGACACAAGGGAACAATTTAAAGCAACACAATGACAATGACATGGCCTCAACTGGCAGTACAACTTGGAAGATTAATCTTTCAATATCACATCAATAACACTCAATCAAACACCCTTCCAAGCAATAAGTACTGTGTAAGAGGTGTGTAATGTGTTTTGCTGCAGGTCAAACACCATGACACACATAGCATGATGATGATGACTACAATGAAGGTGACATGGAATCATTGAGGCAGTACCAATATCTCACATCACTCCTCCTCTGACATTGCCCACTACCAATAATCAAGTGGACTGTGCTAAGAACACATATTGATGTGACATTATTGAAAGTACACATTCCTACACATACGGTTTGAGACAATTACACATATACACAACAGATGTACAAGCGTCTGGACCTTCTGACACGGTAAATGAAAACCTCACAACCAAGTTAGCCAGCTGAACTAGAACATGTTCAGTAGTATAAGTACATGTTTGAACCCGAGTCGACACGGCAAGGGCAGAGAACTAGGTCTGCAGAGAACTTGTAACACATGGGATATTTGAGCATAGTCAATTGTCAACACGTCAGTCCTGACAACTTATGGAGATGTGTTGTACATTGTCACCTTGGCAAATCTAAGGGCCTCACTGATGTTCAACTAATTATTTTGCATTTGTTAAATTGGATGGGATGTCCAGGCCATATAGATGCAACCGTGTTACCACCACTGTGGAATTAATTCTGTTTATGGAAGTATCATGTCACCCCCAGTTAAGACACATGGACACCTCTTTCACATGACATAATGCAAGGGAGTACACAATGTACTGCAACTCTACAAAAATACAGCTGACATCCGGTCAATCAGCCAAACACCAGTTCAGATAATGAAACAACCCAATGCCGATGGTACATCCTAGAAGCCTAGGATTCCACACAATAACACAAACACCGATGAGTCACAGACAACACAAGTGAACAATTGCCATGTAAAGTGATAATCATGGTGCAAGAAACATCAACATTTTCTCACTCATTTTCTCTTTTAGCTGATCAGGTGTATGGGATCCAGCCATGGATCATGACCCCATTTGCAAACCCAAGCACAGCATCAGAGCGTGCCTATAATGACGCACATCGGAGGACACACACCATAGTCGAGAGGGCCTTCACCGGAGCCAGCCTCCTATACTCACCAGAAAGGGTCTGCAAGATCATTTTGACCCGTGCCATCCTGCCCAACATATGTGTAAGGAGGAACATTCCCCTATATGAACCCGACCCACAAATGCCTGATGCGGAGGAAGAGGAGGATGTTGTCCATCAACATGAGGGGGACCATCCAAACACAGCTGCAGGATTGCATTGGAGACAACACATTGTCCAAAGTTTCTTTTAACTCTACTCACCATCACCACTGTTCTACCATATGTCAATAAACATCTATTCTAATCACTATATCATGGTCTGGGTAATCATTTTTGCATAACATTATCCCTAAGAATCATAATCAGAGTGTAGCCTCATGGAGTATTGCAGAAATATAGATTAGGATACAGAAAAATCCACATCACATTTGATGGGTATGAATGTACACCTAACTTCACACACACTGTAAGTGACATATATTCTGTCCATTTCACATTTGAAGGGCAATAGCAGAGGAGCACAGCTATTTCACACATACATGTTGGCAACATGGTTCATTGCAGCATATGGCACACAACTAAGACACCATCATTCACTAAGGAAAAAAATGCCTCATGCATGAGGCAGTGGATGTGCTATAGCATTGGTAACAAGAAGGTATGACAAGAGCCTTGACAGCAGCAAGTGTGACATCAGCTATCTTTGCAAGGAGTATGTGTGAAAAGAAATCCATATAAGCAGCAAATGGATAGCACGAGTGCTCCAGGTATGACTAGCATTGCTCACAAGACATCCCATGCACATGCCATCCCAGGACGTAAGTCCTGTCACTGCTATGTTCCCTGTCTCACCCCACCCTTCTTCAGGGGGCCATAGAAATGGAATATTTGTACCCAGATAATCCCTCAGCTACACACACCCAGACTCACATTCTGACTCCAGTGTGCTTCCCTCTTTAGTGTGGTATGCCATAGTCATTGTTCTTCTGTCTGCATGGACTTCTGGTTGAATAAAGCACTGCCTTGTAGTCTGTAGGACCTGTAGTCACCTGTCCATTGCTTTCAGTGTGAAAGGTACTGTGTTCACCTCCATGCATACTAGCCATTTGAACATGCACTGCCCTTGCAGCTGCCTGGAACGGCATAGAAACTGCCACTATATGTATAACACTGTTATGCATTGCCATATAAATCACCTGGGTAACACAGGCCTTGGGTTATTGTGTTACGTTCCAACACACAGGACAAATACAGTTTTCATTTTCTACAGTGTTGTTCTAGCTTTGACCAGTCTCAGTCTGCTCACTGTGTATTTGCCTTGTTCATTTTTTACCCTGCATCCTGTTAGCCTGACTGGTTCCTGTCTTTGCATCACCATAAAGGTTCCCTGTGGCTACATTTGTCTCATAGTTGCTTTCCATGCCCTCACTCTCCTCCTGGGATATTGTGTTACGTAGGTCTACAATGAATACTCAAATTCATTGTATAGCGTAATCAGTTTACTTATCGTATCATGGGGTGGAACTTGTCTTCAAATAGCCTAATCATGGCCCACCCCTTGTCTGGGCTTCATGTATGCATGAGTGACAAACAGTGACAGTGTACCATGGCTGTATGCATGGACTGGGTATGGTGTCTCCAGCACAACTAACAACTATAGATAATGTGCATGAAATGTCAACACATGTTTGTACCCTGACAGTCCACACACTGATTCACATTGCCCCCAACATATTGATGGGGCTTGCGTGGTGAATAGCTGTGAGATTAATCAGCACAGAGGCACTGATGTTCCCGGCTGCAGTGTGATTTTTAGAGGCCATCCTGTGTACAAATGTTGTGATGAAACCTGCTGGTTTAAAATTCCTGATCCATTAACTTTGTCAGCACACCAAGGTTGCCCTGTTGTCAGTCTCATAAAACGTCTGCAGTGCCAAAGCTGGACTATACCCCATGTGTGTTCTCAATTCCTCTTCGTCTTTCCTTCAATTCAGCTGTTAAGGATACTTTGTAAATGCAGGAAATTGCTCCACCGACTCATGAGTAGACCTGCACATAACTGTGACAACATGGACCCCAATAATGACACAGGCTACACATGGCCTCACACACTTGAACTAGACACCATTGTGCAATTAACCACTGGAAATATGTGCACACATGCTGCTTGGTCTGCTGGTCCTCCACTGCCACAGGAGAAACATAGGTCATTTATATGACTCAAACTGTGGCGTGACATTACATTTGTGGATTGGTTTTGGGACTCGGTGTCACAAACACCGTACCCACATAGCATTTGCCAATGCCTGACTCATGGGTAGTATACAAACAAGTGCCCAGGAAGTGGTATCCAACATTCCAGGACACGTGATGGCCTAGTCTTGGAACTTTGCCATGATCAACCGTCTTCTATCTATCCTGTGCATGGTTTGTCATTGGCGATGCTTATGTCCCAAAAAACCTGGGAAGTTCACACAGCATTTGTTGCTACGTGTATGACAAACACATTTCCTTTTGCATTGCCACACTAAATAGCATCTGATGGTTGGCCACATTGAGAACACATGCATAAAAGCACATTTAAGAAAATCTCAATTCACACACATTGACACACAGGCAATGAGTCACTATATTGAGTTGCATAGCCTTGCTATCTTCTATTGATGCACAACATGCCCAAACTGGGTAATACCAATTTGTATTCCAAAAGTTTGGCCATCTATTGCGTCGAGCGCAAATCTGGTACAACAACTAGAGGATCATGGTCCGCAGTAGTATGATCTGTCACATGTGCCCATACACCGGAATGCACAATGTAGGTGCAAACAGCCTATCTCTGTATAGTCACACCTGTCATGTACTATTAAAATTGAGAAATGACCCAAACCCAGTAAAATACACAACTTTTGACTCATACGTGTAAAAAAAGATGCACATGCGTCAGAGGCACTGATGTTCCCGGCTGCAGTGTGATTTTTAGAGGCCATCCTGTGTACAAATGTTGTGATGAAACCTGCTGGTTTAAAATTCCTGATCCATTAACTTTGTCAGCACACCAAGGTTGCCCTGTTGTCAGTCTCATAAAACGTCTGCAGTGCCAAAGCTGGACTATACCCCATGTGTGTTCTCAATTCCTCTTCGTCTTTCCTTCAATTCAGCTGTTAAGGATACTTTGTAAATGCAGGAAATTGCTCCACAGACTCATGAGTAGACCTGCACATAACTGTGACAACATGGACCCCAATAATGACACAGGCTACACATGGCCCCACACACTTGAACTGGACACCATTGTGCAATAAACCACTGGAAATATGTGCACACATGCTGCTTGGTCTGCTGGTCCTCCACTGCCACAGGAGAAACATAGGTCATTTATATGACTCAAACTGTGGCGTGACATTACATTTGTGGATTGGTTTTGGGACTCGGTGTCACAAACACCGTACCCACATAGCATTTGCCAATGCCTGACTCATGGGTAGTATACAAACAAGTACCCAGGAAGTGGTATCCAACATTCCAGGACACATGATGGCCTAGTCTTGGAACTTTGCCATGATCAACCGTCTTCTATCTATCCTGTGCATGGTTTGTCATTGGCGATGCTTATGTCCCAAAAAACCTGGGAAGTTCACACAGCATTTGTTGCTACGTGTATGACAAACACATTTCCTTTTGCATTGCCACACTAAATAGCATCTGATGGTTGGCCACATCGAGAACACATGCATAAAAGCACATTTAAGAAAATCTCAATTCACACACATTGACACACAGGCAATGAGTCACTATATTGAGTTGCGTAGCCTTGCTATCTTCTATTGATGCACAACATGCCCAAACTGGGTAATACCAATTTGTATTCCAAAAGTTTGGCCATCTATTGCGTCAAGTGCAAATCTGGTACAACAACTAGAGGATCATGGTCCGCAGTAGTATGATCTGTCACATGTGCCCATACACCGGAATGCACAATGTAGGTGCAAACAGCCTATCTCTGTATAGTCACACCTGTCATGTACTATTAAAATTGAGAAATGACCCAAACCCAGTAAAATACACAACTTTTGACTCATACGTGTAAAAAAGATGCACATGCGTCAAAAAATGCTGCATATGCGTGGAAAAATGACGCTCACTGCCATGATACATCCATTGGCCCTGAGCGGTAATTCCCACACTGTACCCCATGAAATTGGTTAAGTATGAAAAATAATTGAAAACATGGATGTGGGGTAATTTCAAACCATGTGCGTCCAAAAAAAATTGACGCATAGACTGTAAGCGTCATAATATTTGGACGCATAAGAATAAAAACGCACTGCATTTGAGGCAGGAAGTGATGTAATAGGATATCCTGTTTACAGAATTGGTACAGTGGGTGTACTTTCACTTTGCAGTCTGTGATTTTTCCTGACTGTGTGGCTGTGTTTGGACTTGTCTCTCTGTGAATATTGTGAATTTGTCTCCTGCGTGGTCTTCAAATTGTCTTTTGGTGTTTCCTAAGTGTCTGTGTTATCCTGTGTAAGTTTATTTTTGTCATTTCTGGTGTCTAATTTTGTCTTTGTACTGTTGGGAGTCTGCTGTGGGTAGTGTTAGTTTTGGGATAGTTGGGCTGTTTTATTGTTAATTAGTTTTCATTTCCCTCTCCTTCTTTTTCTTCATTATCCTCTGGACCCCTTTATTACATCTTTTCTTTCAAGCAGGTTGGGTAGGCCACGTCTTAGTAGGATGGGAGAGGAGGAGCTGGGGGGATTTATTTGGCTGGTGTGCCGCTTCCTCCCATTAATGATTAAAGCAGGTGTCCGTGTGATACAGCGGTGTCACACAGAGGCAAGGAGGCTCCGGTGGGCAAAGGTCCTGTATCATTTAAAAATAATCTACAACACACCGCACAACGACCATCAGCTGAAACACTGTTGGGCTGACCTGGTTGCCAGGGAGCAAGACCTGCTGGACCACCTGGGGATTGTGATTGGTGGCCCTGCTGTTGAGTTCAATTCAGAGTAATGTGCACATTTAAATGCTCTGTAGTGACAGTAGCAGATTTGTTCATATGCTTCAGGCACTGTTTTTGGACATGTGGAATGCAAGTTAACCATACAGTTGCCGTTAGTTATACAATAATTCCTACACATTACCGTCATTTGTTGACGCAACATCTGCACTAACTTACAAAACACAACAGGAGCCTGTAAATTAGTGCTGCCTTCACGTCAATAGATGATGCAGTTGTGGCTCTAACATATGTTTTATGCATGGTCTGTGAGTGTACCAGGAAAGACATGTTTTTAATCCAGATATTTTCAAGAAATAATGTGTCCCTCAATTATTTCTGACACATGTCTGAACTGGATTACGACACATACGTAACACATTATATCTGACCTCATGTAACATCTTAGGCTGATAGTTGGACTTGGTTGTGCCGCAATTAAATTAGGGATGGATGCCAAAAGTAAGGCACATGGGTTCATATCAGATGTTTGGTGCAACTTAACATAGTTGTGGCACATAAAATGAAGCAAATGATACAAATTGAGGGATAACAGTTATCCATGGCCCTCTGTACATTGTACCTGTGTGTTTTACATTGGTCTTAGTCACAATAGCTGTCCCGAGCTAATGCATTTGCCATCTGTGTTACTTTATTGCCATGTACTTCTCATAAGTTATGGGATCATCATGGAATACGTGACGTTGGGGAATGCATGATCACAATGGATTAAGTGCATGATGCCATGCAAGGGACCACTGATCAATTCCATCATACATATAAAGTTGACTAATACTTAGCTAGTTTAGTTTAACACACCCATGCTGATCAAGTGCAGCATATGTTTAATAACTAACCTCCCAGTATGGAGTATATCACTGACATGGGTGTATGCTAAGATCAGTAGACCAGCATTCCTGTGACTGCTCTCATTCTGAAGGTACATACAAATTGAAAACTACATCAGCTTGATTGACAAACTGGTACATTTGCTAAACCATGTATTAATAATATCACAGTGTCAGTTTGCTATATATCCGCTGATCAACCAAATTGGCAAATGTAAGATGATGAATGTGGCTCATATGTGATTTCCGAAACCCACATTGGGTAAACAGGGCCATGAGAGACACAATTCAGGTGCAATTTCTGATTTAATTTTACACACAGTAATTGTTTTTGGAAGTGTTTTACCGTGCACAGACATTGAGCACAATTCTCCCTTCTTTGCTTTACAGGTGGACCTGCCCCCTACACTATCGGAGAGGTGGCTTGATTTGCGGTCCCAGACATCTCCAGTAAGTGTTGATATTTCTGCTCTGTGTTGTGTTTGCTGCTGTTGTGTGATTGACTCCTGTGTGTTGGACACATAGCAAGGTATGATGCGCTGGTAAATGATTGGATATGTTCCTTGGGTAGAGTATCCATTTTTTTTTTCCATCTTTGAGTTAGGCAATCATTAGCGTATAGTCATATTTTGGGATTGTAGCGAAGCCCTGTAGGCACGGCCATATGAATAGGGTGACTTTTGTGGATAAAACTTTTATTAAGAAAATTTAGCAGAGGACCATATTTATGATTTAGTCAGCAAGTCAGACCCTGAATCTCACAGAATAAGGATGCCAAAGTCTTACCCACAGACTTGAGCGTCCCTATTCACCAATGAACATGATTGACTGTATGTTTGACTTCCTAGCAGCATGTAGCTCCACATGTTGTGCTACGTGTATGAGGCACTTGAGTACAATGGCCTAGGTGTGCATGCAGCTCATGGCCAGATGTGTGCTTGCATCTATATGCTTATTGTAAGTCATGTGTTACTGGTATGAAATGATGTTGACAATTGTCTGCATTTCCAAACATAAATGTTGATGGGATTGTCCAAGGTTTGGGTGTATCCTAGTTGGGCATCCTCCTTACCTGTGGTGGACTGCCCAAACCCATGTACAGCTGTCCAAAGCTTCAGAGGTGTCCTAGATGTTGGAAAGTATTTGTTGCTTGTCCCCCCCCCCTCAGGCACAGGCATAGGGTTATGAAATGAATACCTAGGACTGATGATCCAAGTTTAGTACACAGACATGTAAATCTGTAAATCACTTGTCCAAAACTAGGATACCCACTCATGATTAGCAACTGCATTCTATCCTGGCAATTCCATTTACAAATCACAGATCCTGTGGCCCTTGATTGTCATCCAGAAGTTAGTCATTAGTTGGCTTGTCACATGTGGAGGACTTGCAGCATTTTTTACGTGACAAATTGCTGAACAATGATGCATTGGTAATTTAAGTTGTTACACATCTTTTAGAGCATTGCTGTGCTGTTTCATAGGACACATGTAGGCTGCGTTGGCATGCACTTCCTCAGGGACAATCAGTGATCTCTATGATGATATGGCCTGTTTCTGGTACATTAGATGTATTGTCTGATTTACTTCTGGAGCCATATCACACAATGAAGTACCTAATGTTTGGTTTTATATTTTTTTTAACAGTTGCTAATATGAATCCCATCCAGATTCGGGAGTTTCAGCGCCGGACAATGCGTTACCACCACATTCCGGATGTGGAGCCTGGGTTCCGCAACATGGCAAGGCGTTATCGCCATGAAAGAGCCTCCGGAGTGTGGAGGGCATTTGCCCAAGCGGGCCCTTCAGTGTCCACCACAGCCACCACCACCAGCACCACCACTACCACCCAGGTGGCACCAACCATAGCAGGCACCCTTGCTGAACCGTCAACCTCCACTGCTCCAGGACATATCACAGCACCACCTGCACCTCCTCCTACACGCATGGCACCGACAAGGAGCCATACATCTTCAACTGACACCCAGACCACCCCTGCTGCAGTCATTGACCCAGCAGATTTTCAGTGGATGCAACGTGACATTGACCGTATTTTGAGGAAAATGAACAGGCTGCAGCAGGAGGTGGCACAAGTGAATAGAAAGGTGCGTGCCATAAAGAAGTCCCTGCGGAGGGCGAACTTGTAAACATTTTACCCTCAGCCATGATTCCCTCCCCTCCTTCCTCTTTCCTGGTTCTTTTCAATAGTGGGTTTAGGGGGCTTAGTGTTAGGTTAAAATAGGCTGTCAGTTTAGTTAGTAGTAGTGGGTGGGGGGTGGGGTATGATGCTTTGAATATCTGTTTTTTATTATGTGTGTGGGGGATGATGTTGAGGTTTTGGTGTTAAAAAAATAAAAAAAAAATATTGTAAAAAATAAAAAAATATATATATTTGTTTAGTATAAGATAGTATGTGTTTAGGTTAGTATATGTTGTCCTCCATGTGTCCCGTCTTATAAGGGGGATGGGGGGGTTGATGTTTAGATCGTTTCGTTAAATGTGATACGTAAGTTTAGCTTAGGTTAGTTAGGGCCTGTTGTGGGTAATGTGTAGTTAGGATAGGTTATGTTAGGTAAGGTGTTTCCCCATGTTTTAGCTTCCTTATTTATGGTTAAATAACTATTTAGGTAATCCTTTACAGTATGTGTCACATGCTTGGGGATCAGGGCCTTGGCATGGGTGATCAGTTTCTCTTTAGTATTTGCATTTGTGTCCCATCCTGCAACCAAATCCCAATTGAGCTGTTACATTGGCAGCTACACCAGAACTACTTTGCTAAGAATCTGCTATCCATTGCACCCACCACTCAAGGTTACTATGGATCCCAAAGTGTTGTTAATTATTGATGTAGGTTTTCAATCTCATATACTTTGGGACAAGATTTGGTATTGAGGACACTGTGTTAAGTCTGCCTGAAGCCTGATGTTCAAGTGAAGCCTTATAAGGTGAGTGGTAGTATGATCTCATGTAGTATGGTATACATAACTCACACCTATCATTTGTTACATTGTTCAGCCAGGTTACATATTTGTACGTATACTTAGACACATCCATTCATGTTGTATGGTGTGTGTTGGGAAAAAATTGGGTCAAATGTCACATATGTAAATATTGGCTTGAAGAAAAAGTTGAAGGCAATACTTTTTGGATTATACATCCCTTGAGGAAGCAATATTCTGTCCAACACAGCAATATACTGTATAGTTTCTATTTCCCTCATAATTAACCCTCAGGAAGGGCAGATGATGGTACACTCCAGACCACAGTGCATAGTTATCAGCCAACATTCTTTCAAGTCAGTTGTCATGTAAGATTGATGTTCGCCCTTGCATGGCTGCTGCCTGTTCTGCAGTTGACATCACGCACAAACGCACCCCCTCTACGCTGGCTGCCACGTTTTGCATCCCCACCCGCACCTCCTTGGCCAGCTCCCGCTGTACTCCAGCTACAGTCCTCTCAAAGCTGGTACCAGTGTCCTCAGCTAGGTTGGAGCTGGCAGGTCGTACAATTGGAGTGGTGGGTGGTTCCTCTCTGATGGCTGTTACTTCTGTGCTCCTCCTAGCGACTGAAGGTGGAGTCTGGAGGGTCCCAAGGACATCTTGGAGGGTCTGCTGGCTGATGTTTGTCAGCTCGTCATCCATGTCATCAGGGAAGTCCAGGACAGGCATATCCCCAGGAGAGCCATTGTCCTCTGCAATGAGATATAGTACAATTAGTGTGTCTGTGTTGTGGGTTTTGTAATGTGACGTGCCTGCCTTCCTATTAGTTGCACATTGTGATCTTGGTTCCGGTTCATTACTCCTGTCTTTCATATTAGCATTCTCCCATGGCCTATGCCCCACCTGCATGTCACATGTATTGTGGTCAGTTTGGGGACTTGTCAGCATCACATCCTCTAGGTGTTGGTTCTGGCCAAATTGCGAATTGCCACCTTCTTGTCCTACTCAACCCACTGTTTACTTCCATTCTCATGGTGAGGCCTTGCACTGGCTGTGGTTGTTCTGATGGCACTAGCACCACACTTCACAATCTGGAACTGACCCAGTCTCAGATATTTCACATCCAGCTATATGTTGCTGAGACCTAGCAAAACTAGTTATAGCATTGTCATGGTACACTACAGATGTCAGCATTGGTAGTGTGTCATGTTGATGTTGGGGAATGTGTGCTACATTGGATTGCACTGATGGTCCTAGCAGTGTTCCATTTCCTCTTCTGACTGTGAGGGTGAATTTCACTAGCAGGGACATATGTCCTCCACCTCAATGCTGTTGTCTGAGCAGTATGACATTTGGTATGTTGGATGGCGTCATTGGCGCTATTTTGACCCAGGCACAGGGTGGACCCTGACATTAGTGCTGTGTACCTCATAATGCCCCACCTGCATGTCACATGTATTGTGGTCAGTTTGGGGACTTGTCAGCATCACATCCTCTAGGTGTTGGTTCTGGCCAAATTGCGAATTGCCACCTTCTTGTCCTACTCAACCCACTGTTTACTTCCATTCTCATGGTGAGGCCTTGCACTGGCTGTGGTTGTTCTGATGGCACTAGCACCACACTTCACAATCTGGAACTGACCCAGTCTCAGATATTTCACATCCAGCTATATGTTGCTGAGACCTAGCAAAACTAGTTATAGCATTGTCATGGTACACTACAGATGTCAGCATTGGTAGTGTGTCATGTTGATGTTGGGGAATGTGTGCTACATTGGATTGCACTGATGGTCCTAGCAGTGTTCCATTTCCTCTTCTGACGGTGAGGGTGAATTTCACTAGCAGGGACATATGTCCTCCCCCTCAATGCTGTTGTCTGAGCAGTATGACATTTGGGATGTTGGATGGTGTCATTGGCGCTATTTTGACCCAGGCACAGGGTGGACCCTGACATTAGTGCTGTGTACCTTATAATGTTTATGACAACGGCACATGTTTGTAGCAATTATGGACAATCACATTTGACAGGATTGGATTTTTTTTATTGATTACAGGGGATTGATAACGTTGTCATCCTGAACCCTCTATTTTGGGTGTGTTTGATCCATGGGGGCGTTACTGCCATTAGCTACTTGACCTGCACACACAGCAGAGGTGGTAGTGGCAACTGTTGTCAGTATTATATTCCACTTGCAGATATGCCCTGAGACTGTTCATTGAGCCCTAGTTCATGTAGGGAGAATACCAGCTGACGTGTGACAGCAGGCCAGTTTTACATTGTGCCCTACCCTCCTGGACTGGCTTTACCTTTCCAACATCCTTGGCATGGCAGCATATCCCCATGCAAAGGTTGGTGTAGTGTAGTACAGTGCCCAGGTTTCCTCTGAGCGGGCCATGCCCCGTGTCGTGCCCCTTTACCCATGTCACTCCCTGAATATCATGACTTACATGCATTGTGTAGTAGGTATGCCCCCCGCTTACAGTTAACATTTGTGCATTTTAATTCCCCATGCGACTTACCCTGCATCTGTGTTGTCTCCTGGTAGTCTGCACTGTCCTTGAATCCCTGTGACAATCTCCTCAGGGATGACGGGTGCCACCATCTCCTCCATGTGGTCCAGGGCCTCCTGCGGTGCTGGACTCCCACCTCCAGTCTGCAGTGCTGCCTTCCTGTTCCTGGCCATCTTTTTCTTGGTCTTGCGCTTGCAGTTATGCCAGCGTTTCTTGCACTCGATGACTGTTCTCCGTACTTCTGCCACACTGTTTATCTTGTCAACAATTTGTTGCCATATTGCCTCTCTCCTACTGATTGGCAACTTTGAGGTGACAAAAAGTTGGTGCTGGTGTTCCGTCACCTCTTTCACAAGAATTTCCTGCTCCTCTGCACTGAAGCAACACTTTCTTTTCTTCTTCTCCCTGTCCTGGGTCTTCTGTGGGTTCTTGTCAGAGTCACCAGATCCTCGGGGTCTGTGCACGTTCCCAACACTTCCACCACAAGACAGCTCCAATACTCTGATTAGATTTGTCACAGAGTCCAAGAGAGTCCAAGTGGGGAAAAGGGGATTAGGAAGGGAACAGCTGGGAAGGAGACCTGTAGAAAGCAAAAGTTAAAACACACAACATCAAAATTACATCTCATGAAATCAGTACTAGGCTATGACTCTAAGCATTGTCATTCTGAAAACATGAACAATCTAAGCATAGACTTAAAATGACTAGGCTTCAAGATGACTGGATACCTGTGAGGGAATCAAGCAAGGTAAATGAAAACTTTCAAATTCAAGTACTTTCATTTGCATGAGAATCAGGAAACAATCTGAATAATTTATAAACCATCATATGAATCTTTTTTGTGAGAAAACATATTAGGAACACGCAACATTACATCTAGAACTCTGGTCTTTTTCGTTCTCTCAAATTGTCGGAACATGAATTGCACACATTGCATATTTTCACATAGGTAGTAAACACCATAGAAGGATTGTGCACCATGAATAACACAATGTAGATTCGAGGAATAAATCACGCGACTTTTCAACTCGAAAACTACCAAGTAAATGCCTTAGAATGGTAGCGGGTCATGAATAACATGAATTAAGCACGAGGAAAGAATCGCGCGTCTTGCCGATTCGAATGCCACCATGTAACTGCCAAGGAATGGTGGCGCACAATGAATAACATGAATTAAGCACGAGGAAAGAATCGCACGTCTTGCCGATTCGAATGCCACCATGTAACTAGCAAGGAATGGTAGCGCACAATGAATAAGATGAATTAAGCAAAAGGAAAGAATTGCGCGTCTTGCCGATTCGAATGACACCATGTAACTGCCCAGGATTGGTAGCGCACAATGAATATCAAGGGTTAAATCACAAGAACATGATGCCGATTCGAATGCCACCATGTAACGGTCAAGGAATGGTAGCGCACAATGAATAACATGAATTAAGCATGAGGAAAGAATCGCGCGTCTTGCTGATTTGAATTCCACCATGTAACTGCCCAGGATTAGTAGCGCACAATGAATATCAAGGGTTAAATCACAAGAACATGAATCGCGCGTCTTGCCGATTCGAATGCCACCTTGTAACTGTCAAGGAATGGTAGCGCACAATGAATATCAAGGGTTAAATCACAAGAACATGAATCGCGCGTCTTGCCGATTTGAATGCCACCATGTAACTGTCAAGGAATGGTAGCGTACAATGAATATCAAGGGTTAAATCACAAGAACATGAATCGCGCGTCTTGCCGATTTGAATGTCAGCATGTAACTGCCAAGGAATGGTAGCGCACAATGAATATCAAGGGTTAAATCACAAGAACATGAATCGCGCGTATTGCCGATTCGAATGTCAGCATGCAAATGCCACGAAACGCCCAAGCGCACATCCACACGCGCAAGAGTAAAATTGTTTATCATGCAAGAACTAGGCCCAAGAACTCGAGCGTCCTCGATAACGGGGTCGGGGGCCCAGCCCAACCTCCGTATTACTGCCCTGATAAAGGATCACCAATGTAAATGAAGGGCAGAGGCCTGGAAGATCAAAGTAAGCCACCGGAACAGGAGCTCAGGAAGTTGCTGCTGCTCTGCACCGGGGCCTCTGAATAGTGAGCATGTGGAGCTGGGCTGGCTCCCTTATGTAGAGTCTTGGCCCAGCCCACAAACCACACCCAGGCATGCTGCAGGGAGAGCTTCTAGAAGGCCCTGGACGGGGACCACACCCTGACACGGTCTGGAAACCTGCAGCAGTACATAGCATGTGAACAGTATTTATATGCATGCTGAACATAAGTCTTTAAGATTAAACTCTGCAATGCAAAAGGTTAAACAACATCATATCATCACAATGCATAAATTATGTTAGCTTGAAAGTGTTGGGTTTTTGCATTCTTGTCGCCCGTAGAGTGCGCACTGCCCTGATGTTGACAGTCCTCCTGGCTGGTTCCTGGTCTGTTGTCATCTTCCTGGGGTCTGTGCAAGCATCTAGGATCCATTTTGGCTCTCCTTAGCACATTTTGCTGTGTTTCCACCGCTTTTTGATGCAATTGAGTCAAAAAACGGTGCGTGTCCGGTTTGCGACATCGTAAACACAGTCATTTTTCTTTACGACGTGATACATTGGTTTGAGTAAAAAAAAATGACTGTGTTCCAGGAGATCTCTACGGGCTGCAGCAGTTGTTTTGCCACCCATAAGGAGCTCATACAAACACTTCTTCAGGACTGCCATTGCAGCCTGAGTGAAACAGTGTAAGCACTATTTCACAGACATTTTCACTGCACCAGATCACTTATAAGTCACCTATATATCTAACCTTCAGGCCCAGAAGGCTAGGTGCATAGTACCTGTGTTTGAGGGCACCCCTGCACTAGCAGAGGCTCCCCCATGTCATCCAGGCCCATTTTCCCGGTCTTCGTGAATGCAGGGATGTCATTATAAGTGTGCACAACATATACGTCAATACATATATGTAGCTTCACAATGGTAACCCCGAATATGGCCATGTGAGCTATCTAGGGACTGGAAATTGTACCCCCAATCCAATTCTGGTATTGGGGGGGGGCAATTCCCTGCACCTTGGGGACTCCACCATGGACCCCAGTACTGCCAAACCAGCTCTCTGAGGTTTCCACTGCAGCCCCAGCTGCTGCCACCTCACACACATGCTTCTGCCCTCCCAGGGCTTGAGAGGCTCAATCCCAGGAAGGCAGAACAATGCCTTTCCTTTAGGAGAGGGGTGTTACTTCCTCTCCCTTAGGAAATAGGTGTTACATGCATGGGAGGGATATCCTCCCAGAGCCACTGAAAATGCTTTGAAGGGCACAAACGGTGCCCTCCTTGCATAATCCAGTCTGCATCGGTTCAGGGACCCCCAGCCCCTGCTCTGGCACGAAACTGGACAAAGGAAAGGGGAGTGACCACTCCCCTGTCTATCACCACCCCAGGGGTGGTGCCCAGAGCTCCTCCAGTGTGTCCCTGGGTTCTGCCATCTTGTTTTTAGGATGTTCAGGGAACTTTGGGAGCATCTGACGTCCAGCAGGTGATCTCAGAGACCCCTCCTGATAGGTGCTTACCTGGTTAGGTGACCAATCCCCCTCTCATGCCTACCTAGCGCCTCTCCTCTGGGTGTTTCCTCAGATTCGGTTTTGCAAGACTCCAGCAGGAATCCTCTGCAACCTCTGCTTCACCTTCTACTGCCGGATCAACTGCAGAGCTGCTCCAGGAACTCTACAACCGCAACAAAGTATCCAAGAAGGCTGCTGCAACTCTGTAACTTCAGCTCCTGCCAGCAACTGCAAAAGTTTCCAGGTTGTGCACGCTCCGGGGACTGCACGTCTTCATACTGCACCAGAAGAACCGAAGGAATCTCCTGTGGAGTGACTGAGTCACTTCCCTTCTTCACCAGGCACCTCTCCGCAGCGACGACTGGTACTCTGGGTCCCCTCTCCTGATGACAAGCATGGATCCTGGAACACAGGTAGTGGACTGAAGTGACCCAGACTGTCCAACTGTCCAAATTTGGTGGAGGCAAGAGCTTCCCTCCCCGAGCTCCTGGGCACCGCATGTTTTGTAGCTCCTACGGCTTCTGTGCGCTTCTCCAAGGAATCCTTTGTGCACAGCGTAGCCCACGTCCCCAGCACTCTATCCTGCGATGCTCAACTCCCTGAGTTGTTCACCAGCGGCATGGGATCCCTTTGTGTAGTGGTGTGTGTAGGAGGCTGGACTGGCTTGTAGTGAGTACCAAGGGGTACTTGCACCTTGCACCAGGCCCAGTTATCCCTTATTAGTGTATAGGGTGTCTAGCAGCTTAGGCTGATAGATAATGGTAGCTTAGCAGAGCAGCTTAGGCTGAACTAGGAGACGTGTGAAGCTACTACAGTACCACTTAGTGTCATATGCACAATATCATAAAAAAACACAATACACAGTTATACTAAAAATAAAGGTACTTTATTTTTATGACAATATGCCAAAGTATCTTAGAGTGTACCCTCAGTGAGAGGATAGGAAATATACACAAGATATATATACACAATAGCAAAAATACGCAGTATAGTCTTAGAAAACAGTGCAAACAATGTATAGTTACAATAGGATGCAATGGGGACACATAGGGATAGGGGCAACACAAACCATATACTCCAAAAGTGGAATGCGAACCACGAATGGACCCCAAACCTATGTGACCTTGTAGCGGGTCGCTGGGACTATTAGAAAATAGTGAGAGTTAGAAAAATAACTCTCCCCAAGACCCTGAAAAGTGAGTGCAAAGTGCACTAAAGTTCCCCTAAGGATAAAGAAGTCGTGTTAGAGGAATAATGCAGGAAAGACACAAACCAACAATGCAACAACGCTGGATTTCCAATCTGGGGTACCTGTGGAACAAGGGGACCAAGTCCAAAAGTCACAAGCAAGTCGGAGATGGGCAGATGCCCAGGAAATGCCAGCTGCGGGTGCAAAGAAGCTTCTACTGGACAGAAGAAGCTGCAGTTTCTGCAGGAACGCAAAGGGCTAGAGACTTCCCCTTTGGAGGGCGGATCCCTCTCGCCTTGTAGAGTTGTGCAGAAGTGTTTTCCTGCCGAAAGAACGCCAACAAGCCTTGCTAGCTGCAAATCGTGCAGTTAGCGTTTTTGGATGCTGCTGTGGCCCACGAGGGACCAGGAGGTCGCAAATTGGACCAGGAGAGAGAAGGGACGTCGTGCAAGACAAGGAGCCCTCTTAGCAGCAGGTAGCACCTGGAGAAGTGCCAGAAACAGGCACTACAAGGATGCGTGAAACGGTGCTCACCCAAAGTCGCACAAAGGAGTCCCACGTCGCCGGAGAACAACTTAGGAGGTCGTGCAATGCAGGTTAGAGTGCCGTGGACCCAGGCTGGACTGTGCACAAAGGATTTCCGCCGGAAGTGCACGGAGGCCGGAGTAGCTGCAAAAGTCGCGGTTCCCAGCAATGCAGTCTAGCGAGGTGAGGCAAGGACTTACCTCCACCAAACTTGGACTGAAGAGTCACTGGACTGTGGGGGCCACTTGGACAGAGTTGCTGGATTCGAGGGACCTCGCTCGTCGTGCTGAGAGGAGACCCAAGGGACCGGTAATGCAGCTTTTTGATGCCTGCGGTTGCAGGGGGAAGATTCCGTCGACCCACGGGAGATTTCTTCGGAGCTTCTAGTGCAGAGAGGAGGCAGACTACCCCCACAGCATGCACCACTAGGAAAACAGTCGAGAAGGCGGCAGGATCAGCGTTACAGAGTTGCAGTAGTCGTCTTTGCTACTATGTTGCAGGTTTGCAGGCTTCCAGCGCAGTCAGCAGTCGATTTCTTGGCAGAAGGTGAAGAGAGAGATGCAAAGGAACTCGGATGAGCTCTTGCATTCGCTATCTAAAGTTTCCCCAGAGACAGAGACCCTAAATAGCCAGAAAAGAGGGTTTGGCTACTTAGGAGAGAGGATAGGCTAGCAACACCTGAAGGAGTCTATCACAAGGAATCTCTGACGTCACCTGGTGGCACTGGCCACGCAGAGCAGTCCAGTGTGCCAGCAGCACCTCTGTTTCCAAGATGGCAGAGGTCTGGAGCACACTGGAGGAGCTCTGGACACCTCCCAGGGGAGGTGCAGGTCAGGGGAGTGGTCACTCCCCTTTCCTTTGTCCAGTTTCGCGCCAGAGAAGGGCTAAGGGGTCCCCTGAACCGGTGTAGACTGGCTTATGCAGAATTGGGCACATCTGTGCCCAAGAAAGCATTTACAGAGGCTGGGGGAGGCTACTCCTCCCCTGCCTTCACACCATTTTCCAAAGGGAGAGGGTGTAACACCCTCTCTCAGAGGAAGTCCTTTGTTCTGCCATCCTGGGACAAGCCTGGCTTGACCCCAGGGGGGCAGAATCCTGTCTGAGGGGTTGGCAGCAGCAGCAGCTGCAGTGAAACCCCAGGAAAGGCAGTTTGGCAGTACCAGGGTCTGTGCTACAGACCACTGGGATCATGGGATTGTGCCAACAATGCCAGGATGGCATAGAGGGGGCAATTCCATGATCTTAGACATGTTACATGGCCATATTCGGAGTTACCATTGTGAAGCTACATATAGGTAGTGACCTATATGTAGTGCACGCGTGTAATGGTGTCCCCGCACTCACAAAGTTCAGGAAATTGGCTCTGAACAATTTGGGGGCACCTTGGCTAGTGCCAGGGTGCCCTCACACTAAGTAACTTTGCACCTAACCTTTACCAGGTAAAGGTTAGACATATAGGTGACTTATAAGTTACTTAAGTGCAGTGTAAAATGGCTGTGAAATAACATGGACGTTATTTCACTCAGGCTGCAGTGGCAGGCCTGTGTAAGAATTGTCAGAGCTCCCTATGGGTGGCAAAAGAAATGCTGCAGCCCATAGGGATCTCCTGGAACCCCAATACCCTGGGTACCTCAGTACCATATACTAGGGAATTATAAGGGTGTTCCAGTAAGCCAATGTAAATTGGTAAAATTGGTCACTAGCCTGTTAGTGACAATTTGAAAGAAATGAGAGAGCATAACCACTGAGGTTCTGGTTAGCAGAGCCTCAGTGAGACAGTTAGGCACCACACAGGGAACACATACATATAGGCCACAAACTTATGAGCACTGGGGTCCTGACTAGCAGGGTCCCAGTGACACATAACAAACCTACTGAAAACATAGGGTTTTCACTATAAGCACTGGGCCCTGGCTAGCAGGATCCCAGTGAAACAGTGAAAACACCTTGACATACACTCACAAACAGGCCAAAAGTGGGGGTAACAAGGCTAGAAAGAGGCTACTTTCTCACACAACCCCCCCCCAAACGAAGGACAATAAGGCTAACCTTGGCCAGTTGAGACTTTATTGTCTAAGTGGTGATAAGTAGAGAGTAGCTCTGCAATAGACTGGTTACTCCCTTTATCATCCACTATATGGTTACTTCCCTGTGGGGATGTAGACCACCCTGTTTGAAGTTTTTTAGCTAAGCAACCATGTGAAGATGTATTTTCAGAGTTTCTATCAGTAATTTTTAGTTTAGAGCAGTGGGAATTGTCCACTGAACCTATTTGTAGTGATGGAAATGCCAGACAGGGATGCTGTCTCAGAAAAGCCATAGCTGGGCAAAAACTTTGTCCATATGGCTGGAAGAGAGAACAGGGATGCTGTTTCTCTTGAGTTAGAGCAGGGCAGGGATGCTGTCCTATGAGCTCCACACTAGGGCAGGGATGCTGTCCTAAGTATTGTGAGGCAGTGCAGGGTTTCTGCACTAAAGTTTCTCTGGGAGGGTTGGAGGGATGCTCCATGTTAACTAAAATGGTGCTCTTTTTCTCACCAATGTTAGTTATCCCACAGAGAGGTACTTCTACCTCAGGGAGTACAGCTTTGCCAGCTGATGTTTCCCTTGGAACAGGTGTCACCCCAGGTGAGGTTTCTCCCACCACAGGAATGGTATCCTGAATGGTAGGGTGGTTAGGGGATACTGTGATACCCTTTTTACCTGTTGATGGAGAGGGATCCTGAGTTTTCAGGCCTTCTCTCCTTTGCTTTTTCATTTCAGTAGAAATGAGAGGGAACAATTCCTCTGGGATGCCCAGCATGGCTGCATGGGCATAAAACTCTACATCAGCCCAACCTGAGGCCTCTAGGTCATTACCTAAGAGACAATCTACAGGTAAGCTAGGTGATACTACCACCTGCTTAGGGCCAGTAACTCCACCCCAACTAAACTGAATTATAGCTAAGGAAAGAAACTTAGAGGAGTTATGGACATCAATAATCTTATACTGTTGTCCAATGATGTGTTGATCAGGGTGCACTAGGTTTTCAGTCACCAAAGTGATACTGGCACCTGTGTCCCTGTAGGCCAAGGCCTCAACACCATTTATTGAAACTGTCTGCCTGTACTTATCCATTGTAAGGGGACAAGCAGACAGTGTGGCAAGGCCAATGCCACTAGGTGTGACAGAAACTGTCTTGGGACTGACTACCCCAGTTTCTACTATGGACCCATAAGTGAACCCAACTACACCCTTAACTTGACTGTTGCCAGCAGTCCCACCACTGGTACCACTACTGCTAGGGGCACTAGAGCTTGATGTATTAGTGGTGGTAGGCTCAGGGGGTTTACCTGGACAGGACTTATCCCCTGGCCTATGGCCTCTATTTTTACACACAAAGCACCAAGGCTTTTTAAATTGTGTAGGTTGAGAAGAAGAGGAAGAATTTGTTTTATCCCCACCCCCTGAAGAGTGTTTGAGATTTGAAGTGGGATCTTTGGTTTTACCCTTATCCCCATGCTTATCTTGAGATTTTCCACCATCTTTCTTCTTAGTGTTCTCTTTGCCACCCCCTGTATGAACTTTTCTGTTCACCCTTGTTCTGACCCATTTGTCTGCCTTCTTTCCCAATTCTTGGGGAGAGGTCAGATCAGAGTCCACCAAGTACTGGTGCAACAAATCAGACACACAATTATTAAGAATATGCTCTCTCAGGATCAAGTTATACAGGCTGTCATAATCAGTAACTTTACTGCCATGTAACCACCCCTCCAAGGCCTTCACTGAATGGTCAATGAAATCAACCCAGTCGTGTGAAGACTCCTTTTTGGTCTCTCTGAACTTTATCCTGTATTGTTCAGTGGTTAAGCCATAACCATCCAGGAGTGCATTCTTAAGAACTTTGTAATCATTAGCTTCATTTTCTTTTACAGTAAGGAGCCTATCCCTACCTTTTCCACTAAATGATAGCCATAGGATAGCAGCCCACTGCCTTTGAGGGACATCCTGTACAGCACAGGTCCTCTCAAGTGCAGCAAACCACTTGTTAATGTCATCCCCCTCCTTATAAGGGGGAACTATCTTGTGCAGATTCCTGGAATCATGCTCTTTTGCAGGATGACTATGGGGAATACTGCTGCTGCCACCATGGGTTTCTAAACCCAGTTTCTGTCTCTCCTTCTCTACTTCTAAAGTCTGTCTATCCAAATCCAGCTGTTGCTTCTTGAGCTTCAGTCTGGTTTGTTCCACTCTCAATCTATTGAGCTCCCTTTCTAACAATCTGTCATCAGGGTGGGTGGGAGGGACATTCCTTGAAACAGAAGTATGGTGAGAATGGACAGAAGGAGACCTGTCCCTTACAGAGGGCACCCTAACAGCTTGGCTAACAGTATAATGCGAGAGCACACCATCAGTATGGTGTGATTCAACCTCTGTACCAACTATGCTAGACTGTCTAGTAATGGGCAGGCTGAGAAGTTTCTTTCCTGAATCTTTTCCTGGGGGAGTCCCTGGATCAGATTGGGAACCATTAGCTACTTTTTCAACAGATGGGGCTCTTTTAGCCTTAGCTTGTTCTCTAAGCATGTTAAGTAACAATTCCAAGGAAGGATTCTTCCCTACACTCAAACCTCTCTCTATACAGAGACTCCTTGCTCCTTTCCAGCTAAGGTGGTCATATGCAATCTTAGACAGGTCAACATTTTGGCCTGTGCCAGACATTTTTAGAGAGAGTTAAAGTGATAGAAAAAGAGAAAAAAGTTAGAAGTACTTTTCAGCACTTAGAAAAGAGTGAAAAGCGGAAATGCAAAACTTTTTGGCTATGTGTATATACACTGACCTTGTTTTGTATATTTTTCTCTTATGAAAAGTACAATGACAAGAGTGGTAAGTAGTCTCAAAGCACTTATCCCACCGCTGCACAACCAATGTAGGAGGCTGGACTGGCTTGTAGTGAGTACCAAGGGGTACTTGCACCTTGCACCAGGCCCAGTTATCCCTTATTAGTGTATAGGGTGTCTAGCAGCTTAGGCTGATAGATAATGGTAGCTTAGCAGAGCAGCTTAGGCTGAACTAGGAGACGTGTGAAGCTACTACAGTACCACTTAGTGTCATATGCACAATATCATAAGAAAACACAATACACAGTTATACTCAAAATAAAGGTACTTTATTTTTATTACAATATGCCAAAGTATCTTAGAGTGTACCCTCAGTGAGAGGATAGGAAATATACACAAGATATATATACACAATAGCAAAAATATGCAGTATAGTCTTAGAAAACAGTGCAAACAATGTATAGTTACAATAGGATGCAATGGGGACACATAGGGATAGGGGCAACACAAACCATAAATTCCAAAAGTGGAATGCGAACCACGAATGGACCCCAAACCTATGTGACCTTGTAGCGGGTCGCTGGGACTATTAGAAAATAGTGAGAGTTAGAAAAATAACCCTCCCCAAGACCCTGAAAAGTGAGTGCAAAGTGCACTAAAGTTCCCCTAAGGATAAAGAAGTCGTGTTAGAGGAATAATGCAGGAAAGACACAAACCAACAATGCAACAACGCTGGATTTCCAATCTGGGGTACCTGTGGAACAAGGGGACCAAGTCCAAAAGTCACAAGCAAGTCGGAGATGGGCAGATGCCCAGGAAATGCCAGCTGCGGGTGCAAAGAAGCTTCTACTGGACAGAAGAAGCTGAGGTTTCTGCAGGAACGCAAAAGGCTAGAGACTTCCCCTTTGGAGGACGGATCCCTCTCGCCTTGTAGAGTCGTGCAGATGTGTTTTCCCGCCAAAAAAACGCCAACAAGCCTTGCTAGCTGCAAATCGTGGGGTTAGCGTTTTTGGATGCTGCTGTGGCCCAGGAGGGACCAGGAGGTCGCAAATTGGACCAGGAGAGAGAGGGGACGTCGTGCAAGACAAGGAGCCCTCTCAGCAGCAGGTAGCTCCTGGAGAAGTGCCAGAAACAGGCACTACGAGGATGCGTGAAACGGTGCTCACCCGAAGTCGCACAAAGGAGTCCCACGTCGCCGGAGAACAACTTAGGAGGTCGTGCAATGCAGGTTAGAGTGCTGTGGACCCAGGCTGGACTGTGCACAAAGGATTTCCGCCGGAAGTGCACGGATGCCGGAGTAGCTGCAAAAGTTGCGGTTCCCAGCAATGCAGTCTAGCGAGGTGAGGCAAGGACTTATCTCCACCAAACTTGGACTGAAGAGTCACTGGACTGTGGGGGCCACTTGGACAGAGTTGCTGGATTCGAGGGACCTCGCTCGTCGTGCTGAGAGGAGACCCAAGGGACCGGTAATGCAGCTTTTTGGTGCCTGCGGTTGCAGGGGGAAGATTCCGTCGACCCACGGGAGATTTCTTCGGAGCTTCTAGTGCAGAGAGGAGGCAGACTACGCCCACAGCATGCACCACCAGGAAAACAGTCGAGAAGGCGGCAGGATCAGCGTTACAGAGTTGCAGTAGTCGTCTTTGCTACTATGTTGCAGGTTTGCAGGCTTCCAGCGCGGTCAGCAGTCGATTCCTTGGCAGAAGGTGAAGAGAGAGATGCAGAGGAACTCGGATGAGCTCTTGCATTCGTTATCTAAAGTTTCCCCAGAGACAGAGACCCTAAATAGCCAGAAAAGAGGGTTTTGCTACTTAGGAGAGAGGATAGGCTAGCAACACCTGAAGGAGCCTATCACAAGGAGTCTCTGACGTCACCTGGTGGCACTGGCCACTCAGAGCAGTCCAGTGTGCCAGCAGCACCTCTGTTTCCAAGATGGCAGAGGTCTGGAGCACACTGGAGGAGCTCTGGACACCTCCCAGGGGAGGTGCAGGTCAGGGGAGTGGTCACTCCCCTTTCCTTTGTCCAGTTTCGCGCCAGAGCAGGGCTGAGGGGTCCCCTGAACCGGTGTAGACTGGCTTATGCAGAATTGGGCACATCTGTGCCCAAGAAAGCATTTCCAGAGGCTGGGGGAGGCTACTCCTCCCCTGCCTTCACACCATTTTCCAAAAGGAGAGGGTGTAACACCCTCTCTCAGAGGAAGTCCTTTGTTCTGCCATCCTGGGACAAGCCTGGCTTGACCCCAGGGGGGCAGAAACCTGTCTGAGGGGTTGGCAGCAGCAGCAGCTGCAGTGAAACCCCAGGAAAGGCAGTTTGGCAGTACCAGGGTCTGTGCTACAGACCACTGGGATCATGGGATTGTGCCAACAATGCCAGGATGGCATAGAGGGGGCAATTCCATGATCTTAGACATGTTACATGGCCATATTCGGAGTTACCATTGTGAAGCTACATATAGGTAGTGACCTATATGTAGTGCACGCGTGTAATGGTGTCCCCGCACTCACAAAGTTCAGGGAATTGGCTCTGAACAATGTGGGGGCACCTTGGCTAGTGCCAGGGTGCCCACACACTAAGTAACTTTGCACCTAACCTTTACCAGGTAAAGGTTAGACATATAGGTGACTTATAAGTTACTTAAGTGCAGTGTAAAATGGCTGTGAAATAACGTGGACGTTATTTCACTCAGGCTGCAGTGGCAGGCCTGTGTAAGAATTGTCAGAGCTCCCTATGGGTGGCAAAAGAAATGCTGCAGCCCATAGGGATCTCCTGGAACCCCAATACCCTGGGTACCTCAGTACCATATACTATTGAATTATAAGGGTGTTCCAGTAAGCCAATGTAAATTGGTAAAATTGGTCACTAGCCTGTTAGTGACAATTTGAAAGAAATGAGAGAGCATAACCACTGAGGTTCTGGTTAGCAGAGCCTCAGTGAGACAGTTAGGCACCACACAGGGAACACATACATACAGGCCACACACTTATGAGCACTGGGGTCCTGACTAGCAGGGTCCCAGTGACACATAACAAACCTACTGAAAACATAGGGTTTTCACTATAAGCACTGGGCCCTGGCTAGCAGGATCCCAGTGAGACAGTGAAAACACCTTGACATACACTCACAAACAGGCCAAAAGTGGGGGTAACAAGGCTAGAAAGAGGCTACTTTCTCACAGTGTGACAACCGCGATTTGCAACTCCTTTGTCCCCGTGTCCTAGGACTCCTGTGTATGCTGCCTGGTCTTCTGAGGGCTCTCTGAAGTGCTGAGAGCCCCCTCGATCTCCTCAGTCTGAGTTGAGACACCCAGGTCCCTCCTGGGTCTGGGTAGCACCTTCTCCTGCCAAACGCGTCTTTTGCTTGAGCCAAGGCTTGTTGGCAGACTCTAACGACGAAAACCAGCCTGCATTCTTCTATTCGACGTGGGACATCTCTTGCACCAAGCAGGAACCCGCAGCTATCTTCTTTGGTGCATCTCTGACTTTATCTTCTAACTGGAGAATCCACTTTTGCACCTTCATTCGGGTTAGCAGGGGCTCCTGTTACTCCTGGACTCTTCAGCTGTTCTTGTACTTGGTCTCCTCTCTCCGCAGGACTTCAGGTCCAGGAATACATCGTTGGTGTCTTGCACTCTTGCTTGGTTTTTGCATAATTCTTTATCATGAATTCTAGTGTGTTCTGAGGAAACTTGCTGTACTTTACTCCTGCTTTTCTGGGCTCTGGGATGAGGTACTTTACCTATCTTTGGTGCTTTCTCACACTCCCAGTGCCCCTCTACACACTGCTCTTGCCTTGGTGGGAAACTGACATTTGCATTCCACTAGTTTAGGATATGGTTTGTATTCCCCCTAGGCCCATTGTAACCTATGGTGATTTTCACTAGCGGCACTATTTTATGACTGTTTACTTACCTGATTTTGGTTACGAGTGTATATTTTATGTATACTACTTACCTTCTATGGGAGTATAGCCTCTAAGATATTTTTTGGCCTTGTGTCACTGAAATAAAGTACCTTCATTTTTGGTAACACTGAGTATTGTCTTTATTGTGCGTAAATACTGTGTGACTACAGTGGTATTGCAAGAGCTTTGCATGTCTCCTAGGTCAGCCTTGGCTGCTCTGCCTACAGCTACCTCTAGACAGCTTGGCTTCTAGACACTGCCTACATTTTACTAATAAGGGATAACTGGACCTGGTACAAGGTGTAAGTACCTTAGGTACCCACAAACACCAAAGGTAAGTACTAGAACCCACCCCAGTGCCCAGAAAAGCAGGAGTAAAACACATCAACTTTCCCACAACACACAGAAACACAGGAAAGAAGATTATGCAAGAACCAGAAGAGACTGCAAGACATGAAGAGTGGATTCCTGGACCTACAGACCTGTGGAAGAAGGGGACTAAGTCCAAGAAGCTCAGAAGAGTCCAGGGAGAACAGGAACACCTGCTAACCCGGATAAAGGTGCAAAAGAAGAACCACTGGTGAAGAAGAACAGTCAGTACTGCACCCAAGAAGACGGATTCGGATTCCTGGTTGGTGCAGATGATGTTGCACGCCAGATGGAGGATTGCAGTCTGGTTTGCGTTGCTGGAGTCCGCTAACAAGCCTTGGTACACGCAAAGCTCGTGGTGATCCGAAAATGGCGCTGCCTGAGACCAGGAAGGACCAGGTGGACTCTACCCAGCAGGGGGGAGTCAGAACGGGGTCTCTGCAACTCAGAGACCCCACAGAAGATAAGGCAGTGCGCACAGGAGTCCCACAGCACGGGGACAAAGGTGCAAAAGGAGGCCCATGCAGTCGTATGACATAGGCTCCCATGCAGCCGGAGAACGACTAAGGAAGATGTGTGTCACAGGACAGAGTGTTGGGGGCCTCAGCTACACAGTGCATGAACAACTTTGTGGAAGGAGGCAAACAAGCCTTGGCAACTGCAAAACATGTGGTGCACGGGGCTACTGTCTTGCGTGGGGAGGCAAGCTTTTAACCTCCACCAAAGTTGGACAGTGGGAAGTCAGGACATGCAGGATCACTTCAGTTCACCACACAGGATGCAGAATTCAAGCAGCTCATCAGGAGAGGGGATCCAAGCAGCCGGTCGTTGTTGCAGTAGGTGCCTACTGAAGCAGGGAAGTGACTTCTTCACCCCAAGGGAGATTTCTTCGTTCTTCTGGTGCAGGCTGAAGACAGGCTGTCCTCTGAGGATGAACGACCAGGAAACAGTTGCAGTTGATAGCAGGAGCTGAAGATACAAGGTTACAGAAGGTGTCTTTGCTTCTTTGTTGAGTTTGTAGAGTTCCTGGAGATTCCAGATCCAGATTCTTCGGTGAGAAGTTGAAGTGGAGGATGCAGAGGATTTCTGCTGGAGTCTTGCAATGCGAATCTGAAGAACCACCCAAAGGAGAGACCCTAAATAGCCCTGAAAGGGGGATTGGTCAGCTAAACAGGTAAGCATCTATCAGGCGAGGGCTCTGATGTCACCTGCTGGCACTGGCCACTCAGATGCTCCCAGAGTTCCCTGCCAACTTAGAATCCAAGATGGCAAAACCCAGAGACCCTTGGGAGGAGTTCTGAGCAACATCCTTGGGGTGGTAATGGAAGGGGAAGTGGTCACTCCCCTTTTCTTTGTCCAGTTTCGCACCGGAGCAGGGAGTGGGAGTCCCTGAACTGGTGTAGACTGGATTATGCAAGTCCATTATGTAGCTGGACATAGGTAGTAACCTATGTCCAGTACATGCGTAAAAAGGCGTCCCCACACTCACGAAGTCTGGGAAAATAGTCCCGGAAGTCATGGGGGCACCTCTGCTAGTGCAGGGGTGCCCTCACACACAGGTACTCTGCACTCTGCACTTGTCCAGTTTCCTGCCAGAGCAGGGACTGGGGGTCCCTGAACCAGTGTAGACTGGATTATGCAAGGAGGGCACCAAATGTGCCCTTAAAAGCATTTCCAGTGGCTTGGGAGGCTACCCCTCCCAAGCCTGTAACACCTATTTCAAAAGGGAGAAGGTGTACCACCCCTCTCCCACAGGAAATCCTTTGTTCTGCCCTCCTGGGCTTGAGCTTTTTAAGCAACAGGAGGGCAGAAACCTGTCTGAGAGGTGGCAGCAGCTGGAGCTGCCTGGAAAACCACAGAAGGCTGTAATGGCAATACTGGGGGTCCTCTAAGGAGCCACCAGAATGCATGGAATCATACAACCAATGCTTGCAAAAGCCTTAGGGAATGATTCCAACATGTTCGATACCAAACATGCCTATATTCAGAGTTACCATTATGTAGCTGGACATAGGTAGTGAACTATGCCCACTACACGTCTAAAATGGCATCCCCACACTCACAAAGTTCGGGAAAATGGTCCTGGAGGTTGTGGGGGCACCTCTGCTAGTGCAGGAGTGCCCTCACACACAGGTACTCTGCACCCTGCCCTCAGGGCTGGAGGGCCTGCTAGAGGGGTAACTTATAAGTGACCTGGTGCATTGTGAATGGCAGTGAAAGGGTGCTTGCACCTTTTCACGCAGGCTGAAATGGCAGTCCTGCAGAAGCCTTTGCATGGGCTCCCTATGGGTGGCAAAATATATGCTGCAGCCCATAGGGATCCCGGAACCCCAATGCCCTGGGTACCTAGGTACCATATACTAGGGATTTAAAAGGGGGCACCAGTATGCCAATTGTGGGTGAAATACTGTGTTAACAGTAACCAACAGCCAATTATGGAAGTAGAGAACATAACTACAGGGGTCCTGATTAGCAGGATCCCGATAGACACAGTCAAACACACTGACAAACAGGCCAAAAGTGGAGGTAACTAAGCTAGAAAGAGGCTACTCTCCTATAGATAGATAGATAGATAGATAGATAGATAGATAGATAGATAGATAGATAGATAGATAGACTGTTTTCCTAACATTCTTTCTGATGGATACAAGACCTACCACAGATTCCTTAGAATAATTGATCTATGACTCTATGTTCAAGTGTAGACACATACCGTAATTCGGGTCTGGGTCTTTCTCTGTCTGAACTATGGGCAACAGTTTCTGGAAGATGCAATGTTACCACATACTGGAATATATATACTAGACAAGTACCCTTGAGAAGCTACCACATTCTTAGGTTGGAAAAGCCCAAATGGCATAAAAAACTTACTTACTGTGCAAAGAATTTAAACGATTGAAAAAAGCCAGAAATCTAGAGTCAAAGAGTGGAAATCTTCAAGAGTGCATACTGGAGGGGGAGAGGAAATAAATGAAGGACACAGCTTCTTACAACACACCGTCCAACAAGGAAGAAGCCTTTATATAGTAAATAAATAGGCAAATGATATGACATCAATACATAATATCAAGCACATGACAGGAAACATAATGGATTGAGAAAGTTAGGAAGAAACCAAAAAAGAAGCAGCAGCCACAATAGCAAAAATAAAAAAGAAAGGAGAACGAAAACCCGAAGTGGACTAGCTGCAAAGCAGCTATAAAAGGCAGCTGCAAACCCTGAGACAGGTGATTGCCATTTTGGAGTTGGAGGAGCAAAGAGCAGCAGCCAGGAGCCCAGGGGCTCAAGAAAAAGCAAACTGAGGGGAGAGTGACTCACAGCCCTCAGCTATGGGCTTCTTCAGGTATCCTCAGGGCTCCTGGAAAATCACACTCATACAAAGTACCCTGATTCTTGGTCACCCAGGCAGCAGAGACACAGCTGATGCAACACTCCATCCACAGCTAGACTGGGAGAAAGTCAAAAGGTAAGGCTGATTGCGGTTGATCGTTAGTTGGATAGATACACTGACTGGGTTCGGCTAGGTAAAGGAGTTACCTTCTTTTTCCAGAAACAGGTCTCAGCATTGACGGATCGACGGCAGGTGTATCAGTGGTGCAAGCTGGCTCTGAAGCAACCTTTGACGCCAATTGGCTGAAGGAGGATGGGGTCCAAGTGTGATCATCGATGAAGGTAGGAAAATTCAGAAAGGGAGAAGTTCACATTTTGCACCCAACACAGTCTTGATGTCGACTGGGTATCAGTCGGTGTTGGGTCTAATAATGTATTCAGCAGTTGGATGTTGATGCTGCTCTGGAGCCCAGGATTCCCTTCAGCTGACTCAGGCACAGACTAAAGTAGGAGGATGATTCAATGTCATGGGATGCAGCCTCAACGGTGATCCCGGGCCCACATCAGTTCTGTAGGTAGAAAGTTGTCAGAAAGTGCTTCACAACTTTTTTAGGGTTAGGTTAGAGGAGTACATTCTGACACTTATCTAAGGCTCCCAGGATTCTAGGCACACCACCTAGAGGACAGGAGTCACTTCAGTAGATGTCATCAGTAAGGTTAAGGGCTGATCAACTCTCCAGTAAAGTGTGCTTCTTGCAGTTCATGTCCCTCTAGCCTAACAGATGGTCAGCAACTGACACTTGAAATCCACTTCTTTGTGCTGGGTACAAGTGGGAGCAGATTCAGCTCAAGGTGTTCTCCACAAAAGTCACAACAGCAGGTGCAGTACTTCTGTCTTCCAAGGTCCAGTAGTGTTCTGAAGACAATGCAACATTTATGCCTGGCACTAGCTTGTGGGAGGGGTTGACTCCTCACTCCTCTCTAAACAATAAAGGAAACATTCCCAGGGGCAACCCTCTTCACTTTTGCAGTAGTTTCTGTTTGCCTGGCAGCAAATAATTCCCCAACACACGTCTCTACCTAAAACCAACATGGCATAACTTTCCCTCCTCTGTGCAAAGATCCCTCTGCCCTGAGAGGTGTGGCTATGGAAATGGGCAAACCATCTCTCATGTCGCTCTAAACCAGTTCTGGGGCAGCTTCCCCTCTTACTTGGTTTGGTGTTGTCCTGACTAGGAAAAAAAGGGGGCAGGCCAGGAGTGAGCTACATCTGCCAGTGAGAAGGTAGGCATCCTTTGAGGTAATACTGATCAGTGAAGGATAACACCTCCCTATGCCCAAAACCCTTTGTCGACTCTCAGCGAGCAATCCACATCTTACTCCAGGGGAGCCAGAAGATGTCCGGTGTCAACTGGACACTGGCAGGACAGCCTTTTTAGTTTAGACATACACCTCTCTAAAAGTTCCAGTTCCTTAATAGTAATATAAAATCCGACTTTACCATTAATTTGTATTTCAAATTACTATTAAAATGAATCGTTGAACCATTTTCTAGGTACTCCCAAACTGAATTTATCACTTAAGTGTAGTAGTGATATCCATTGTTAGTCTATGACACAGCTAGCCTTACCGCAGTGAAAAAACCCTTTTGAAATTTTTGACTGGCATGGTAAAACAATAAATATACATGTCCTTAATTTGAATACTATGCACCTTGCCCTATGGGCACCTAAGGCTTTTAAATATTAAAAGGAAGATTTTAGTCTGTCAATTTTGACGGGTTGAAAAGGTGTTTTTAAAACTGCTCAGGCAGACTGCAGTTGCAGGCCTGGACCTATGTTTTACCATGTCACTTTTAGTGGTAGCACAAGAAGTGCTGCAGCCCACTGGTGACATTTAAGTTACATGCCCCGGGTACTTGGGGTAACAAATACTAGGGACTTACAAGTGGGTTAATGGTGCCAATCAGGGATTTAGCCAGCATTTTAGGGGCCAGAGCACCTGTAATAGGGCCTTGTTAGCAGGGTTCTAGTGCACAGAGTAGAAACACCAGCAGCTGAATTAAGGAAAAAAAGGAAAAATGGAGGTGATCTGGCAAAAGAAGCACTTTGTCTTAATAGTCACTCACATTGGGATGATCTTGTGAGTTCACTGTAAATTATGTCATTCAGGATAAATTTGTACAGAGAATGGCATGTAATTATACAAAGTGGCATGATGAAGTATACTGAGGAATTTCATGTGAGAAACTCTCACTCGTGCTCTATAGTCGGCTTGCACAGAGCAGTATCTGTCTGCCCCTGCAGGAACTTTCACCAATCACCAGGGCATCACACCATTCCAGATCTTTTCCCTCCCTCTTTGGATATCTGTGTATCTCCACAAGTGTAGGCACTTCAATACAAGGTGTGGCTTCTCGTTTGCCTAGGGGTGCCAGGCAGATCTACTTCATTGCCTCATTTCCTTTGGTCAATATACGTGGGAAACTAAATTTGGAATGTAGAGTACGCTATATTTGTAGTAAAATCATATCATATCAGTCAATTGCTAAACTGAAAAGATTTCATCGACAGGCATTTAATGAGAATATGTAAAACATTGTAACACTTTTTACGTCAGAATGGAGTGCATCTACAGTGTAGAATAAGGCTGTGCTGCACGCTGAGTTAATGAATGGATTATGAAGGGCATACTCAGAGCCTTTGGAATAATGTCAGGGTTCCCTAAATTACATGTCACAAAAAAACAAAACGATGCACATAGAAACATCAACTATGTGAAAACTATCTGTCTAAAGTGCAATCATACAACACTTTCTAGAATATTATTTCCAGCACTTTTTTCATTTTAATATATATTTAAATGAATAGGGAGATGTAATATTTTGCAATATTTTTTAAGTAGGTTAAATACACCTTCAGCAAATAATAATCAAAATGTTATTTAGCAACTAAATAGTGAGTCTATGGAACATGAATGTCTCAGAACATCATATTATCAATACTGTCCATTGTAGCTCCCAGATTAATAGAGTTTGTGTAAAACAAATGTTGAATTGCAAAATGCTAGCAACACATATACACATGTGTAATAAGAGGAATGCCTGTTTTATTCTGCGCACACCATGTATGTTTTAAATTGTGTTTTCAATATTTGGTATACACTGCTTTTGCATTACTGGACTACTAGAAGCACCTCGTTACATTAGGAAACAGACCTGAAAATCCATACAGTACATTATTCAGTTATGTTTTATAACTGTGTCTCTGTGAGAAAAGACCTCCTTTTGACATGGTGAGCTCCCACTTTTTGCCTGGTGTATGATATAGCCTAAAAATTGTTAGTGCCCAGGGCCCCTCCTAACCAGGTTCTCTGGATCAGAGCTCTTTCCATAAACTGTTGTGATGCATTGAACCAATTGAAGACACCTTTAACTGCCACTATAATTCCCTAGTAAAAGGTACTTAGGTACCCAAGGCATGGGGTACAAAGGGTAGGCCCCTGAGGGCAGAAGCAGCACTGACTGTGCCACCCTCTAGGGCTATGCATCCAGCTGCGCCCAATCCTACCATTGTAAGCTGAGCAATGGCAGGACTGCAGACACACTTTGCATGGGTTCCCATGGGTGGCATATTACCTGCTGCAGCCCATGGGAAACTCCTGGTGTCCCAATGCCTTGGGTACCTAGGTACCATATGCTAGGGACTTACATGGGGGCACCAGTCTGCCAATTGTGGGGTGTAAAAAGTTTGAGACAACCAAATCCAGAGGGAGAGAGCACAGTTACTGGGCTCCTGGTTAGCAGGATCCCAGTAAACACAGACAAAACACACACTGAAATCAGGCAAAAAGTGGGGTAACCATGACAAACAGAGTGTGCTTTCCTACAGCAAATATCAAGGAGGAAATTACTCTGGACATCATCGAATTGTTAGATAACAAATCGACGGGGGAAGATTAAAAAAAAGGGCAAAGCACAACTGACTGATGTTCTTTACAATGTATTCAATGAAATAAAATCCACTGGTACTTTGACTATAGTGTCTTGCAAGTCTATAATCTGTATTCTTCTGAAACCCAGCAAGTCTACCCTAAACAGTGTCAGCTACCTTCCACAATCTTTAAAAATGGAGAAATAATAGCTAAATTTATAACAAACAGGTAAGCAAAGATGACCATTCTTCACAATCATCCAGCAAAAGTGGTATTTGTCACAAGATGCTGGGTGGGGTTGCTTAGTGGACTAATGGATCCTTTCTACAAATCAGTATTTGAATTCATGGTCACAAGTTTAAATCTGGGTGGGTCCACTTAGCCTTTCATCCTTCTGAGGGTGCTAACCTAAGTACCATTGAGTTGGGTAACAGCAAATGTTATTTTAGCACCAAAGGACCTGAGAGTAAATGTGGGCTTTACAAATACACCTGTCATTTTATTTGCCTTTGGCTGCTAGTTCCAGAAAGATCTCAGGAAGTGGAGACTTCTGTTATGGCTTTGCAAGGACAGAAGATACAACAGCTCCCTCACTGAATGCTGAAAAGGCATGTTGATAACGTCTTATGGGGGTATCTGAACTAGGCAGTGAGGACAGTGAGGTCATATCAAAAGTGTGCTGACTATATACTCACCCTGTAGCACAGCAAAATTGTGAGGGGGCAGCTATTCAACATTTTTGCAGTTAACAGGGCACAAGAGAGGGAGCCCGGTTATTGCCTCTTGTGTTCCGGTTACCTCCAGAAGTCTAGAGATGACATCAACAACATCTAGCCAGTGATCGATACAAATAGGATTCTGTTTCCAATTACAGACTTTTGGTTAGGACTGGAGTTCAATGGGCGGGTTACTCCATCACAAATGTGACAGATATCCTGACCACTCTACTGTAAATGCAATATTATATTAAAGGGCACTTGGAAAACGCACACAATATCCTCATGTTTGTGATGGAGTAACGTGTCCCCTGAACTCTAAATCAGGCTCTTAGATTCTTTACTGCCTTCCCCACATATGCTCATCTCAGGATTTTCTATTTTTGTGGGCTATAATAAGGTGAACAGGGACAAACGTGAGGTATTAATGATGTCAAATGCATACAGGTTAACTGAGAGCTTGAATGCATGATCAATGACAATCTGTGTTCTGTAATCCCTAAAATTAACAATCATTCATACAATGGTCACACTTAAGCCCTCATCATGACTTCGGCGGTCTTTTTCAAAGACCGTCGAAGCCACTGCAGCCAACAGACTGCCAATGCTGGTGGTCTGCTGACTGCTATATTTGGAGTTGTTAGAGGACTTACACCCATTTACGGCCGGAAGTCTGACTCCGTCGGCCTGGCCAACAGAATTGAAGAGGCGGCTGCACTGCCAGCACCGTCATGCCAGCAAGACTCTGCCCGCACTATTACAGGCCGTAATACGGCTTTGCGGAGTCTTGCTGGCGTGGTGGTGCTGGCGGTGCAAAACCGCCAGGACCCATCCCCTCCCAGACAACCAGCTCGCTGGAAAAGGTAAGGTGATCTTTGGAAAGGGAGGTGGAATGCTGGGTGCAGGTGTGTGTGTATGTGTGCGTATGTGGGTGTCTCAGTGCATGTATGTGCGCGCGAATGTGGGGGTCTCAGTGCTTGTTTGTGAGTGAGTGAGTGGGGGTGCATGTGTGCAAGTGTGCGGATGAGGGGGGTGTGCGCAAGTGTGCGTATGCGGAGGGGGAGTGCGTGAATGTATGCGTGCGTGGATGGGGTGGGGGTGTGCATGAATACAGATGGGGTGTGTGTGTGAGCGATTGTATGGGGTGGGGGTGAGTGAGAGTTTGTAGATGGGGAGCTGTTCGAGGGTGCGTGTGTGCATGTGTTTGTGTAATTGGAAGGGGGGAGCGGGTGAGTGTATGTATGCAGTGCAGGAGGGGAGCGGGTGTGAATGTTTTCAGAGGGGAGTGTGTATGTGTGAGTGGGGGTGTGTGTATGTCAGTGTGAGAGCGGGTGGGGGTGTTTTGATGGATGTGTGTGGTTGGTGGATGTTTGGAAGTGTGTGGACGGGTGGTGGGTGTTTGGAAGTTTGTGGACCAGTGGGGGTGCATGGAAGTGTGGGGACATATGTGCATGTGTGTGCCATTGACAGGAATGAGGATTCCAATCGCTGGGTGCGTTTTCGCCAGAGTTTTTGTGGCAGGGTGACCACCACGGAAAGTCTGGTGGTCTGCAGCCTCATAATCTGGCAGTCAGGCTGAGGCCTGCTGCAGGGCTGGAGGTGCTTATCGCCGGCCGGGTCAGTGCAACCCACAACTTGTAATGCAGTGGTTTTTACCACCAGGTCATGGTGGTAAGACCGCCACAGCGAAGTTGGCGGTCTGATCACCACCAGCCTCGTAATGAGGGCCTTGATGTTGTCTCTTTGGAAAAGTGGTGAAGGTTGTGGCAGGTTTGGCCACATTTTACCTTCTTGTTTGGAATGACCCCCTGCCCATCTTAACATCTCAACTCTATCAGGTAGACAGAGGAATACTTTAATTTGGTGACACATGAGGCTGCCCCTAAAATCATCTAAATTGGGGCAGATATACACTCAGGTGGTCTATGGTTGCCACGTACAGCACTGTATTAATTAGCTCTTCAACTCAGTTCTGTTTTGAAATATCATCTACAAAAATATCTTGTGACATAACTATTGAGTCATGAATATGTTTTACAAAAATATAGTCATATTGGGTGTAGAATCTCTAGCTTTAACTCCATGGTGGTAATATTTATGTCCATTTTTTTATAGGACACACTATTTATGTCAGATGATATTCTGATGAGGATATTCTGGTGCCACGTTTCAATTCTCACAACTTGTGGACTGGCTACCACTTCCTTAGACCTAATCCGTATGGATCGGACTAGAAATAGACCAGACAGGTTGCCCCAAATATATAGCATAAATGTGCTTAACCATCCATTAAAGAGACAGACAACCTATATGAGCAACGATCTTTGCTTAGAAAACTATTCCCAAGCATTTGAAAGTAGTTAATATAATAACGCATGAGATCCATTGCATCCTTGAAACCTCAAGTTGCGTGCATAAACCACCAGGGGTAAAACCTCAACAGTGTGGTAACTATACTTTCCCAGGAAAGTTTATACACCTGCACAAACCGCAGTACCCAGAATAAGGGATTGTGTTATGTGCTTTTACTCATTAGTGCTCTAATACAAGCTCACAGCAGAGAATAAAATTAGGCTGTCTTCGCAACTACCAAAATAATAATTGTAATTTGGGGGGAAGAAATATGCAAATCAGTGCAATAATGGTCTCTACAGGTCTTACGCCCCATAATTTACTGCAAAATAAAAAAAGTAATTTTATAAAAAAACTTTTAGCTGGATTTACTGCGACTGACTAAATATAGTTATGCAGTACGGTTTTGGTAAGTGACTAACACTCTTTTCCTGGTCAAATTCCCCTAATATTGATGCAAATCATATATTTTCATTATTTACAATATTTTCATTAATTCCATTCACAAAACACGAGAAACTACACTTGCAAAGCTTTGCTTGATGGCACTGCAGGGTAAACACTGAATCAAACCTGTTACTGTAGCCTGAGAAACTCAGAGATCTGAGTGAACGTAATGTGTAAGGCCACAGTGAGAGAACTAGAAACATGACACCAAAGCTAACCAATCTTGCTCAAGTTTACAAATCATAGTGACAAAAGTCATATCATATGAGTATTCAAATAGTGCTTGCTACCCGTCATAGCGCCAAAATGCTTTTACAACCTGTAGGAAAGTACCATCTTGCCTGGCATTTTACCCCCATTTTTATATGTATGTAAGTTTGTTTTTGCCTGTCTCACTGGGATCCTGCTAGCCACGACTCCAGTGCTCACAGTTTGTGGCCTGAATGCGTGTACCTGTGTAGTGACTAACTGTGTCACTGAGGTTCTGCTAACAGAGTCAAAGAATGTAGATCTTCAAGACTGCATAGTGGAGGGGGAGAGGAAATAAATGAAGGGACACAGCTTGTAGGAAAGTACCATCTTGCCTGGCATGTTACCCCCATTTTTCACATTTTGTAACTTTGTTTTTGCCTGTCTCACTGGGATCCTGCTAGCGAGGACCCCAGTACTCATAGTTTGTGGCTTCAATGTGTGTATCTGTGTAGTGACTAACTGTGTCACTGAGGCTCTGCTAACCAGAACCTCAGTGCTTATGCTCTCTCTGCCTTTAAAATAGTCACTATAGGCTAGTGACCATTTTTTTACCAATTCTAATTGGCACACTGGAACACCCTTATAATTCCCTAGTATATGGTACCTAGGTACCCAGGGTATTGGGGTTACAGAAGATCCCTATGGGCTGCAGCATTGCTTTTGCCACCCATAGGGAGCTCAGACAAATCTTACACAGGACTGCCACTGCAGCCTGAGTGAAATAACGCACACATTATTTCACAGCCATTTTCACTGCACTTAAGTAACTTATAAGTCACCTATTTGTCTAGCCTTCACTTGCTGAAGGTTAGGTGCAAAGTTACTAAGTGTGAGGGCACCCTTCCACTAACAAAGGTTCCCCCGCATAGTTCAGGCCCATTTCCCTGGATTTGTGTGTGCGGGGACACCATTACACGCGTGCACTACATATAGGGCAATACCTATATGTAGCTTCACAATGGTGACTCCGAATGTGGCCATGTAACATGTCTAAGATCATGGAATTGTCCCCCCATGCCAAATCTGGTATTGGGGTGCCAATCCCATGCATCCCCGGGGCTCCACTATGGACCCTGGGTACTTCCAAAATAGCTCTCTGGGGTTTTCTCTGCAGCTACCGCTGCTGCCACCCCACAGACAGGGTTCTGCCCTCCTGGGGTCTGGGCAGCCCAGTCCCAGGAAGGCAGAACAAAGAATATCCTCTGAGAGATGGTGTTACACCCTCTCCCTTTGGAAATAGGTGTTAAAGGCTGGGGAGGGGTAGCCTCTCCCAGCCTCTGGAAATGCTTGAAGGGCACAGATGGTGCCCTCCTTGCATAAGCCAGTCTACACCAGTTCAGGGAACCCCCAGCCCCTGCTCTGGCGCGAAACTGGACAACGGAAAGGGGAGTGACCAAACCCTTGTCCATCACCACACCAGGGGTGGTGCCCAGAGCTCCTCCAGTGTGTCCCAGACCTCTGCCATCTTGAGGGCACAGTGGAGGTCTCTGAGTGGCCAGTGCCAGCAGGTGACATCAGAGACCCCTCCTGATAGGTGCTTACCTGGTTAGGGGGCCAATCCTCCTCTAAGGGCTATTTAGGGTCTCTCCTGTGGGTTTCTCTTCAGATAATGAATGCAAGAGCTCACCAGAGTTCCTCTGCATCTCTCTCTTCAACTTCTGCCAAGGATCGACCGTTGACTGATCCAGGACGCCTGCAAAACCGCAAAAAAGTAGCAACACGACTACCATCAACATTGTAGCGCCTAATCCTGCCGGCTTTCTCGACTATTTCATGGTGGTGCATGCTCTGAGGGCTGTCTGCGTTCACCCTGCACTGGAAGCCAAGAAGAAATCTCCAGTGGGTCGACAGAATCTTCCCCCTGCTAACGCAGGCACCAAACTTCTGCATCACCGGTCTTCTGTGTCATCTTGACGAGCGTGGTCCCTGGAACACAGGAGCTGGATCCAAGTGACCTCGACAGTCCAGTGGTCCTTCTGTCCAAATTTGGTGGAGGTAAGTCCTCGCCTCCCCACGCCAGACAGTAATACTGTGTACTGTGTTATCTGCAGCTACTAGGGCTTCTGTGCACTTTTGCAAAGAATCCTTCATGCACAGCACAGCCAAGGTCCCCAGCACTCCGTCCTGCATTGCTCAACTCGCTGAGTTGACCACCGGCTTCATGGGACCCTCTTTCGTTGTGTTGAGATGACCACCGTGCTCAGATTTCTTGAACGCCTGTTCAAGTGCTTCTGCAGTGCTGCCTGCTTCTGTGTGGGCTCTCTGTGTTGCTGAGCGTGCCCTCTGTCTCCTCCTCCAAGGGGCGACCTTCTGGTCCTTCCTGGGCCCGGGCAGCACCCATTTTCTTCAACCGCTACTCTTGCAGCTAGCAAGGCTTGTTTGATGTCTTTCTGTGTGGAAACAATTCTGCATTGTCCAGCACACCGTGGGACATCTTCTGTGCAAAGGAAAAGTTCCTGACACCTTCCGTTGTTGCAGAATCTTCAGCTTCTTCCACCCGGAGGCAGCCCTGTTGCACCTTCATCCGGGGTTTAGTGGGCTCCTGCCCCCCCTGGACACTTGCATGACTCTTGGACTTGGTCTCCTTCCTTTGCAGGTCCTCAGGTCCAGGAATCCGTCTTCAGTGCTTTGCAGTTAGTTGTTGCCTTTGCAGAATCCCCTATCTCGACTTTACTGTCTTTCTGGGGCAGTAGGGTAACTTTACTCCTACTTTTCAGGGTCTTTGGTTGGGGTATCTTGGACACTCTTAGTGTTTTCTTACACTCCCAGCGACCCTCTACACACTACACTAGGACTGGGGTCCATTAATGGTTCACATTCCACTTTTGGAGTACATGGTTTGTGTTGCACCTAGGCCTATTGTGTCCTATTGCATCCTATTGTATTCTACAGGGTTTGCACTACTTTTCTAACTGTTTACTTATCTGATTTTGGTTTGTGGGTATATTTTGTGTATTTTACTTACCTCCTAAGGGAGTATATCCTCTGAGAAACTTTTGGCATATTGTCACTAAAATAAAGTACCTTTATTTTGAGTAACTCTGAGTATTGTGTTTCTTATGCTATAGTGCTATATTATATAAGTGGAATAGTAGGACCTTTGCATGTCTCCCAGTTCAGCCTAAGCTGCTCTTCTATAGCTACCTCTATCAGCCTAAGCTGCCAGAACACTACTAATCTATTAATAAGGGATAACTGGACCTGGCACAAGGTGCAAGTACCACAAGGGACCCACTATAAGCCAGGCCAGCCTCCTACATTGGTGGTGCAGCGGTGGGATAAGTACTTGTAACTGCTTTACCACTTTGTCATTGGTGCTTTTCATAAGAAAAACATATACCAAATACTTCAGAATATACACAGTTAACCTAAACAGTTTAACTTTCTTCCTTTAAACTTTCTAAAAAAGTTTTAGAAAAGTCTTCAAAAGTTTTGAAAAGTTTTAAAAAAAATTCTCTTTTCCCTAAAAGTTTCTAAACTTTTTTATATCTCTGCTTTAAACTCTTTCTAACAATCATGTCTGCAGTAGAACTCACTCCCACAGTTGTCCAGGCAACATACGGTAGTTTAAACTTTAAAAGTTTGAGGGGTCTCTGCATTGAAAGGGGTTTATGTATTGGTAAGAACCCTACAAACATTCTTCTCCTTAGCCTTCTCCTAGAAAGTGACCAGAGCCAGTCTGGCCCATCCCAGGATCAGGAGGTAGAGGACGGAGTACCCAGCCAGACTAAGAGGAGTCCCCTGAGGATGCTGGGGAGGATTCTTCCAAGAATCTGCCCGCTAACAGGCCATCTAGTGACACTGGTAGTGGGAGGGGGTCACACATTAGTAGGGCACCTTTCACTCCTAAAGCTCAGGTTACTAGAGTCCAGCCTGTTAGGGACAGGTCTAACTCTGCCAATTCCCACATTTCCTCTGTGTCTCACAATTCCCAAGCCTCCCACTCTGAGGATGACCTGATGGAAAGGGAACTCGGAAAGCTGAGGTTGGAAGAAGCCAGGCTGAAGCTAAAACAGCAGCAGCTGGCCTTAGACAGGGAATCTCTGGATGTAGAGAGGGAACGGCAGAGGTTGGGGTTATTTCCCCATGGTGGCAGCAGCAGTGTTTTTGAAAGCAATCCTGTGAGAGAACAAGATTCCAGAAACCTGCATAAGATAGTCCCCCCTTACAAGGAGGGGGATGACATTAACAAGTGGTTTGCTGCACTTGAGAAGGCTTGTATGGTACAGTTGGTCCCTCAAAGGCAGTGGGCTGCTATCTTGTGGCCAACTTTCACTGGTAAGGTAATAGGCTCCTTACTCTCAAAGAAAGTGATGCTAATAGTTACAAAGTTTTGAAAGATGCACTCTTGGATGGATTTGGCTTAACCACTGAACAATGCAGGATTGAGTTCAGAAACACCAGAAAAGAGTCCTCTCAAGACTGGACAGACTTTGTAGACTGTTCAGTGAAGGCCTTGGAGGGTTGGTTATATGGCAGTAAGGTGACTGACTATGAAAGCCTGTATAACCTAATCCTGAGAGAGCATATTTTGAACAATTGTTTGTCTGATTTGTTGCACCAGTACTTGGTAGACTCAGATCTGACCTCTCCCCAAGAATTAGGAAAGAAGGTAGACAAATGGGTCAGAACAAGACTGAACAGAAAAGTTCATACAGGGGGTGACAAGGATGGCAAGAAGAAGGATGGTAAGTCTTCTGACAAGGGTGGGGACAAAGATAAAAATAATTCTGAGTCTTCATCAGGCCCACAAAAATCCTCTTGGGGTGGTGGGTCCAAATCCTCTTCTCACGATCAGAAAAAGCCATGGTGTTATTTATGTAAAGTAAAAGGCCATTGGGCAAGTGATTCCACTTGTCCAAAGAAAAACACCAAGGCTCCCACTACCCCAACCCCAACTGCAACCTCTAATGCCCCTAGTAATAGCAGTGGTGGTGGGAAGTCTACTACAAATAGCCAATCCAAGGGTGTAGCTGGGCTCACCGTTGGCAGTGTAGTTGGGGTTGGTCTTGTTAGGGAGACCACAGAGGCTGTTTTAGTCTCTGATGAAGGCATTGATTTTGCCACCTTGGTTGCTTGTCCACTTAATATGGGTAAGTACAAGCAACTTCCCCTAATAAATGGTGTTGAGATTGAGGCCTACAGGTACACAGGAGCCAGTGTAACTATGGTTATAGAGAAACTGGTTCACCCTGATCAACACCTACTGGGTCAGCAGTACCAAGTGACTGATGCTCACAATAACACACTTAGGCCCATATTTATACTTTTTGACGCACAACTGCGCCAATGCAGTTCTGCGTCAAAAATATTAACGCCTGCTAACGCCATTCCAACGCGCCATGCAGGCGCCTTATTTATTGAATGACGTTAGCCGGCGCTGTGGACTGGTGTGCGTAAAAAAAAATGACTCACACCAGGCAGCGCCGGCGTATGGGGAAAATGGGGGTTGTGCACCAAAAAAATGGGGCAAGTCAGGTCTGAGGCAAAATTCTGGCCTCAACCCGATTTGCGCCATTTTTTTTTACGCCCAACCTCCATTGACATGACTCCTGTCTTAGCAAAGACAGGAGTCATGCCCCCTTGCCCAATGGCCATGCCCAGGGGACTTATGTCCCCTGGGCATGGTCATTGGGCATAGTGGCATGTAGGGGGGCCCAAATCAGGCCCCCCTATGCCACAAAAAAAAAAACGAAAAAAAAAATACTTACCCCAACTTACCTCAACTTCCCTGGGATGGGTCCCTCCATCCTTGGGTGTCCTCCTGGGGTTGTCAAGGGTGGCAGGGGGTGGCCCTGGGGGCATGGGAGGACACCTCTGGGCTCCTTCTGAGCCCACAGGTCCCTTAACGTCTGCCCTGACCCAGGCTTTAAAAAACGGTGCCCATCAGGCTGTGCGCCGTTTTTTAAGGCCTGCCCCCTCCTGTGCGTCAAAATGACGTCAGAGTATAAATAAGGCGCACAGGCCTTAAAGTCATTTTTTGGAAGGGAACGCCTACCTTGCATATAATTAACGCAAGGCTGGTTCCCCCTTCCAAAAAATGGCGCACATGGTGGAACTTTGACGCCCGCGGGGTCGGATGCCAAAGTATAAATATGGGGCAGGGTTTGCGCTGATTGTGCGTCAAAAATTTTGACGCACATTCGGCGCAAACAGAGTATAAATATGCCCCTTAGCCACCCCATGACTGTTGTGAATCTCAACTGGGGGGGTGGGATTACTGGTCCAAGGAAAGTTGTGGTAGCCACTGAATTACCTGTAGATTGCTTAATAGGCAATGATTTGGAGACATCAGCTTGGGCTGAAGTGGAGTTGGAGGCTCATGCAGCAATGCTGGGCATTCCTGGGCATATTTTTGCTTTGACAAGGGCTCAGGCCAAAAAGCAAAAAGGAAAGGGAATCTTGGATCCTGGAACAATGGGCCAAGTGCTCCCAAAAGCTAGGGGTAGTAAGGGTAAATCCTTGCCCACTATCCCTCCCTCACCAGAAGATTTCCCTTTGAGGAAGAGGAATCCTCTCCATGTGCAGAACCTACACCAGAGGAGCTGGCAGCAAACAATGTTGAGCTCTTAGGTGCAGGGGGGCCTGCTAGGGAAGAGCTGAGTGTGAGACAGCAGACCTGTCCCACACTAGAGGGTTTGAGACAGCAAGCTGTCAAACAGCAGAATGGGGATGTCACTGAGAGACATAAGGTGTATTAGGAAGACAACCTCCTGTATACTGAGTCAAGGGACTTTAAACCAGGAGCTGCCAGGAGATTGGTCATCCCTTTGCAGTACAGGGAGTTTCTTCTTACCTTGGCACATGACATTCCTTTGGCTTGGCATTTGGGCCAGAGTAAAACTTGGGACAGGCTTGTTCCCCTGTTTCACTGGCCTCATATGTCAGATGACACTAAAGAGTTTTGTCGCTCTTGTGTGGCCTGCCAAGCCAGTGGCAAGACTGGTGGCACACCAGAGGCCCCCTTAATTCCACTTCCTATGGTTGGGGTACCTTTTGAAAGGGTAGGGGTTGACATAGTTGCCCCCCTTGACCCTCCAACAGCTTCAGTTGGGGTACCTTTTGAAAGGGTAGGGGTTGACATAGTTGCCCCCCTTGACCCTCCAACAGCTTCAGGCAATAGGTTTATCCTTGTGGTAGTGGACATGCCACTAGGTTTCCTGAAGCAATCCCCTTAAGGACCACTACAGCTCCTGCAGTGGCAAAGACCCTCCTGGGAATCTTTTCCAGAATGGGCTTCTCTAAGGAAGTGGTAGTAACTTTATGTCTGCATACCTTAAAGCAATGTGGAAGGAGTGTGGTGTAACATACAAGTTCACTACTCCTTATCATCAACAAACAAATGGTCTGGTTAAGAGGTTTAATAAAACTCTCAAAGGTATGATAATGGGACTGCCTGAAAAACTCAGAAGGAGATGGGATGTCCTGTTACCTTGCCTCCTTTTTGCTTACAGGGTGGTACCCCAAAAAGGAGTAGGCTTTAGCCCCTTTGAACTACTCTTTGGGCACCCTGTGAGAGGTCCCCTTGCACTTGTTAAGGAGGTTTGGGAAAAACCTTTAAAAGCTCCTAAACAGGACATTGTGGTCTATGTACTTGGCCTAAGATCAAGAAAGGCTGAGTACATGAAAAAGGCCAGTAAAAACCTTCAGGCCAGCCAAGAGCTGCAATGGCACGATCAGAAGGCTGTCCTGACCCAGTGCCACACAGGGCAGAAGGTGTGTGGCCCCAAGAGCACTCCAGCACAAATTATGTGGACCCCATCTCATTGTTGAGACAAAGGGTGAGGTTACCTACTTGGTAGACCTGGGCACTGCCAGGAAACCCCTTAGGGTGCTCCATGCCAAGCGCCTAAAACCCTACTATGACAGGGCTGATATCACCCTGCTCATGGGTACTGATGAGGGACAGGAAGAAAAGAGTGACCCTCTCCCTGATCTCTTCTCCACCACTGAAGCTGATGGCTTAGTGGAGGGAGTTGTACTTGCAGATTGCCTTACTGCTGAGCAGAAGGACAACTGTGTAAATCTCTTAAGTCAGTTTTCTGAACTCTTGTCACTGATACCAGGTACCACTACTTGGTGTGAGCACACAATCAATACTGGAAACAGTTTACCTGCCAAAAGTAAGATCTATAGGCAGCCTGCCCATGTCAGGGAGTGCATAAAACAAGAGGTACAGAAAATGTTAGACTTAGGAGTGATTAAGCCTTCAGAAAGCCCATGGACTAGCCCAGTGGTGCTTGCCCAAAACCTCACAGTAAGGATGGTAAAAGAGAGATGAGGTTTTGTGTTGACTATAGAGGGCTTGATCAAGTAACCAAGACAGATGCTCACCCTATACCCAGGGCATAAGAGCTGATAGATACACTGGCTTCTGACAAGTATCTAAGCACTTTTGATTTAACTGCAGGGTATTGGCAGATTACATTATCAGAAGATGCAAAACCTAAAACTGCATTCTCAACCATTGGAGGGCACTATCAATTTACTGTAATGCCCTTTGGTCTAAAGAATGCACCTGACACTTTTCAAATGTTGGTGAACAAAGTCCTGCAAGGGTTGGAAGCTTTTAGTGCAGCATATCTAGATGATATAGCTGTCTTTAGCTCCACCTGGGATGATCACCTGGTCCACCTGTGGAAAGTTTTGGAGGCCCTGCAAAAGGCAGGCCTCACTATCAAGGCTTCAAAGTGACAGGTAGGGCAGGGGGAAGTGGTTTATCTGGGCCACCTTGTAGGTGGGGAACAGATTGCACCACTGCAGAGAAAGATCCAGACATTATGGAATGGGCTCCCCCTACAACTCAAACCCAGGTGAGTGCCTTTTTAGGCCTCACAGGGTACTTTAGGAGGTTCATTAAGAACTATGGCTCCATAGCAGCCCCTCTTAATGACCTCACTAGTAAAAAGATGCCTAAGAAGGTATTGTGGACAGCTAGATGTCAAAAAGCTTTGGATGAGCTCAAACAGGCCATGTGCTCTGCACCTGTCCTAAAAAGCCCTTGCTACTATAAAAAGTTCATAGTCCAGACTGATGCTTCTGAATTGGGGGTTGTGGCAGTGCTATCACAGCTTAATACTGAGGGCCAGGATCAACATGTTGCTTTCATCAGCAGGAGGTTGACCCCTAGAGAAAAGCGTTGGTCTGCCATAGAGAGGGAGGTCTTTGCTTTGGTCTGGGCACTGAAAAAGTTGAGACCATACCTGTTTGGTACTCACTTTATTGTTCAGACAGACCACAAACCTCTACTTTGGCTAAAACAAATGAAAGGTGAAAACCCTAAATTGTTGAGGTGGTCCATCTCCCTACAGGGAATGGACTATACAGTGGGAGTACCCACTCCAATGCAGATGGACTCTCCAGATATTTCCACTTAGACAATGAAGACTCTTCTGAGCAAGGTTAGCCTTATTGTCCCTCGTTTGGGGGGGGGGGGGGAGGGGGTGTGTAGGAAAGTACCATCTTGCAGGGCATGTTACCCCCATTTTTACTTGTGTGTCAGTTTGTTTTTGCCTGTGTCACTGGGATCCTGCTAGCCAGGACCCTAGTGCTCATAGTTTGTGGCCTATATGTGTTCCCTGTGTGGTGCCTAACTGTGTCACTGAGGCTCTGCTAACCAGAACCTAAGTGTTTATGCTCTCTCTGCTTTTAAAATTGTCACTGCAGGCTAGTGACCATTTTCACCAATTCTGATTGGCACACTGGAACACCCTTTTTATTCCCCTAGTATATGGTACCTAGGTACCCAGGGTATTGGGGTTCCAGGAGATCCCTATGGGCTGTAGCATTTCTTTTGCCACCCATAGAGAGTTCAGACAATTCTTACACAGGACTGCCACTGCAGCCTCAGTAAAATAACGTCCACGTTATTTCACAGTCATTTTATACTATACTGCACTTACGTAACTTATAAGTCACCTATATGTCTAACCCTCACTTAGTGAAGGTTAGGTGCAAAGTTACCAAGTGTGAGGGCACCCTGGCACTAGCCAAGGTGCCCCCACATTGTTCAGGGCAATTTCCCCGGACTTTGTGAGTGCGGGGACACCATTACACACGTGCACTACATATAGGCCAATACCTATATGTAGCTTCACAAAGGTAACTACGAATATGGCCATGTAACATGTCTAAGATCATAGCATTGTCCCCGCATGCAAAATTTGTTATTGGAGTGCCAATCCCATGCATCCCCGGGGCTCCAGCATGGCCCCCGGGTACTGCCAAACTAGCTCTCTGGGGTTTTCTCTGCAGCTACCTCTGCTGCCAACCCTCAGACAGGTTTCTGCCCTCCTGGGGTCTGGGCAGCCCCATCCCAGGAAGGCAGAAGAACGAGTTACTTACCTTCGGTAACTAATTTTCTGGTGGATACATTAGCTACCTGTGGATTCCTCACCTAATGAAACTCCCATTGCGCCAGCATTCAACGGAAATCTTCTTCCTAGCCTCTGCACGTCGACGAGGACGTCACATTTGCCCACGCGACGCCGTCTGACGTCATACAGGCAATAAGAAGTCCTCGCCGACGTGCCGACGTCAGTACCAACATTTTTTACGTGCCTGAGAACAATAATCCAATGAGATGAAAGACAAAAGCAATATTTCATGACATTGTAAACAACACATCATTGCGAGAAGATGGACTACTAATTTAATATATATATATATTTTTTTTTTTAAATAAATATATACACTAAATATAAATATATATATATATATAAATATATACACATGCACATATATACATAATCTATACCAGTCCTCAAAACCAAGAGGAGCACACTCAAGAATTACTTGGTGAGACCAAACAGGCAACGGGGAGGCGGGTGGGACCATGAGGAATCCACAGGTAGCTAATGTATCCACCAGAAAAGTCGTTACCGAAGGTAAGTAACTCGTTCTTCTGATGGATACAACTACCTGTGGATTCCTCACCTAATGAATAGAGTCCCAAAGCAGTACTGCGCCCGGTGGTGGGTGCCTGAATAGTCAAACCAAGAAATCCTGCAGCACTGACCGTGCAAAATGGCCATCCCTTCTGACCTCAGAGTCCAAGCAGTAACGTTTCGCAAAAGTGTGAAGGGACGACCAAGTTGCGGCCTTGCAGATGTCGACCACAGGAAAACCTCTGGCCAAGGACGAAGTGGCCGACTTAGCTCTGGTGGAATGAGCTCTAATACCATCAGGAGGATCCTTCTTTGCTAAAGAGTAACACATTTTAATGCAAAGAACAACCCACCTGGAGAGTGTTCTCTTGTTGACTGCCTTTCCTCTCCTCTTGCCCACGTATCCGATGAAAAGCTGATCCTCCAGCCTGAAATCCTTCGTCCTGTCTATGTAAAAGCGTAACGCCCTCTTTGGGTCCAAGCGGTGTAGTCTCTCTTCTTCCTTTGAAGGATGAGGCGGAGGATAGAACGTGGACAGAGTAATTGTCTGGGCCAAATGAAAGGGTGAAACAACCTTCGGAAGGAAAGCAGCCTCGGTCCTCAACACCACCTTATCCCCATAAAAAGTTGTATAAGGGGGTTTTACTGATAAAGCCTGCAACTCACTCACTCTCCTTGCAGATGTTATAGCAACCAGGAAGACTGTTTTAAGAACTAACAACCTTAAGGGGCAAGAATGCATAGGTTCAAAAGGGGACCCCATAAGGAAAGTTAGGACCAAGGACAAATCCCATTGAGGCATAACGAAAGGATTTGGAGGAAATTTATTCATAAGGCCCTTTAAGAATCTAAGTACTATAGGAGATTTAAATAACGAAGGCTGGTCTGGAAGACAAATGAAGGCTGACAAAGCAGACAAGTAACCCTTAATAGTAGCCACTGCACAACCCCTCTGTGCTAAAGACAAAGCAAAAGATAAAACATCTGACAAATGAGCCCGTAAGGGATCAATCTGTCTCTCTCCACACCATACCACAAATTTAGACCACCTATTAGCGTAGATAGATTTAGTGGAGTGTCGCCTGGCCGCTAAGATAACATCCACTACATCAGGCGGGAGAGAAAAGGAACTCAGGTTGCCCAGCTCAATCTTCAGGCATGAAGGTGCAGACTCTGGAGGTTGGGGTGTAAAACCTGCCCCTGCGAGGAGACGGAGCGGAGGGCACAGTGAGAGTTGGAGAAGGTCGGAATACCACCACCCTCCTTGGCCAATCCGTAGCCATTAAGATTACTTGGGCCCGGTCTTGGCGAATTTTCCTCAACACTCGAGGAATCAAGTGTATGGGGGGAAACGAGTAAAGCAACTGGTCGCACCAGGTTCTCTGAAACGCGTCCCCCAACGCTCCTTGCACCGGATACTGGAGGCTGCAGAATAACGGGCAGTGTGAGTTCTCCCGGGTGGCAAACAGATCTATCCGAGGAAACCCCCACAACTGGAAGATTAGACGGACTTGATCTGGATGGAGACGCCACTCGTGGTCGGCCGAGAAATGACGACTGAGACTGTCCGCACGTACATCCAAGACTCCGGCCAGATGATTTGCTACCAAGCAAATCTGATGGTCCTTTGCCCAGGACCATAGCAGAAGAGCTTCTCTGCAGAGAAGGTATGACCCCACTCCTCCCTGTTTGTTTATATACCACATCGCTGTAGTATTGTCCGTCAGGACCTGAACCGACTGACCGCGAAGGGATGGGAGGAAGGCCTTGAGAGCCAGACATACAGCCCGTAACTCTAACAGATTGATATGAAACATCTGTTCCTCTGGAGACCAAAGCCCTTTGATCTCCAGGTCCCCCAGATGAGCTCCCCACCCTAGAGTGGAAGCATCCGTTATGACCGTGGTCACTGGTGGAGGCTGCGTGAACGGCCTCCCCCGGGAAAGATCGTCGTCCGCAATCCACCACTTCAAATCCGTGGCAGCATCTCTGTAGATCTTGACAGAACCTTCGAGATCTCCTTTGAGTAGAGACCACTGCCTTCGGAGGCACCACTGAAGAGCCCTCATGTGCCAGCGAGCATGCGTGACCAACAGTATGCAGGAGGCAAACAGACCGAGCAGACGAAGGACCTTGAGGACTGGAATGACTGCTCCACTTTGAAACATTGGAACCAACGCCTGAATGTCTTGAATCCGCTGAGGCAGAGGAAAGGCTCGATCCAATGTTGTATCCAGTACTGCCCCTATGAACAGGAGGCATTGAGAGGGCTCTAGGTGAGATTTGGGCACGTTCACCGAAAAGCCCAGATCAAACAACAACTGAGTTGTCGACTGCAGTTGATGCAGCACAAGCTCCGGGGACTTGGCTTTGATCAACCAGTCGTCCAAGTAAGGGAATACTGCTATCCCCTTCCTTCTGAGCTCTGCCGCAACCACCTACATCACCTTCGTGAAGACTCGAGGTGCTGAAGTAAGACCAAACGGGAGGACCGCAAACTGATAATGCTGCGACCCTACCACAAACCGGAGATACTTCCTGTGCGACTTGAGTATCGGGATATGAAAATAAGCATCCTGCAAGTCGACAGACACCATCCAATCTCCCTTGTTCAACGCCAAAAGCACCTGAGTTAGGGTCAGCATCTTGAACTTTTCCTGTTTGAGGAACCAATTCAAAATCCTCAGGTCCAGGATTGGTCTCAACCGACCATCCTTCTTGGGAATCAGGAAGTACTTGGAATAACAACCTTGACCCTTTTCCTGCTCTGGAACCAACTCCACTGCGCCCTTTAAAAGGAGGACTTGAACCTCCTGTTTTAACAACAGGAGGTGCTCTTCTGAACAATAAGGTGGGTGGGGCGGAAACTCCCGAAAGGGAAGGGTGTAGCCTTTTCCCACAATGCTGGTAACCCAGGCGTCTGATGTGATGACCTTCCACTTGTGAAGAAAATACAGTAACCAGGAGAGGAGTGAGTGGGAATTGGTGGAAGCCTAAGGCTGCTTCCCCTGCTGCACCCCTCCAGAGGAAGAGGAAGAGGCAGAGTGCTGCTGAGAGGCTCCCCTGGTACGGACCCTACCCCTCCCTCTAAAAGATCTATAGGTGAGAGAGGAGGTAGGCTGTTGGAATTTCCCCCGAAAGGAAGAGGAGGATGAGCCATGACCAAATCCTCGAAACCTCCTAAAAAATCTGGAGGAGGCAGAAGAAGTGGCTTGTAGTCCTAACGACTTGGCCATGGCCCTGCTCTCCTTAAACCTCTCCAAAGCCGAATTGCCTTGGCACCAAAGAGCTTGTCCCCATCAAAAGGGAGGTCCAACAGGGTCGACTGCACATCCGAAGAGAACCCTGAGTTGCGAAGCCAAGCCTGTCTTCTCGCAACCACAGCCGTGCCCATCGCTCTGGCCACCGAGTCGGTTGTATCCAACCCAGATTGGATAACCTGGGTTGCAGCAGCTTGAGCGTCTGACACGAGATTCATGAGCCCTTGAGGAACCTCTGTATGCGAAGATGTTATCTCGTCCATCAGAGCATAAATGTACCTCACCAAAATACACGTAGCGTTGGTGGACTTTAACGCCATGGTACATGACGAGAACACTTTCTTTGATTGCATATCCATCTTTTTGGAGTCCCTGTCCGCCGGCACTGATGGAAAAGATCCAGGCGCAGATCTTGTCGAACAGGAAGCCTGGACCACCAAGCTTTTAGGCGTAGGGTGTCTGGAAAGAAAGCCAGGGTCAGTTGGTGCAGCCCGATACCTCCTGGCCACAGACCTATTGACAGCCGAGGAAGATACCGGCTTCTTCCAGACCTCCAATACAGGTTCTAGCAGCACCTCGTTAAATGGCAAAAGAGGTTCTGCTGATGTAGAGGCCGGATGTAAAACCTCAGTCAGCAGATTTTGCTTCGCCTCAGTTACCGGCAAAGGCAGTTCCAGGAAGTTAGCTGCCTTCTTTATCACAGCATGAAAAGTGGCCGCCTCTTCAGTATACTCCCCTGGAGATGACAAGTCCCACTCAGGGGAAAGTATCAAGGCCACTAGCTGTGTCTAGTCCATGAAGACCCTCGCCAGAGTCCTCAATTTCTCCTTCCTCCAGGACCTGCTGATACTCTTGTTCTTCCAAGAGACGGAGAGCACGTCTCCTCGAATGTAGCCTCTCCTCAATTCTCGGCGTCGACATGGCGTCCGCAGATGTCGAGGAACGACGCCGATCACCGGATCCGTCCGACGCCGGGTCAGGCGCCACAGGTAGCTTCGAGGCCGAACCAGGAGTCGGATGAAGAGAACACTGCCTCGGAGTCGCAGAAGGCCCAGATGGTGTCACTGGCCGAAACACCGAAGCCGATGAAGCCGAAACCTCCGGAGCCGAAACCTCTGGAGCCACCGGAGCTGACACCGGTGACGAGCCCATGTTCCCCAAGGGGAGAAAGGGCATGAAGGGTGTTGGTCGCAGCCGCGCCGGAGCACCCAAACTGAAAGCCAACGGACCCGAAGGCCCAGTCGGTGAACCATCTGGAGCCATCTGCTGAAAGATGGAAAACATCGCATTTAAAAATGCGGTATTATCGGCTCCAGGGGCCGGAAAAGCCAGATACTGGGGTGACTGGATCGAAGGTGACTCCGACGCCGGCCTCGACGTCCGCGACGTCGGTGAGAACACTTGAGGCTGTGGCACCTCAAATACTGAAGGCGGCTGCCCGGGCAAAGTCGGCGAGGCTGGAGAAGGCAACGGCGTCGATGGATGAGGAGTGACTGTGGGACTGACCTCCCAAGTCTTCCGACGCCGAGTCGATGGCGACCTCGACCGAGACCTCTCCTTACTCGACCGGCGCCGTGATTCCCGACGGCGCCGGGAGTCTCGATGACGTCGATGAGACTTCGGCGAGGAGGATTTTCTATGGTGCCTCTTCTCCTTTCTCTTCGACTTCGCCATAAAAAGTTTGGCCTCTCGCTCCTTCAGGGCTTTCGGATTCATGTGCTGACATGAATCACACCTGGCCACATCATGGTCGGAACTCAAACACCACAAACAGTCCGAATGTGGGTCAGTAACCGATATTTTGCCCCCACATTCTCGACAGGGCTTAAAACCAGACTTTCTCTGAGACATAGTAATCTCAGAGAAAAAACACAGAGCAAAAAAACACACTGTAACTGCCGAACAGCAACAGTAGCTCCCTCGAAGATAACCGTTTCGAATGGCACGGAAAAAAGGGAACTGACATCGGCACGTTGGCGAGGACTTCTTATTGCCTGTATGACGTCAGACGGCGTCGCGTGGGCAAATGTGACGTCCTCGTCGACGTGCAGAAGCTAGGAAGAAGATTTCCGTCGAATGTTGGCGCAATGGGAGTATTCATTAGGTGAGGAATCCACAGGTAGTTGTATCCATCAGAACAAAGGATTTCCTCTGACAGAGGGTGTTACACCCTCTCGCTTTGGAAATAGGTGTTAAGGGCTAGGGAGGAGTAGCCTCCCCAGCCTCTGGAAATGCTTTGAAGGGCACAGATGGTGCCCTCCTTGCATAAGCCAGTCTACACCGGTTCAGGGATCCCCCAGCCCCTGCTCTAGAGCGAAACTGGACAAAGGAAAGGGGAGTGACCACTCCCCTGTCCATCACCACCCCAGGGGTGGTGCCCAGAGCTCCTCCAGTGTGTCCCAGACCTCTGCCATCTTGAATGCAGAGGTGTGAGGGCACAGTGGAGGCCTCTGAGTGGCCAGTGCCAGCAGGTGATGGCAGAGACCCCTCCTGATAGGTGCTTACCTGGTTAGGTGGCCAATCCTCCACTGAGGGCTATTTAGGGACTCTTCTATGGGTTTCTCTTCAGATAACGAATGCAAAAGCTCACCAGAGTTCCTCTGCATCCCTCTCTTCAACTTCTGCCAAAGGATCGACCACTGACTGCTCCAGGATACCTGCAAATCCGCAACAAAGTAGCAAGACAACTACCAGCAACATTGTAGCGCCTAATCCTGCCGGCTTTCTCGACTGTTTCCTGGTGGTGCAGGAGTAAAGTTTCCCTACTACCCCAGTAAGACAGTAAAGTCGAGATAGGGGATTCTGCAAAGGCAACAACTGACTGCAAAGCACTGAAGATGGATTCCTGGACCTGAGGACCTGCAAAGGAAGGGGACCAAGTCCAAGAGTCATGCAAGTGTCCATGGAGAGCAGGAGCCCACTAAACCCTGGATGAAGGTGCAAAAGGGCTGCCTCTGGGTGGAAGAAGCTGAAGATTTTGCAACAACGAAGGTGCCAGGAACTTCTCCTTTGCACAGAAGATGTCCCACTGTGTGCTGGAGGATGCAGAGTTGTTTCCACGCAGAAAGACCACAAACAAGCCTTGCTAGGTGCAAGAGTCGCGGTTGAAGAAAATGGGTGCTGCCCGGGCCCAGGAAGCACCATCAGGTGGCCCCTTGAGGAGCAGACAGAGGGGGCGTTCAGCAACACAGAGAGCCCACGCAGAAGCAGGCAACACCCACATAAGCACTTGAACAGGCGTTCAAGAAATCTGAGCACGGCGGTTGTCTAAACACAACAAAAGAGGGTCCCACGAAGCCAGTGGTCAACTCAGCAAGTTGAGCAATGCAGGACGGAGTGCTGGGGGCCTGGGCTGTGCTGTGCATGAAGGATTCCTTGCAAAAGTGCACAGAAGCCCTAGCAGCTGCACATCACGCAGTACACAGGATTACTGTCTGGCGTGGGGAGGCAATGACTTACCTCCACCAAATTTGGACAGAAGGACCACTGGACTGTCGGGGTCACTTGGATCCAGCTCCTGTGTTCCAGGGACCACGCTCGTCGATGAGGGGGGACCCAGTGGACTGCAGTGCAGTGTATGCAGAAGTTTGGTGCCTGCACTAGTAGGGGGAAGATTCCGTCGACCCACAGGAGATTTCTTCTTGGCTTCCAGTGCAGGGTGAAGGTAGACAGTGCTTAGATACTTGACAGAAGCCAGTGCATCTATTAGCTCATCTGCCCTGGGTATAGTGTGAGCATCTGTTTTGGTTATTTGATTGAGACCTCTATAGTAAACACAAAACCTCATTTCTCTTTTACCACCCTTACTGTGAGGTTTTGGGAAAAGCACCACTGGGCTAGCCCATGGGCTTTCTGAAGGTTCAATCACTCCGAAGTCCAGCATCTTCTGTACCTCTTGTTTTATGCAATCCCTGACATGGTCAGGTTGCCTATAAATCTTACTCTTGACAGGTCAACTATCTCCAGTATTGATTGTGTGCTCACACCAAGTAGTTGTACCTGGTAACAGTGAGAAGAGGTCAGAAAACTGTCCTAGGAGATTAATGCAGTTGTCCTTCTTCTCAGCAGTAAGGCAACCTGCTAGCACCACTCCCTCCACTAAGCCATCAGCTTCAGTGGTGGAGAAGAGATCAGGGAGAGGGTCACTCTCTTCTTCGTGTCCCTCATCAGTTGCCATGAGCAGGGTTAAGTCAGCCCTGTCATAGTAGGGTTTTGGGCGGTTGACATGGAGCACCCTATGGGGACCCCTGGCAGTGCTCAGTTCTACCAAATAGGTAACCTCACCCTTTTTCTCAACAATGAGATGGGGTCCACTCCATTTGTCTTGGAGTGTTCTTGGGACCACAGGCTCCAATACCCACATCTTCTGCCCTGGGTGGTACTGGGTCAAGACAGCCTTCTGGTCATGCCATTGCTTTTGGAGCTCTTGGCTGTCTTGTTTTCAAGCTTTTAAAGGTTGTTCCCAACCCTACTTCACAAGTGCAAGGGGACCCCTTACAGGGTGCCCAAGGAGAAGCTTAAAGGGGCTAAAGCCCACTCCTTTTTGGGGTACCTCCCTGTAAGCAAAAAGGAGGCATGGCAACAGGACATCCCATCTCCTTCTGAGGTTTTCAGGGAGTCCCATATTCATACCTTTAGGAGTTTTATTAAACCTCTCAACCAGACCATATGTTTGTGGGTAATAAGGAGTAGTGAACTTATAAGTTACACCACACTCCTTCCACATAGCTTTGAGGTATGCAGACATGAAGTTACTACCTCTGTCTGACACCACTTCCTTAGGGAAGCCCACTCTGGAAACAATTCTGAGGAGGGCCTTTGCCACTGCAGGAGCTGCAGTGGTCCTTAAGGGAATTGCTTCAGGATACCAAGTGGCATAGTCCACTACCACAAGGATAAACCTATTGCCTGAAGCTGTTGTAGGGTCAAGGGGGGCAATTATGTCAACCCCTACCCTTTCAAAAGGCACCCCAACCACAGGAAGTGGAATTAAGGGGGCCTTAGGTGTGCCACCAGTCTTGCCACTGGCTTGGCAGTTCACACAAGAGTGACAAAACTCCTTAGTGTCCTCTGACATATGAGGCCAGTGAAACAATGGAACAAGCCTGCCCAAGTTTTACTCTGGCCCAAATGCCCAGCCAAAGGAATGTCATGTTCCAAGGTTAGAAGAAACTCCCTATACTGCAAAGGGATGACCAGTCTCCTGGCAGCTCCAGGTTTTGGGTCCCTTGACTCAGTATACAGGAGGTTGTCTTCCCAATACACCTTATGGCTATCACTGACATCCCCATTCTGCTGTTTGACAGCTTGCTGTCTCAAACCCTCTAGTGTGGATCAGGTCTGCTGTGCCACACTCAGCTCTTCCCTAGCAGGCCCCCCTGCACCCAAAAGCTCAGCAGGGTCTGCTGTCAGCTCCTTTGGTGTAGGTTCTGCACAGGGAGAGGATTCCTCTTCCTCAGAAGGGGAATCTTCTGGAGAGGGAGGGATAGTGGGCAAGGATTTACCCTTACTACCCCTAGCTTTTGGGAGCACTTGGTCCATTGTTTCAGAACCAAGTTTCCCTGTCCTTTTTGCTTTTTGGCCTGAGCCCTTGTCAAAGCAAAAATATGCCCAGGAATGCCCAGCATTGCTGAATGAGCCTACAACTCCACTTCAGCCCAAGCTGATATCTCCAAATCATTGCCTAGTAAGCAATCTACAGGTAATTCAGTGGCTACCACAACTTTCTTTGGACCAGTAAACCACTCCCTAGTTGAGATTCACAACAGCCATGGGGTAGCTAAGTGTGTTATTGTGAGCATCAGTCACTTGGTGCTGTTGATCAGGGTGAACCAGTTTCTCAATCACCATAGTGACACAGGCTCCTGTGTCCCTGTAGGCCTCAACCTCAACACCATTTATTAGGCTAAGTTGCTTGTACTTACCCATATTAAGGGGACAAGCAACCAAGGTGGCAAAGTCAATACCACCATCAGAGACTAAAACAGCCTCTGTGGTCTCCCTAACAAGACCAACCCCAACAACACTACCAGTGGTGAGCACTGCTACACCCTTAGATTGGCTATTGGTAGTAGACTTCCCACCACCACTGCTATTACTAGGGGCACTAGAGTTTGCAGTTGGGGTTGTGGTAGTGGGAGCCTTGGTGTTTTTCTTTGGGCAAGTGGAATCACTTGCCCAATGGCCTTTACTTTTACATAAATAACACCATGGCTTCTTTTGATTGTGGGAAGAGGATTTGGACCCACCACCCCCAGAGGATTTTTGTGAGCCTTATAAAGACGACTCAGAATGTTTTTTATCTTTGTCCCCACCCTTGTCAGAAGACTTACCATCCTTCTTCTTGCCATCCTTGTCACCCCCTGTATGAACTTTTCTGTTCACTCTTGTTCTGACCCATTTGTCTGCCTTCTTTCCCAATTCTTGGGGAGAGGTCTGATCTGAGTCTACCAAGTACCGGTGCAATAAATCAGACACACAATTGTTCAAAGTATGCTCTTTCAGGATTAGATTATACAGGCTTTCATAGTTAGTCACCTTACTGCCATGTAACCAACCCCCCAAGGCCTTCACTGAACAGTCTACAAAGTCTGTCCAGTCTTGAGAGGACTCTTTTCTGGTATCTCTCAACCCTATCCTGTATTGTTCACTGGTTAAGCCAAATCCACCCAAGAGTGCATCCTTCAAAACTTTGTAATTATTAGCATCACTTCCTCTGACAGTAAGGAGCCTATCCCTACCCTTACCAGTGAAAGATAGCCACAAGATAGCAGCCCATTGCCTTTGAGGGATCAACTGTACCATACAAGCCCTCTCAAGTGCAGCAAACCACTTGTTAATGTCATCCCCCTCCTTGTAAGGTTTCTGGAATCTTGTTCTCTCAAAGGATGGCTATCAAAAACACTGCTGCTGCCACCATGGGGAACTACCCCAACCTCTGCCTTTCCCTCTCTACATCTAAAGATTCCCTGTCTGAGGCCAGCTGCTGCTGTCTTAGCTTCAGCCTGGACTCTTCCAACCTCAGCTTTCTGAGTTCCCTTTTCATAGTGTTATCCTCAGGGTGGGAGGCTTGGGAATTCTGAGACACAGAAGAAATGTGGGAATTGGCAGAGTGTGACCTGTCTCTAAATGGCTGGACTCTAGTAACCTGGCCTTTAGGAATGAAAGGTGCCCTACTAATGTGTGACCCCCTCCCACTACCAGTGTCACTAGATGGCCTGTTGGCTGGCACTTCTTTGGATGAACCCTCCCCAGCATCCTCAGGGGATTCCTCTGAGTCTTGCTGGGTACCACCCTCCTCTACCTCCTGATCCTGGGGTGGGCCAGACTGGCTCTGGTCACTTTCTAGGAGAAGGCTAAGGAGAAGATCTTTGGTAGGGTTCTTACCAATGCTTAAACCTCTTTCTATGCAGAAACCCCTGAAACATTTAAAGTTTAAACTACCATAGGTTGCCTGGACAACTGTGGGAGTAAGTTCTACTGCAGACATGATTTTTAGAAAGGTTTTAGGACAGAGAGAAAAGAAAGTTTAGAAACTTTTAGAGAAAAGAGAAAAATGTTTTCAAACTTTTCAAAACATTTGAAAACATTTCTGAACTTTTTAGAAAGTTTAAAGAAAGAAAGTTAAACTGTTTAGGTTAACTGTGTATATTCTGAAGTATTTGGTATATGTTTTTCTTATGAAAAGCACCAAGGACAAAGTGGTAAAGCAGTTACAAGTACTTATCCCACCGCTGCACCATCAATGTAGGAGGCTGGACTGGCTTATAGCAGGTGCCTGATGGTACTTACACCTTGTGCCAGGTCCAGTTTTCCCTTCTTAGTAGGTTTGTAGTGTTCTAGCAGCTTAGGCTGATAGAGGTTGCTATAGCAGAGCAGCTTAGGCTGAAGTAGGAGACATGCAAAGCTCCTACTATACCACTGATATCATATAGCACTATATCAAAAGAATCACAATACTGAAAGTTACTAAAAATAAAGGTACTTTATTTTAGTGACAATGTGCCAAAAATATCTCAGAGGATATACTCCCTTACGAGGTAAGTAAAATACACAAATTATACACACAAACCAAAATCAGGTAAGTAAACAGTTAGAAAAGTAGTGCAAACACTGTAGAATACAATAGGATGCAACAGGCCTAGGGGCAACACAAACCATATACTAAAAAAGTGGAATACGAACCACTTAGGGACATCCGGCCTAGTGTAGTGTGTAAAGCGTTGCTGGAAGTGTTAAAAAACACTAAGGGTGTCCCAGATACCTCAACCCAAGACCCTGAAAAGTAGGAGTAAAGTTACCCTACTTCCCCAGATACACACTAAAGTCGTGATAGGAGATTCTGCAAGGACAGCAACTGACTGCAAAGCACTGAAGATGGATTCCTGGACCTGAGGACCTGTAAAGGAAGGAGACCAAGTCCAACAGTCACGAAAGTGTCCAGGAGGGGCAGCAGCCCACTAAACCCCGGATGAAGGGGCAAAATGGCTGCCTCCGGGTGGATGAAGCTGAAGATTCTGCAACAACGGAAGTTGCAGGAACTTTTCCTTTTCACAGAAGATGTCCCACGGCATGCTGGAGGATGCAGAGTTGTTTTCACACAGAAAGACCACATACATGCCTTGCTAGCTGCAAAGGTCATGGTTGGAGAAAATGGGTGCTGCTCAGGCCCAGGAAGGATCAGAAGGTCACCTCTTGGAGGAGGAGACAGAGGGGGCGCTCAGCAGCACAGAGAGCCAATGCAGAAGCAGGCAGCACCTGCAGAAGCACTTGAACAGGTATTCAAGAAATCTGAGCATTGCGGTTGTCTCAACACTACAAAGGAGGGTCCCACGAAGTCTGTGGTCAACTCAGCGAGTTGAGCAATGCAGGATGGAATGCTGGGGACCTGGGCTATGCTGTGCATGAAGGATTCCTTGTAAAAGTGCACAGAAGCCCTAGCAGCTGCAGTTCACGCAGTGCACAGGATTACTGTCTGGCGTGGGGAGGCAAGGACTTACCTCCACCAAATTTGGACAGAAGGACCACTGGACTATCAGCGTCACTGGAATCCAGCTCCTGTGTTCCAGAGAGCAGGCTCATCGAGATGAGAGGGGACCCAGAGGACCGGTGAAGCAGAAGTTTGGTGCCTACGTTAACAGGGAGAAGATTCCGTCGACCCACAGGAGATTTCTTCTTGGCTTCCAGTGCAGGGTGAAGGCAGACAGCCGTCAGAGCATGCACCACCAGGAAACAGTCGAGAAAGCCATCAGGATTAGGCGCTACACTGTTGCTGGTAGTAGTCTTGCTACTTTGTTGTGGTTTTGCAGGCGACCTGGAGCAGTCAGCGGTCAATCCTTGGCAGAAGTCGAAGAGAGAGATGCAGAGGAACTCTAGTGAGCTCTTGCATTCGTTATCTGAAGAGGAACCCACAGGAGAGACCCTAAATATAGCCCTCAGAGGGGGATTGGCCACCTAACCAGGTAAGCACATATCAGGAGGGATCTCTGACATCACATGCTGGCACTGACACTGAGAAGCCTCCATTGTGCCCTCACACCTCTGCATTACAGATGGCAGAGGTCTGGGATACACTGGAGGAGTTCTGGGCACCACCCCTGGGGGAGGACAGTCCAGTTTCGCACCAGAGCAGGGGCTGGGTGATCCTTGAACCGGTGTAGACTGGTTTATGCAAGGAGGGCACCATCAGTGCCCTTCAAAGCATTCCCAGAGGCCAGGAGAGGCTACTCCTCTCAGGCCCTTAGTAGTATAAGGGGATACCTTTCCTCATCAACTGTAAAGTGACAGTTATCCCGCCTAGGAAGTGACGCCACTTCCGTTACTGGGACTTCCGGTGCCCCAGAGAGCCCTCCCCGGAAGTGACATGGGGTGTAGAGGTGTCACGTGGTTTATGACCTCATGATGTCACGTGTTAGCTATGTGCCTGGGTCCTAGCCCCTGGGTGTTGGTCTATGGACTGTGTAAAATGAATGCTTTGGTATTGTGCAAGCAGTTTCAGAGCCTAAGAGGACAGGTCTGGACATGTCAGACATTCAGGACCAAGTGGCTGTTTGGGGCTCCCCTCACAGGGCTGCGAAGTGGGCTTGCTGGCTAGACCTCCTCCTGGTTGGCTAGTCCAAAAAGAGGGTATGGTCAAATGATGCTTTTGTTAGAGCCAGCCTATCAATTTAGAAAGGTAAATCTAAAACAGATGTAGGCCCCCAAAGGACTTGCCTCAAAGGATGAGTGGCATTGTAAATCTAAAACAGATGTGTGCCTACAGGATTTCCCTGGGAGACAGTGGAGGCTAAATTAGTAACTGGCCATGCAATTAAAAGTTTGAAACAAAACAAAGGACTAGTATTGCAAATCTAAAACAGATGTAGCCCCAAATCTTCCCAGGACTGGCCTCAAAGGATGAGTGGCATTGTAAATCTAAACAGATGTGTGCCTACAGAATTTCCCTGGGACACAGTGGAGGCTAAATTAGAAACTGGCCATGCAATTAAAAGTTTGAAACAAAAGAAAGGACTAGTATTGCAAATCTAAAACAGATGTACCCCAAGTCTTCCCAGGACTGGCCTCAAAGGATAAGTGGCATTGTAAATCTAAAACAGATGTGTGCCTACAGGATTTCCCTGGGACACAGTGGAGGCTAAATTAGAAACTGGCCAAGCAATTAAAAGTTTGAAACAAAACAAAGGACTAGTGTTGCAAATCTAAAACAGGTGTAGCTCCAAGTGTTCCCAGGACTGGCCTCAAAGAATGAGTGGCGTTGTAAATCTAAAACAGATGTGTGCCTACAGGATTTCCCTGGGACACAGTGGAGGCTAAATTAGAAACTGACCATGCAATTAAAAGTTTGAAACAAAACAATGGACAAGTATTGCCAACCTAAAACAGATGTCTATTTCTAGGCCCCACCCACCACAAAGCCTAGGCACAATTAGCATAGTGAGCCTGGTATAAGAACCCCTACCTTTACAGGCCTCTTTTTTTTCTGAACGACATACTGAAGTTTGCGCAAAGCAGGGCACCATCAGGACATCCTGGCTGAAAACATGAAGGGCAGAGCTCAGACTGGTGTTGCTAAACCTCTTCTACTTAAGGTCTGTAACAGTGTGGTCTTTGTATATGTTCTAAGGTAGTTTAACATTGCTATTAGCCCCAACCGGTTTAACTATACATAGCAGAGTAAAATCAACATGTTTTTAAAATGATATTAATGTATGTTGGAGATTGTCAGCGGTAATCTGCTGGCTACAATGTTTAATTTGTGCATATTGGTTCTGGGGTTATATATTTGCATGCATTTTGAGGGTCTGCGCTTATCTTGGGGGGCTGGTGGCTAGGCTTAATTTGTGCAGGATGGTTCTGCGTACTGTGTTTTTGTATGTATTTCTGAAGGTCTGCACTAATTTTGTGGGGTGGAGCAATGCTTAATTTGTATCTACTGGTTCTGGGGTCGGTGTTTTTGTATGTATTTTTGAGGGTCAGCACTAATTTTGTGGGGTGGAGACAATGCTTAATTTGTACTTACTGGTTCTGGGGGCTGTGTTTTTGTATGTATTTTTGAGGGGCTGCACTAATCTTGTGGGGTGGAGGCATTGCTTAATTTGTACTTACTGGTTATGGGGTGACGTATCTGTGTATATTTTTGAGGGTATGCACTTATTTTATAGGGTGAAGCCCATGCTTAATTTGTACTTGGTTGTTTTGGTGCTGCGTATCTGTGTGTATTTTTGAGGGTCTTTACTCATTTGTGTGACGGGGACTGCTGCATAATTTGTACTTGTAGGTTCTGGTGCTGCGTATGTGAGTGTATTTTTGAAGGTCTGCACGTGTTTTGTTAGGATGGTGCCCAGGCTTAATTTGAACCTGATGGTTCAGGGGCTGTGCATCTGTTTGTATTTTTGTGGGGCAGTATTTATTTTGAAGGTGTAGCCCATGCTTAATTGGTACGTGATGATTCAGGGGCTGTGCAACTGTTTGTATTTTAGTGGGGCTGTATTTATTTTGAAGGTGTAGCCCATGCTTAATTTGTACGTGATGGTTCAGGGGCTGTGCAGCTGTTTGTATTTTTGTGGTGCTGTATTTATTGTTCGGCCTCAAACATTTTACAGGGGCTAAAAGTTATGGCACTTGGCCTCAGTTTTATGTGTTCACACATTTAATTGTAGCAGACATATGTTTAAGAGGAGAGCTTTGGGGGGTGCATGGTTATTAACTTTAGAGCTCTGCTCTCCGAGTTTCGGTGAGCAGAGCTCTAAATTTAATAACTGTGATCCTCAGAGCTGGCTCAGGGGGATCATTGTTATTAACTTTTCAGCACTGTTCTCAAGAGACATTGCAGTCTCTTGAGAACAGCGCTCTAAAGTTAATAACTGTGGTCCTCAGAGCCATCCAGCGCTCTGGGGACCGTCATTAACTTTTCAGCGGTGCTCTCAAGAGACCGCAATGTCTCTTGAGAACAACTCTGAAAAGTTAACAGCGGCGATTCCCAGCGACGTCCAGCGCTCTGGGGACCCTCGTTATTAACTTTTCAACGTTGCTCTCAAGAGACTTTGCGGTCTCTTGAGAGCAGATTTGGGATGTTAATTACGGTGGTCTCCGGGCGCTGAAAGCCTCAAAGACTACGTTATCAACAAAGCCGATCAGTTCTCTGAGGCCGCGCGGCCTCAGAGAACTGATCTGATTTTTTTATAGCGGTGTCCTTGAGGCGTTCAGAGCCTCGGAGACTCCACAATTTACTGTGCAGCACGGCTCTCAGAGGCCGCGAGGAACACCCGCGACCACTGAGAGCCAGTCAGAGGTCGCGGGTGCCCCACGCTGCTTCTGAGAGCCGTCCTCGCGCCACGAGTTTGGCTATAGAGGAAATCACTGCCTGCGCGAGGTGGGGGCCTGAGGGCCCACGCCTCGCGTGCTTGGGCCCTCGGGCCCCTTACAGTTTAAAAAAAAAAGCATGTTCTGGCCTCTGAGGTGATCCCCAGGGGCCCATGGGGCAAATTTTGTTTTTTATAATAAAATAAAAAGTTAAATTTATAAAATAAACAAGGTGTGACCCTGGGGACCCCAGAGCACACAGCTTGTTTTTTTTTTTCAATGAATAAAAAAAAAACGAAAAAAGCACCCTGGGCAAATAATAAAAATAATAATAATAATAAAAATAAAACAAAGAAAAACCTAAAATGCAATGACTATGCAGGTATTGAGCAGTAGGCTCAGGCCCTCAAGCCACTCACTGTAGTTCATGGGAATATGGTGTCTAGGGTCTGCACAGTGAAAAACACACCACACATGCTGCTACCACAGGCGGCCATTTTAAAAAAAAGACTGTCCGGGCTGTTGGAACTGGCTCAGCTTGTCTGCTCCACCCATGAGGCGGGAGTTTAGATCAAGCTCCTCCCCGCACAGGGTTCAGAGCCTTGCGGAGCTAAGGTTAAAACACGGCCTGGATCCTAGGATTCAGCTTCTGGTCTTTTGTATATGCATACATTCTAGGAATTGTAATGTTTTTAGGTAGTGCACTATTATATATTTTTATAACTGGGGTAATTATATGTCATTATAAAGACCTCTGGGTGCCTTGTAATAAGAGTAAAATAAGGTTGTGGAGCCTTTAGAATTATATAAATTATATAAATAATGCTATATAAAGAGAATTCTAGACTTTATATTGTACAAGGGCGCCACCCTGTTTATTAAACATTGTATAGTTTTTGATAAAAGGTCTACAAATGGTTCTGGGTATTATACTTCCAGAACATAGGGGTGCAACAAGATGTATCTTGAGAGACTTTTTTTTTTTTTTTAGCACATTGCACGGTTTTATGAAAGGGTTATGCATATAACATTAAATGAGTTGTGCTAGAAGTCAATTCTATCTCTTTTGTACACAGGACCTCCAAGAGCTTGCGACGTCCCCAGAGGAAATGGAGATCATGCAACAAGGTGAGTTATGGGACAAAGGCCAATCTAAACAGAGTTGTTGTGAGTGTTCTTTTTATTTTATTTTACATTTAATGGTTACCCATGTGTTTGTGTGCTTGTACCTGTTATGATGCAGAACTACAGCTTGCGGTTGACGCTCTGCAACAGATCCTACAGGTTCAAGACACTCCATGCACAATGTCTCAGGATACCACTTATGCAGGTAAATAAAGGAGTCAATGTGTAAACACCTTGAAAATCTAAAAAAAAAACATAAACCCTGTGACGGTGGAGCCCCCACAGAACACGTATAGTGTATGTATTATTATATTGTAAATGTAACATTTTATTATTATTATTTTTTTTTATCCCGAGGTTCCCCTGCGGGGTATGCGACTCCAGGGGTAACGCGCAAGAAGGCGGAAGGGAACGTTCAAAACACGGTACGCAAGAGGAAGACCCCAGCGTCTAACGATGGAGTGCCTATTAAGAATGGCCCATCACGCCGGGAAACCACAGGTGAGTTTTTAGAAACTGTAGGGGCAGATGAATACAGTCCTCAGTGTGTCTCAAACCTCTTTCACCCCTGCAGTATAGCGGCTATAACAACCCTTAATATGTATTTTGCTATCTTTACATCCTAGGGTCATCAAATAAGAGCTCTGGAGGAGTTGGTCATCTGACTAAACGGTCTAAGTCGTCTTTAAAGGTCAACAACAGCGCCGTTCAAAACCCCATGGCACCATCCGTATTCATGAACACCGCAGGACCCCAGGACCTACAATGCAGGGGTTCTACAGACACCAGTCATGACCCAGGTACAGCTCATAACTACAACACATGAACCGTCGTAAAGGGCATGTCCAACACCACAAACCCCTCCACACCGCCTACATCAGGGCTGCGACTTGGACACTCTGACATTGTCATGCTCACAATCCCAGACACCACGCAGCTTGCACCCTGTGAAACCATAGCGGGGACCCCTAACCAATGCAGCAATCCTAAAATAAACCACCTGTCCTTAAAGATTCATAATAAGAAGTTGCAAACCCCTGAGCTACAGACCGATAGACCTGTTTTTAAAAAAAGTTGTTAAGGCTCAGCCTACACCACCAAGCCCTCAACGTTCTAAATGTCCAGCACAGTCAGAGGCTAATATGGGAGGGCCTGTGTAGGAGGCTGGACTGGCTTGTAGTGAGTACCAAGGGGTACTTGCACCTTGCACCAGGCCCAGTTATCCCTTATTAGTGTATAGGGTGTCTAGCAGCATAGGCTGATAGATAATGGTAGCTTAGCAGAGCAGCTTAGGCTGAACTAGGAGACGAGTGAAGCTCCTACAGTACCACTTAGTGTCATATGCACAATATCATAAGAAAACACAATACACAGTTATACTAAAAATAAAGGTACTTTATTTTTATGACAATATGCCAAAGTATCTTAGAGTGTACCCTCAGTGAGAGGATAGGAAAAATACACCAGATATATATACACAATAGCAAAAATATGCAGTATAGTCTTAGAAAACAGTGCAAACAATGTATAGTTACAATAGGATGCAATGGGGAAACATAGGGATAGGGGCAACACAAACCATATACTCCAAAAGTGGAATGCGAACCACGAATGGACCCCAAACCTATGTGACCTTGTAGAGGGTCGCTGGGACTATTAGAAAATAGTGAGAGTTAGAAAAATAACCCTCCCCAAGACCCTGAAAAGTGAGTACAAAGTACACTAAAGTTCCCCTAAGGATAAAGAAGTCGTGTTAGAGGAATAATGCAGGAAAGACACAACCCAACAATGCAACAACGCTGGATTTCCAATCTGGGGTACCTGTGGAACAAGGGGACCAAGTCCAAAAGTCACAAGCAAGTCGGAGATGGGCAGATGCCCAGGAAATGCCAGCTGCGGGTGCAAAGAAGCTTCTACTGGACAGAAGAAGCTGCGGTTTCTGCAGGAACGCAAAGGGCTAGAGACTTCCCCTTTGAAGGGCAGATCCCGCTCGCCTAGTAGAGTCGTGCAGAAGTGTTTTCCCACCGAAAGAACGCCAACAAGCCTTGCTAGCTGCAAATCGTGCAGTTAGCGTTTTTGGATGCTGCTGTGGGCCAGGAGGAACCAGGAGGTCGCATATTGGACCAGGAGGTAGAGGGGACGTCGAGAAAGACAAGGAGCCCTCTTAGCAGCAGGTACCACCCGGAGAAGTGCCAGAAACAGGCACTACGAGGATGCGTGAAACGGTGCTCACCCGAAGTCGCACAAAGAAGTCCCACGTCGCCGGAGAACAACTTAGGAGGTCGTGCAATGCAGGTTAGAGTGCCGTGGACCCAGGCTGGACTGTGCACAAAGGATTTCCGCCGGAAGTGCACGGAGGCCGGAGTACCTGCAAAAGTCGCGGTTCCCAGCAATGCAGTCTAGCGAGGTGAGGCAAGGACTTACCTCCACCAAACTTGGACTGAAGAGTCACTGGACTGTGGGGGCCACTTGGACAGAGTTGCTGGATTCGAGGGACCTCGCTCGTCGTGCTGAGAGGAGACCCAAGGGACCGGTAATGCAGCTTTTTGGTGCCTGCGGTTGCAGGGGGAAGATTCCGTCGACCCACAGGAGATTTCTTCGGAGCTTCTAGTGCAGAGAGGAGGCAGACTACCCCCACAGCATGCACCACCAGGAAAACAGTCGAGAAGGCGGCAGGATCAGCGTTACAGAGTTGCAGTAGTCGTCTTTGCTACTATGTTGCAGGTTTGCAGGCTTCCAGCGCGGTCAGCAGTCGATTCCTTGGCAGAAGGTGAAGAGAGAGATGCAGAGGAACTCGGATGAGCTCTTGCATTCGTTATATAAAGTTTCCCCAAAGACAGAGACCCTAAATAGCCAGAAAAGAGGGTTTGGCTACCTAGGAGAGAGGATAGGCTAGCAACACCTGAAGGAGCCTATCACAAGGAGTCTCTGACGTCACCTGGTGGCACTGGCCACTCAGAGCAGTCCAGTGTGCCAGCAGCACCTCTGTTTCCAAGATGGCAGAGGTCAGGAGCACACTGGAGGAGCTCTGGACACCTCCCAGGGGAGGTGCAGGTCAGGGGAGTGGTCACTCCCCTTTCCTTTGTCCAGTTTCGCGCCAGAGCAGGGCTAAGGGGTCCCCTGAACCGGTGTAGACTGGCTTATGCAGAATTGGGCACATCTGTGCCCAAGAAAGCATTTCCAGAGGCTGGGGGAGGCTACTCCTCCCCTGCCTTCACACCATTTTCCAAAGGGAGAGGGTGTCACACCCTCTCTCAGAGGAAGTTCTTTGTTCTGCCATCCTGGGCCAGGCCTGGCTGGACCCCAGGAGGGCAGATGCCTGTCTGAGGTGTTGGCAGCAGCAGCAGCTGCAGTGAAACCCCAGGAAGGGCAGTCTGGCAGTACCAGGGTCTGTGCTACAGACCACTGGGATCATGGAATTGTACCAACAATGCCAGGATGGCATAGAGGGGGCAATTCCATGATCATAGACATGTTACATGGCCATATTCGGAGTTACCATGGTGAAGCTACATATAGGTAGTGACCTATATGTAGTGCACGCGTGTAATGGTGTCCCCGCACTCACAAAGTCTGGGGAATTGGCCCTGAACAATGTGGGGGCACCTTGGCTAGTGCCAGGGTGCCCTCACACTAAGTAACTTTGCACCTAACCTTTACCAGGTAAAGGTTAGACATATAGGTGACTTATAAGTTACTTAAGTGCAGTGTAAAATGGCTGTGAAATAACGTGGACGTTATTTCACTCAGGCTGCAGTGGCAGGCCTGTGTAAGAATTGTCAGAGCTCCCTATGGGTGGCAAAAGAAATGCTGCAGCCCATAGGGATCTCCTGGAACCCCAATACCCTGGGTACCTCAGTACCATATACTAGGGAATTATAAGGGTGTTCCAGTAAGCCAATGTAAATTGGTAAAAATGGTCACTAGCCTGTTAGTGACAATTTGGAAAGAAATGAGAGAGCATAACCACTGAGGTTCTGATTAGCAGAGCCTCAGTGAGACAGTTAGGCACCACACAGGGAACACATACATATAGGCCACAAACTTATGAGCACTGGGGTCCTGACTAGCAGGGTCCCAGTGACACATAACAAACATACTGAAAACATAGGGTTTTCACTATGAGCACTGGGCCCTGGCTAGCAGGATCCCAGTGAGACAGTGAAAACACCCTGACATACACTCACAAACAGGCCAAAAGTGGGGGTAACAAGGCCAGAAAGAGGCTACTTTCTCACACAACCCCCCCCCCCCCAAACGAAGGACAATAAGGCTAACCTTGGCCAGTTGAGACTTTATTGTCTAAGTGGTGATAAGTAGAGAGTAGCTCTGCAATAGACTGGTTACTCCCTTTATCATCCACTATATGGTTACTTCCCTGTGGGGATGTAAACCACCCTGTTTGAAGTTTTTTAGCTAAGCAACAATGTGAAGATGTATTTTCAGAGTTTCTATCAGTAAGTTTTAGTTTAGAGCAGTGGGAATTGTCCACTGAACCTATTTGTAATGATGGAAATGCCAGACAGGGATGCTGTCTCAGAAAAGCCATAGCTGGGCAAAAACTTTGTCCATATGGCTGGAAGAGAGAACAGGGATGCTGTTTCTCTTGAGTTGGAGCAGGGCAGGGATGCTGTCCTATGAGCTCCACACTAGGGCAGGGATGCTGTCCTAAGTGTTATGAGGCAGTGCAGGGTTTCTGCACTAAAGTTTCTCTGGGAGGGTTGGAGGGATGCTCCATGTTAACTAAAATGGTGCTCTTTTTCTCACCAATGTTAGTTATCCCACAGAGAGGTACTTCTACCTCAGGGAGTACAGTGTTGCCAACTGATGATTCCCTTGGAACAGGTGCCACCCCAGGAGAGGTTTCTCCCACCACAGGAATGGTATCCTGAATGGTAGGGTGGTTAGGGGATACTGTGATACCCTTTTTACCTGTTGATGGAGAGGGGTCCTGAGTTTTCAGGCCTTCTCTCCTTTGCTTTTTCATTTCAGTAGAAATGAGAGGGAACAATTCCTCAGGGATGCCCAGCATGGCTGCATGGGCATAAAACTCTACATCAGCCCAACCTGAGGCCTCTAGGTCATTACCTAAGAGACAGTCTACAGGTAAGCTAGGTGATACCACCACCTGCTTAGGGCCAGTAACTCCACCCCAACTAAACTGAATTATAGCTAAGGGAAGAAACTTAGTGGAGTTATGGACATCAATAATCTTATACTGTTGTCCAATGATGTGTTGATCAGGGTGCACTATGTTTTCAGTCACCAAAGTGATACTGGCACCTGTGTCCCTGTAGGCCAAGGCCTCAACACCATTTATTGAAACTGTCTGCCTGTACTTATCCATTGTAAGGGGACAAGCAGCCAGTGTGGCAAGGCCAATGCCACTAGGTGTGACAGAAACTGTCTTGGGACTGACTACCCCAGTTTCTACTATGGACCCATAAGTGAACCCAACTACACCCTTAACTTGACTGTTGCCAGCAGTCCCACCACTAGTACCACTACTGCTAGGGGCACTAGAGCTTGATGTATTAGTGGTGGTAGGCCCAGGGGGTTTACCTGGACAGGACTTATCCCTTGGCCTATGGCCTCTATTTTTACACACAAAGCACCAAGGCTTTTTAAATTGTGTAGGTTGAGAAGAAGAGGAATAATTTGCTTTATCCCCACCCCCTGAAGAGTGTTTAAGATTTGAAGTGGGATCTTTGGTTTTACCCTTATCCCCATGCTTATCTTGAGATTTTTCACCATCTTTCTTCTTATTGTTCTCCTTGTCACCACCTGTATGAACTTTTCTGTTCACCCTTGTTCTGACCCATTTGTCTGCCTTCTTTCCCAATTCTTGGGGAGAGGTCAGATCAGAGTCCACCAAGTACTGGTGCAACAAATCAGACACACAATTATTAAGAATATGCTCTCTCAGGATCAAGTTATACAGGCTGTCATAATCAGTAACTTTACTGCCATGTAACCACCCCTCCAAGGCCTTCACTGAATGATCAATGAAATCAACCCAGTCTTGTGAAGACTCCTTTTTGGTCTCTCTGAACTTTATCCTGTATTGTTCAGTGGTTAAGCCATAACCATCCAGGAGCGCATTCTTAAGTACTGTAAAATTATTGGCATCACTTTCTTTCACAGTAAGGAGCCTATCCCTACCTTTTCCACTAAATGATAGCCATAGGATAGCAGCCCACTGCCTTTGAGGGACATCCTGTACAACACAGGCCCTCTCAAGTGCAGCAAACCACTTGATAATGTCATCCCCCTCCTTATAAGGGGGAACTATCTTATGCAGATTCCTGGAATCATGCTCTTTTGCAGGATGACTATGGGGAATACTGCTGCTGCCACCATGGGTTTCTAAACCCAACTTCTGTCTTTCCTTCTCTAATTCTAAAGACTGTCTATCCAAATCCAGCTGTTGCTTTTTGAGCTTCAGTCTGGTTTGTTCCACTCTCAATCTATTGAGCTCCCTTTCTAACAGTCTGTCATCAGGGTGGGTGGGAGGGACATTCCTTGAAACAGAAGTATGGTGAGAATGGACAGAAGGAGACCTGTCCCTTACAGAGGGCACCCTAACAGCTTGGCTAACAGTATAATGTGAGAGCACACCATCAGTATGGTGTGATTCAACCTCTGTACCAACTATGCTAGACTGTCTAGTAATGGGCAGGCTGAGAAGTTTCTTTCCTGAATCTTTTCCTGGGGGAGTCCCTGGATCAGATTGGGAACCATTAGCTACTTTTTCAACAGATGGGGCACTTTTAGCCTTATCTTGTTCTCTAAGCATGTTAAGTAACAATCCCAAGGAAGGATTCTTCCCTACACTCAAACCTCTCTCTATACAGAGACTCCTTGCTCCTTTCCAGCTAAGGTGATCATATGCAAGTTTGGACAGATCAACATTTTGGCCTGTGCCAGACATTTTTAGAGAGAGTTAAAGTGATAGAAAAAGAGAAAAAAGTTTGTCAGAGCTTTTAGAAAGACAGAGAAAAAAACTTTTTAAACTTTTTCGAACTTTTAGAAAGTTAGAAGTACTTTTCAGCACTTAGAAAAGAGTGAAAAGAGGAAATGCAAAACTTTTTGGCTATGTGTATATACACTGACCTTGTTTTGTATATTTTTCTCTTATGAAAAGTACAATGACAAGAGTGGTAAGTAGTCTCAAAGCACTTATCCCACCGCTGCACAACCAATGTAGGAGGCTGGACTGTCTTGTAGTGAGTACCAAGGGGTACTTGCACCTTGCACCAGGCCCAGTTATCCCTTATTAGTGTATAGCAGTGGTTCCCAAACTGTGCGCCGCGGCTCCCTGGTGCGCCGTCAAAACTAGCCAGGGGTGCCGCACACAGTCTGGAAACCACTCAGAGGTGCTTTGAATCGGTAGCTTTTCCTCGTGGTATTGGAAAAAAACACCCTGCATTAATTATTCTGACCAGCGGAGGGCGCCAAAGTACCATTAATAATATCCCTGTAACAAAAAAAATTTCCAATAAATGGTTTTCAGCAACGTGAAGGAGAGAATAAAGAAGACAAACGGTAAATAGTGTAGGTACAGGTACAGGCTGGGATTACGTTCCCCCACCCGCCAAAAAAAGTAACATAACGGGGAGCCGTGGCCAACACGCCCAATAGGTCAAAGGAGCCGGGGATCAAAAAAAGTTTGGGAACCACTGGTGTATAGGGTGTCTAGCAGCATAGGCTGATAGATAATGGTAGCTTAGCAGAGCAGCTTAGGCTGAACTAGGAGACGAGTGAAGCTCCTACAGTACCACTTAGTGTCATATGCACAATATCATAAGAAAACACAATACACAGTTATACTAAAAATAAAGGTACTTTATTTTTATGACAATATGCCAAAGTATCTTAGAGTGTACCCTCAGTGAGAGGATAGGAAATATACACAAGATATATATACACAATAGCAAAAATATGCAGTATAGTCTTAGAAAACAGTGCAAACAATGTATAGTTACAATAGGATGCAATGGGGAAACATAGGGATAGGGGCAACACAAACCATATATTCCAAAAGTGGAATGCGAACCACGAATGGACCCCAAACCTATGTGACCTTGTAGAGGGTCGCTGGGACTATTAGAAAATAGTGAGAGTTAGAAAAATAACCCTCCCCAAGACCCTGAAAAGTGAGTGCAAAGTGCACTAAAGTTCCCCTAAGGATAAAGAAGTCGTGTTAGAGGAATAATGCAGGAAAGACACAACCCAACAATGCAACAATGCTGGATTTCCAATCTGGGGTACCTGTGGAACAAGGGGACCAAGTCCAAAAGTCACAAGCAAGTCGGAGATGGGCAGATGCCCAGGAAATGCCAGCTGCGGGTGCAAAGAAGCTTCTACTGGACAGAAGAAGCTGCGGTTTCTGCAGAAACGCAAAGGGCTAGAAACTTCCCCTTTGGAGGGCGGATCCCTCTTGCCTTGTAGAGTTGTGCAGAAGTGTTTTCCCGCCGAAAGAATGCCAACAAGCCTTGCTAGCTGCAAATCGTGCGGTTAGCGTTTTTGGATGCTGCTGTGGGCCAGGAGGGACCAGGAGGTCGCAAATTGGACCAGGAGGTAGAGGGGACGTCGAGCAAGACAACGAGCCCTCTTAGCAGCAGGTAGCTCCCAGAGAAGTGCCAGAAACAGGCACTACGAGGATGCGTGAAATGGTGCTCACCCGAAGTCGCACAAAGAAGTCCCACGTCGCCGGAGAACAACTTAGGTGGTCGTGCAATGCAGGTTAGAGTGCCGTGGACCCAGGCTGGACTGTGCACAAAGGATTTCCGCCGGAAGTGCACGGAGGCCGGAGTAGCTTCAAAAGTCACGGTTCCCAGCAATGCAGTCTAGCGAGGTGAGGCAAGGACTTACCTCCACCAAACTTGGACTGAAGAGTCACTGGACTGTGGGGGCCACTTGGACAGAGTTGCTGGATTCGAGGGACCTCGCTCGTCGTGCTGGGAGGAGACCCAAGGGACCGGTAATGCAGCTTTTTGGTGCCTGCGGTTGCAGGGGGAAGATTCCGTCGACCCACGGGAGATTTCTTCGGAGCTTCTAGTGCAGAGAGGAGGCAGACTACCCCCACAGCATGCACCACCAGGAAAACAGTCGAGAAGGCGGCAAGATCAGCGTTACAGAGTTGCAGTAGTCGTCTTTGCTACTATGTTGCAAGTTTGCAGGCTTCCAGCGCGGTCAGCAGTCGATTCCTTGGCAGAAGGTGAAGAGAGAGATGCAGAGGAACTCGGATGAGCTCTTGCATTCGTTATCTAAAGTTTCCCCAGAGACAGAGACCCTAAATAGCCAGAAAAGAGGGTTTGGCTACCTAGGAGAGAGGATAGGCTAGCAACACCTGAAGGAGCCTATCACAAGGAGTCTCTGACGTCACCTGGTGGCACTGGCCACTCAGACCAGTCCAGTGTGCCAGCAGCACCTCTGTTTCCAAGATGGCAGAGGTCTGGAGCACACTGGAGGAGCTCTGGACACCTCCCAGGGGAGGTGCAGGTCAGGGGAGTGGTCACTCCCCTTTCCTTTGTCCAGTTTCGCGCCAGAGCAGGGCTAAGGGGTCCCCTGAACCGGTGTAGACTGGCTTATGCAGAATTGGGCACATCTGTGCCCAAGAAAGCATTTCCAAAGGCTGGGGGAGGCTACTCCTCCCCTGCCTTCACACCATTTTCCAAAGGGAGAGGGCGTCACACCCTCTCTCAGAGGAAGTTCTTTGTTCTGCCATCCTGGGCCAGGCCTGGCTGGACCCCAGGAGGGCAGATGCCTGTCTGAGGGGTTGGCAGCAGCAGCAGCTGCAGTGAAACCCCAGGAAGGGCAGTTTGGCAGTACCAGGGTCTGTGCTACAGACCACTGGGATCATGGAATTGTGCCAACAATGCCAGGATGGCATAGAGGGGGCAATTCCATGATCTTAGACATGTTACATGGCCATATTCGGAGTTACCATTGTGAAGCTACATATAGGTAGTGACCTATATGTAGTGCACGCGTGTAATGGTGTCCCCGCACTCACAAAGTCCGGGGAATTGGCCCTGAACAATGTGGGGGCACCTTAGCTAGTGCCAGGGTGCCCTCACACTAAGTAACTTTGCACCTAACCTTTACCAGGTAAAGGTTAGACATATAGGTGACTTATAAGTTACTTAAGTGCAGTGTAAAATGGCTGTGAAATAACGTGGACGTTATTTCACTCAGGCTGCAGTGGCAGGCCTGTGTAAGAATTGTCAGAGCTCCCTATGGGTGGCAAAAGAAATGCTGCAGCCCATAGGGATCTCCTGGAACCCCAATACCCTGGGTACCTCAGTACCATATACTAGGGAATTATAAGGGTGTTCCAGAAAGCCAATGTAAATTGGTAAAAATGGTCACTAGCCTGTTAGTGACAATTTGGAAAGAAATGAGAGAGCATAACCACTGAGGTTCTGATTAGCAGAGCCTCAGTGAGACAGTTAGGCACCACACAGGGAACACATACATATAGGCCGCAAACTTATGAGCACTGGGGTCCTGACTAGCAGGGTCCCAGTGACACATAACAAACATACTGAAAACATAGGGTTTTCACTATGAGCACTGGGCCCTGGCTAGCAGGATCCCAGTGAGACAGGGAAAACACCCTGACATACACTCACAAACATGCCAAAAGTGGGGGTAACAAGGCTAGAAGAACGAGTTACTTACCTTCAGTAACGACTTTTCTGGTGGATACATTAGCTACCTGTGGATTCCTCACCTAATGAATACTCCCATGGCGCCAGCATTCAACGGAAATCTTCTTCCTAGTCTCTGCACGTCGACGAGGACGTCACTCTAGCCCACGCGACGCCGTCTGACGTCATACAGACAATAAGAGGTCCTCGACGACGTGCCGACATCAGTACCAACATTTTTTACGTGCATGAGAACAACAACCCAATGCAATGAAAGAGCAAGGCAACATCACATAACATTGTAAAATACACAACATTGCAATAAAATGGCTGTAAATTTAATATAACTCTCTCTTTTTTTTTTTTTTTTTTTTTAAAACCAACAAATATATGCAAATCATGTATATACACAAAGATATATACATATATATATACATATAAATATACACAAGTATCCATATATACAACATCTATTGCAACCTTGAATACCAAGAGGAGCGCACTCAAGGATTACTTGGTAAGACCAGAAAGGCAACGGGGAGGCGGGTGGGACCGTGATGAATCCACAGGTAGCTAATGTATCCACCAGAAAAGTCGTTACCGAAGGTAAGTAACTCGTTCTTCTGATGGATACAACTACCTGTGGATTCCTCACCTAATGAATAGAGTCCCAAAGCAGTACCACTCCCGGTGGAGGGTGCCTGTATGGTCAAACCAAGAAATCCTGCAGCACTGACCGTGCAAAATGGCCGTCCCTTCTGACCTCAGAGTCCAAACAGTAATGTTTCGCAAAAGTGTGAAGGGACGACCAAGTTGCGGCCTTGCAGATGTCGACCACAGGAACACCTCTGGCCAAGGCCGTAGTGGCCGACTTAGCTCTGGTGGAATGAGCTCTAATGCCATCAGGAGGATCCTTCTTTGCCAAAGAGTAACAGATTTTAATGCAAAGAACAACCCACCTGGAGAGTGTTCTCTTGTGGACTGCCTTTCCTCTCCTCTTGCCCACGTATCCGATGAACAGCTGATCCTCCAGCCTGAAATCCTTCGTTCTATCAATGAAGAAGCTCAACGCCCTCTTTGGGTCCAATCGATGTAGTCTCTCTTCCTCCTTTAAAGGATGAGGCGGAGGATAGAACGTGGACAAAGTAATTGTCTGGGCCAAATGGAAGGGTGAAACAACCTTCGGGAGGAAAGCAGCCTTGGTCCTCAACACCACCTTATCCCCATAAAAAGTTGTATAAGGGGGTTTTACCGATAAGGCCTGCAACTCACTCACTCTCCTTGCAGATGTTATAGCCACCAGGAAGACTGTTTTAATAACCAAATACCTTAATGGGCAAGAATGCATAGGCTCAAAAGGGGACCCCATAAGGAAAGTGAGGACCAAGGACAAATCCCATTGAGGCATCACAAATGGTTTTGGAGGATATTTATTTAGAAGACCTTTCAAGAATCTGAGAACAATAGGGGATTTAAATAACGATGGTTGATCTGGAAGACAAATGAAGGCTGACAGGGCAGACAAATAACCTTTAATGGTAGCCACTGCACAACCTTTCTGCGCTAGAGACAGAGCAAAAGACAAAACATCTGACAGATGAGCATGTAAGGGATCAATCTGTCTTTCTCCACACCATATAACAAATTTAGACCACCTATTAGCGTAGATGAACGAGTTACTTACCTTCGGTAACGACTTTTCTGGTGGATACATTAGCTACCTGTGGATTCCTCACCTAATGAATACTCCCATGGCGCCAGCATTCGACGGAAATCTTCTTCCTAGTCTCTGCACGTCGACGAGGACGTCACTCTAGCCCACGCGACGCCGTCTGACGTCATACAGGCAATAAGAGGTCCTCGACGACGTGCCGACGTCAGTACCAACATTTTTTTACGTGCATGAGAACAACAACCCAATGCAATGAAAGAGCAAGGCAACATCCCATAACATTGTAAAATACACAACATTGCAATAAAATGGCTGTAAATTTAATATAACTCTCTCTTTTTTTTTTTTTTTTTTTTTTTTTTTAAACCAACAAATATATGCAAATCATGTATATACACAAAGATATATACATATATATATACATATAAATATACACAAGTATCCATATATACAACATCTATTGCAACCTTGAATACCAAGAGGAGCGCACTCAAGGATTACTTGGTAAGACCAGAAAGGCAACGGGGAGGCGGGTGGGACCGTGAGGAATCCACAGGTAGCTAATGTATCCACCAGAAAAGTCGTTACCGAAGGTAAGTAACTCGTTCTTCTGATGGATACAACTACCTGTGGATTCCTCACCTAATGAATAGAGTCCCAAAGCAGTACCACTCCCGGTGGAGGGTGCCTGTATGGTCAAACCAAGAAATCCTACAGCACTGACCGTGCAAAATGGCCGTCCCTTCTGACCTCAGAGTCCAAACAGTAATGTTTCGCAAAAGTGTGAAGGGACGACCAAGTTGCGGCCTTGCAGATGTCGACCACAGGAACACCTCTGGCCAAGGCCGTAGTGGCCGACTTAGCTCTGGTGGAATGAGCTCTAATGCCATCAGGAGGATCCTTCTTTGCCAAAGAGTAACAGATTTTAATGCAAAGAACAACTCACCTGGAGAGTGTTCTCTTGTGGACTGCCTTTCCTCTCCTCTTGCCCACGTATCCGATGAACAGCTGATCCTCCAGCCTGAAATCCTTCGTTCTATCAATGAAGAAGCTCAACGCCCTCTTTGGGTCCAATCGATGTAGTCTTGCTTCCTCCTTTGAAGGATGAGGCGGAGGATAGAACGTGGACAAAGTAATTGTCTGGGCCAAATGGAAGGGTGAAACAACCTTCGGGAGGAAAGCAGCCTTGGTCCTCAACACCACCTTATCCCCATAAAAAGTTGTATAAGGGGGTTTTACCGATAAGGCCTGCAACTCACTCACTCTCCTTGCAGATGTTATAGCCACCAGGAAGACTGTTTTAATAACCAAATACCTTAATGGGCAAGAATGCATAGGCTCAAAAGGGGACCCCATAAGGAAAGTGAGGACCAAGGACAAATCCCATTGAGGCATCACAAATGGTTTTGGAGGATATTTATTTAGAAGACCTTTCAAGAATCTGAGAACAATAGGGGATTTAAATAACGATGGTTGATCTGGAAGACAAATGAAGGCTGACAGGGCAGACAAATAACCCTTAATGGTAGCCACTGCACAACCTTTCTGCGCTAGAGACAGAGCAAAAGACAAAACATCTGACAGATGAGCATGTAAGGGATCAATCTGTCTCTCTCCACACCATATAACAAATTTAGACCACCTATTAGCGTAGATAGATTTAGTGGAGTGTCGCCTGGCCGCTAATATAACATCCACTACATCAGGCGGGAGAGAGAAGGAACTCAGGTTGCCCCGTTCAATCTCCAGGCATGTAGGTGTAGACTCTGAAGGTTGGGGTGTAAAACCTGCCCCTGCGACTGCAAGAGGAGGTCTGCCCTGAGAGGGAGACGGAGCGGAGGGCACAGCGAGAGTTGGAGAAGGTCGGAGTACCACACCCTCCTTGGCCAATCCGGAGCTATTAAGATGATTTGAGCCCGGTCTTGGCGAATCTTCCTCAACACTCGAGGAATCAAGGGTATGGGGGAAACGCGTAAAGCAACTGGTCGCACCAGGTTATCAGAAACGCGTCCCCCAATGCTCCCTGCACCGGATACTGGAGGCTGCAGAATAACGGACAATGTGCGTTCTCCCGAGTGGCAAACAGATCTATCCGAGGAAACCCCCACATCTGGAAGATTAAACGGACTTGATCTGGATGGAGACGCCACTCGTGGTCGGCCGAGAATTGGCGACTGAGACTGTCCGCACGTACATTCAAGACCCCGGCCAGATGATTTGCTACCAAGCAAATCTGATGGTCCTTTGCCCAGGACCATAGTCGAAGAGCTTCTCTGCAGAGAAGGTACGACCCTACTCCTCCCTGTTTGTTTATGTGCCACATCGTGGTAGTATTGTCCGTCAGGACCTGTACCGACTGACCACGAAGGGAAGGGAGGAAGGCCTTGAGAGCCAGACGTACAGCCCGTAACTCTAACAGATTGATATGAAACCTCTGTTCCTCTGGAGACCAAAGTCCTTTGATCTCCAGATCCCCCAGATGAGCTCCCCACCCTAGAGTGGAAGCATCCGTTATGACCGTGGCCACTGGTGGCGACTGCGCGAACGGCTTTCCTTGAGAAAGATTGTTGCTCGCAATTCACCACTTCAAGTCCACAGCAGCATCTCTGGAGATCTTGACCGCAACTTCTAGATCTCCCTTGTGTTGAGACCACTGCCTTCGGAGGCACCACTGAAGAGCCCTCATGTGCCAGCGAGCATGCGTGACCAACAGTATGCAGGAGGCAAACAGACCGAGCAGACGAAGGACCTTGAGGACTGGAACTACCGCTCCATTTCGAAACATTGGAACCAATTCCTGAATATCTTGAACCCGCTGAGGCGGAGGAAAGGCTCGATTCAATGTTGTATCCAGTACTGCCCCTATGAACAGTAGGCGCTGAGAGGGCTCCAGGTGAGATTTGGGCACGTTCACCGAAAAGCCCAGGTCGAACAACAACTGGGTTGTTGACTGCAGATGATACGACACAAGCTCCGGGGACTTGGCTTTGATCAACCAGTCGTCCAAGTAAGGGAATACTGCTATCCCCTTCCTTCTGAGCTCTGCCGCAACCACTGACATCACCTTCGTGAAGACTCGAGGTGCTGAAGTAAGACCAAACGGGAGGACCGCAAACTGATAGTGCTGCGACCCTACCACAAACCGGAGATACTTCCTGTGCGACTTGAGTATCGGGATATGAAAATAAGCATCCTGCAAGTCGACAGACACCATCCAATCTTCTTTGTTCAACGCCAAAAGCACCTGTGCTAGGGTCAGCATCTTGAACTTTTCCTGACTGAGGAACCAATTCAAGATCCTCAGATCCAGGATCGGTCTCAACCGACCATCTTTCTTGGGAATCAGGAAGTACCTTGAGTAACAACCTTGACCCCTTTCCTGCTCTGGAACCAACTCCACTGCGCCCTTTAAAAGGAGGACTTGAACCTCCTGTTCTAGCAACAGGAGGTGTTCTTCTGAACAATAAGATGGGCGGGGCGGGAGGGGGGGCGGAAACTCCCGAAAGGGAAGGGTGTAGCCTTTCTCCACAATACTGATAACCCAAGTGTCCGTTGTAATAGTCTCCCACTTGTGGAGAAAATGCCTTAATCTTCCCCCTACAGGAGAGGAGTGAGTGGGAAATGGTGGAAGCCTAAGGCTGCTTTCCCTGCTGCACCCCTCCAGAGGACGAGGAAGAGGCAGAGTGCTGTTGAGAGGCTCCTCTGGTGCGGGCCCTACCTCTCCCTCTAAATGATCTAAAGGGGTGAGAAGAGGCGGCTTGCTGGAACCTCCCCCGAAAGGAAGAGGAGGAATAGTCACGCCCAAATCCACGAAACCTCCTGAAAAATCTGGAAGAGGCAGAGGAAGAAGGAGCTTGCAGCCCTAATGATTTGGCTGTGGCCCTGCTCTCTTTAAATCGCTCCAAGGCCGAATCTGCCTTTGCTCCAAACAGTTTTTCCCCATCAAACGGGAGGTCTAATAGGGTCGACTGTACATCCGCAGAAAACCCTGAATTACGGAGCCAGGCCTGTCTCCTTGCCACCACAGCCGTGCCCATCGCCCTAGCCACAGAGTCGGTCGTGTCCAGTCCAGACTGGATAATCTGGGTTGTGGCAGCCTGGGCGTCTGAGACAAAATCCAAGAGTCCCTGGGGAAGCTGCGTAAAAGAAGATGAAATATCATCCATAAGAGCATGGACATATCTCCCCAGAATGCAAGTTGCGTTGGTGGCCTTCAATGCCAAACTGCAAGAAGAAAATATTTTCTTGGATTGCGCATCCAGTTTTTTGGAGTCCCTGTCTCCTGGCACCGTCGGGAAGGATCCAGGCACTGATTTTGAAGAACAGGAGGCTTGTACCACCAAGCTCTCCGGCGTAGGGTGTCTTGAAAGAAAGCCAGGATCAGATGGTGCAGTCCGATATCTCCTGGCCACAGCCCTATGAACTGCCGAGGAAGATACAGGCTTCTTCCACACCTCCAACACCGGATCAAGCAAAGCCTCATTGAACGGCAAGAGAGGCTCCGCTGCAGCAGAGGCCGGATGCAGCACCTCCGTTAATAAATTCTGCTTCGCCTCTGCCACCGGCAAAGGCAGGCCCAGAAAATTAGCCGCCTTCCTCACCACCGCGTGAAAGGAAGCAGCTTCCTCCGTATACTCCCCTGGAGATGAAAGGTCCCACTCAGGGGAAGTATCCAGCCCACTGGCTGTATCCAGACCATGCAGTCCATCACCCGAGTCCTCAACCTCTCCTTCCTCCAGGACTCGCTGGTACTCCTGCTCTTCCAACAGACGGAGAGCACGCCTCCTTGAATGTAGTCTCTGCTCAATGCGCGGAGTCGACATGGCCTCTGCCGAAGTCGAAGAAGGAACAGGACAAAGGGATCTTGGAGCCGATGGACCCACCGGAGTCACAGGACGAAATCCCGACATCGACGGGATGGAAACATCCGGAGCCAATCCCTCTGAAGCCACCGGAGCGGCCACCGGCGCCGCCACCGGCGCCGAGCTCACATTCCCAAAAGGGAGAAAGGGCATAAAGGGTGCCGGCCGAAGAGGCGCAGGATCACCCAATGATAAGGCCAAAGGCCCTGAAGGACCAGCCGGAGCACCTCCTGGAGCCATCTGCTGAAAGATGGTATACATCGCATTCAGAAATGCGGTACTATCGGCTCCAGGGGCTGGAAAAGCCGGATACTGGGGTGCCTGGGGTGCATGGATCGAAGGCGACCCCGACGCCGGCCTCGACGTCCGCGACGCCGGAGACATCACAAGAGGCAGCATCACCTCAACCACAGACGCTTGTCCAGGCGAAGTCAGTGACTCCGGAGAGGGCAACGGCGTCGATGGATGCGGCGTGACCGTGGGACTGACCTCCCAAGTCCTCCGACGTCGAGCCGAAGGCGACCTCGAACGAGTCTCCTTGCTTGAATGACGCCGTGAATCTCTACGGCGCCGGGAGTCTCGATGACGCCGATGAGACCTTGGCGATGAAGACTTCTTGTGATGTTTTTCCTTTCTCTTCGACTTCGCCAGGAATAATTTAGCCTCACGTTCCTTGAGGGCCTTCGGATTCATGTGCTGACATGAATCGCAAGTCACAACGTCGTGATCGGAGCTCAAGCACCAGAGACAGTCGGAGTGAGGATCTGTAACGGACATCTTGCCCCCACACTCTCGACAGGGCTTGAAACCCGACTTTCTCTGAGACATTGTTACCGCAGAGAAGAACTACGCAGCAGAAAACACACTGTAACCACTAAAGTAACAGTAGCTCCCTCGAAGATAACCGTTTCGAATGCACGGAAAAAAGGGAACTGACGTCGGCACGTCGTTGAGGACCTCTTATTGTCTGTATGACGTCAGACGGCGTCGCGTGGGCTAGAGTGACGTCCTCGTCGATGTGCAGAGACTAGGAAGAAGATTTCCGTCGAATGCTGGCGCCATGGGAGTATTCATTAGGTGAGGAATCCACAGGTAGTTGTATCCATCAGAAAGAGGCTACTTTCTCACAGCCTGTCAGCGATCTACCACCAATAAGCAGTGTAACATTCCATCAAAGTCTTTGTGGCACAGACTTTAAAAATGAGCATCACAGAGAGGACCCTTATTCCATGCGGCCGCACTCCTGCGGTTGCTATTTTGAGATCCCCGCTGGTTTCCGCTCGCCGGCCCAGTGGGGATCTCGGCTGCAACACGGGAGCCAGCTCCAAATGGAGCCGGCGGTGTTGCGGCTGTGCGACGGGTGCAGTTGCACCATTCGCGCTTTTCAAGCTACATGGGGCCGTGGCAGGGGGCCCCTGACTCCCCTTTCCGCCAGTCTTTTCATGTCGGTTCATACTGCCATGAAAAGGCTGGCGGGAGGGGGGCTCGTAATCCCCTGGGCAACGCTGGGGGATTGCAACCACCGGGACAGAAGTGGCAGGAAACGGCCGGTCCCGGCGGTGCGACCGCAGCGCTTCCACTGCGGTCGTATTGCCCAAGTTTGTACCACCAGCCTGTTGGCGGTACAAACTCCAAAACAGCCCTGGCAGTCTTTGACCGCCAGGGTTGTAATGAGGGCCAAAGTCTCAAATAATGACCTAAAAACCAGCCCTATGGACCGTACTAGAGTCCTGGACACCTATATAAAAGAAATCCATCTCTGTCTGTTAGACAGTTAAAATTCAGACTCCTTCTAAAGACTTTAAAACTGGGTAAGAACGGTTACAATACTGAGGCCTCCAGAGCTAGCGTAAGGGCTTTAATACAGCGGTTGGCCCAGTGTAGAAGCGCGGTGGTGCAAGCTTGTGATTCAACGGTTACGGACATGTGTAACATACCTGCGTGACTATGCATGCAAACCTACCAGGGGTCTGAAAGACCGGTCTAAATATAAAAAGAAGTTTTAAAAGACGTAAAAATAGAACCCTCAACACCTAAAGCACATCCCATAAGGCCTCAAAATATAGAGTTAGGAGTTGCTAAGGGTATCTACAGGTTCTCAGGGGGTGATGGTCAGACCCGGCTCAGCCCAGAACAATCTGAAGGATCACCACCCTTATTAGGTGAAAGGTCAGGGTCACCACTTGGAAGCCCCCCAAATGTTGTTCAGACAGGCTGTGGCCGGCTGGCAAAAACCAAATGGACCTGTAAGAAACAGAAGTGGGCTGGTAGTGCTAGAAACCATAAGCTTTTAACAAGGAAGTTAAAGAAAGCCAGACTAAGCGTTACACAAAGGTATAAAAACACACATACAGCTAACCTTAGTCAACTACCTGTGGATGATACCCCGGGGGGCCCTCCAGCCACTGACACTTCTCATGCTGAGGATTCAGAACAGGTGTTTATGGAAAGTGTGAGACGGTATAGTCGCATTGTAGAGCGGTTTAACACCACAGAGCACTATGAGAAGTTTAGGTTCGTTAACCTTGACCATCTAGACTCCTCCGATCATGGTGTTATGGCTATACATCACGAAGTGCAAACGCTCATAGAACGATTGTCACAAGATGTGGGGCCTAATGATTTCTTTCAGATGTGTTTTCAAGGGCAGGGTCTCAGTAGTCCTCTGTTCACCAGACGGTCGTCTCAAGATGTGTTTGATGTTGTGACGTTTCTAGAGAACCTGTCTAAGCTTTTACAGAGCAAGGCCGAATTATTAGCGTACAGGACCTTTAGAATCATCACCCTCATTGTTAAGGGTCGTGTAAGCGTCATGTATAGTAAATTCATTAGTAAAAAATGTCGCTGGTTGCTCGACTTTAACACCGGCGGTACCAACATGTGTCTGGCAGAAAACATTGCGGGGTGGTTGGTGGATCGGTCCACCCCAGACACCGTCATTATGTCTATGGTGGTTGCAGCCCATGAGGCGCTTCAACTACCAACCGACAGACTGGTTGGTTTTGGGGACCTGGGTCTTTTTGAGAACCATTTTGCCGTTAAGGTAAAAGTTCTATACCACAGCAGTTCTTGGAAGTACTTCACGACCAATGAACGTGTCAGAAACAAGACTGTTTATGTGCTACATCATGAAAAACACTTTTACAGTATCTTGAACCTGAAGGGTTTTCTAGGAGCCAAGTATGTGTGCGAACACTGCAACCACATATGCAACAACCGAAACAGACGTCAGTGTGAAATGCACTGTAAAATGTGTCAGAGGGACAGGTGTGTCGACAGTGACGCTCAGAAGGTGAACTGTTCGACGTGCAAGATGTTCTGTCGATCACAAGCCTGTTTGAACGTGCACATAAACCTTGCACAGTGCATCCGTAAATTAGACTGTGGGGCTCGCGGTCGTTACAATGCCGAAGACCACGATTGTAAGAGTATGCAATGTCACCGGTGTAAAGCGTATTTTATAACCTGGTTGTCGCATGAATGTTACATGCTCGTAGGACACCCCCAGAGAAAAACAGAAGACTATATCGTATTTGATATAGAGTGTACGCCGGAGACTGGTGTGCACCAGCCTAACTACATTTACGCCCATCATCTAACATCCGATGAAAACTGAGAGTTTGAAGGCCGGTCTTGCGTGAACGATTTCCTCAATACGTTCATGCAACCAAAATACTACGACTATACAATGTTAGAGCACAACTCAAAAGCGTACAACTCGTTCTTTATTCTCTGGGACCTGATTCGTGAAAAGTTGGCTGTGGACCTCATCAACCAGGGTTCCAAACTGATGTTGTTAAAGGTTGTCCCTTTTGAAATTAGATTCATAGACACCTTGAATTTTTTGCCTATGAAGTTGAGCAAGTTGGCAAAAGCCTTTGGTTTTGAAGGCTCTAAAGGTTATTTCCCTCACTTTTTTAACACGTGGGCTAATCAAAATTACAACGGTCCTATGTCTCCACCCGACAGTTATGGTGTAGAGTACATGATGCCGCCTGAAAAAAAGAGCTTTCTAAAGTGGTACAATGAAAACCGTGAAAATCGGTTTCATTTTCAAACAGAGTTGTAAGCTTACTGTAAAGCACATGCCATGATCTTGCGTAAAGCAGGCAACCTTTTCAAAGACGTTGTGGTGGAGATGACAAAATGGGTTAGGATTATTAAAACCAAATCCTGCAAGAGAAAAAAAAACATTGAATACCTAGATCCATTTAGGAACATTACTCTGGCTTCGATGTGCATGTCTGTTTATCAGCACATGTTTTTAAAACCTGAAACCATAGCTCTAGTACCACTCGACCTCTATAACGGTAAGCAGAAACGCTACTCCACCCCGTCTATTCAGTGGCTCATGTACGTCTCGGAGAAAGAGAACAACTTCATTCAGGGTGGTGAATACTGCCTGGGCCGCTACTACCTAGAAGGGTGTGCGCTAATTAATGGGGTGCCAACCGCCTTTGAGTTCAACTGTTGCTTTTATCATGGTTGCCCGCGTTGTTACAAGCCCCATGAGTATAATAGATTGCAGTGCACCACGTTTGAACATCTGCACCGACGTACTCTGGCCAAGGCGCAGTATATTGAGAACAGTGATTTTGCTTTGAGAACCCTCTGGGAGCACGAGTGGTGAGACGCATTACCAAAAGATGCTGAACTGAGCACTTTTATTAAGAGACGCCTGTTACCAGCACCTCTGGAACCCAGCGATGCCTTATTCGGCGGTCGTACAAATGCCATACAACTGTACCGGGTCGCTGGTGAGGGTGAGAAAATACACTACTATGACTTCACCAGTCTGCATCCCTATGTGAACAAAGTGAAGCTGTACCCAGTGGGGCATCCTAGGATCATAAACAGGAACTTTAAGCCCCTCAATAAGTACTTTGGGCTCATTAAATGTCAAATTCACCCTCCACTGAAGCTTTACTTCCCAGTACTTTCGTACAGAGTGTAGGAAAGTACCATCTTGCCTGGCATGTTACCCCCATTTTTCACTGTATATATGTTGTTTTAGTTGTATGTGTCACTGGGACCCTGGTAACCCAGGGCCCCAGTGCTCATAAGTGTGCCTGAATGTGTTACCTGTGTAGTGACTAACTGTCTCACTGAGGCTCTGCTAATCAGAACCTCAGTGGTTATGCTCTCTCATTTCTTTCCAAATTGTCACTAACAGGCTAGTGACCATTTTTACCAATTTACATTGGCTTACTGGAACACCCTTATAATTCCCTAGTATATGGTACTGAGGTACCCAGGGTATTGGGGTTCCAGGAGATCCCTATGGGCTGCAGCATTTCTTTTGCCACCCATAGGGAGCTCTGACAATTCTTACACAGGCCTGCCACTGCAGCCTGAGTGAAATAACGTCCACGTTATTTCACAGCCATTTTACACTACACTTAAGTAACTTATAAGTCACCTATATGTCTAACCTTTACCTGGTAAAGGTTAGGTGCAAAGTTACTTAGTGTGAGGGCACCCTGGCACTAGCCAAGGTGCCCCCACATTGTTCAGGGCCAATTTCCCTGACTTTGTGAGTGCGGGGACACCATTACACGCGTGCACTACATATAGGTCACTACCTATATGTAGCTTCACAATGGTAACTCCGAATATGGCCATGTAACATGTCTATGATCATGGAATTGCCCCCTCTATGCCATCCTGGCATAGTTGGCACAATCCCATGATCCCAGTGGTCTGTAGCACAGACCCTGGTACTGCCAAACTGCCCTTCCTGGGGTTTCACTGCAGCTGCTGCTGCTGCCAACCCCTCAGACAGGCATCTGCCCTCCTGGGGTCCAGCCAGGCCTGGCCCAGGATGGCAGAACAAAGAACTTCCTCTGAGAGAGGGTGTGACACCCTCTCCCTTTGGAAAATGGTGTGAAGGCAGGGGAGGAGTAGCCTCCCCCAGCCTCTGGAAATGCTTTCTTGGGCACAGATGTGCCCAATTCTGCATAAGCCAGTCTACACCGGTTCAGGGGACCCCTTAGCCCTGCTCTGGCGCGAAACTGGACAAAGGAAAGTGGAGTGACCACTCCCCTGACCTGCACCTCCCCTGGGAGGTGTCCAGAGCTCCTCCAGTGTGCTCCGGACCTCTGCCTTCTTGGAAACAGAGGTGCTGCTGGCACACTGGACTGCTCTGAGTGGCCAGTGCCACCAGGTGACGTCAGAGACTCCTTGTGATAGGCTCCTTTAGGTGTTGCTAGCCTATCCTCTCTCCTAAGTAGCCAAACCCTCTTTTCTGGCTATTTAGGGTCTCTGTCTCTGGGGAAACTTTGTATAACGAATGCAAGAGCTCATCCGAGTTCCTCTGCATCTCTCTCTTCACCTTCTGCCAAGGAATCGACTGCTGACCGCGCTGGAAGCCTGCGAAACTGCAACATAGTAGCAAAGACGACTACTGCAACTCTGTAACGCTGATCCTGCCGCCTTCTCGACTGTTTTCCTGGTGGTGCATGCTGTGGGGGTAGTCTGCCTCCTCTCTGCACTAGAAGCTCCGAAGAAATCTCCTGTGGGTCGACGGAATCTTCCCCCTGCAACCGCAGGCACCAAAAAGCTGCATTACCGGTCCCTTGGGTCTCCTCTCAGCATGACGAGCGAGGTCCCTCGAATCCAGCAACTCTGTCCAAGTGGCCCCCACAGTCCAGTGACTCTTCAGTCCAAGTTTGGTGGAGGTAAGTCCTTGCCTCACCTCGCTAGACTGCATTGCTGGGAACCGCGACTTTTGCAGCTACTCCGGCCTCCGTGCACTTCCGGCGGAAATCCTTTATGCACAGTCCAGCCTGGGTCCACGGCACTCTAACCTGCATTGCACGACCTCCTAAGTTGTTCTCCGGCGACGTGGGACTTCTTTGTGCGACTTCGGGTGAGCACCATTTCACGCATCCTCATAGTGCCTGTTTCTGGCACTTCTCCGGGTGCTACCTGCTGCTAAGAGGGCTCCTTGTCTTGCTCGACGTCTCCTCTACCTCCTGGTCCAATTTGCCACCTCCTGGTCCCTCCTGGGCCACAGCAGCATCCAAAAACGCTAACCTCACGATTTGTAGCTAGCAAGGCTTGTTGGCGTTCTTTCTGCGGGAAAACACTTTTGCACGACTCTACAAGGCGAGAGGAATCAGTCCTCCAAAGGGGAAGTCTCTAGCCCTTTGCGTTCCTGCAGAAACTGCAGCTTCTTCTGTCCAGTAGAAGCTTCTTTGCACCCGCAGCTGGCATTTCCTGGGCATCTGCCCATCTCCGACTTGCTTGTGACTTTTGGACTTGGTCCCCTTGTTCCACAGGTACCCTAGATTGGAAATCCACAGTTGTTGCATTGTTGGTTTGTGTCTTTCCTGCATTATTCCTCTAACACGACTTCTTTGTCCTTAGGGGAACTTTAGTGCACTTTGCACTCACTTTTCAGGGTCTTGGGGAGTGTTATTTTTCTAACTCTTACTATTTTCTAATAGTCCCAGCGACCCTCTACAAGCTCACATAGGTTTGGGGTCCATTCGTGGTTCGCATTCCACTTTTGGAGTATATGGTTTGTGTTGCCCCTATCCCTATGTTTCCCCATTGCATCCTATTGTAACTATACATTGTTTGCACTGTTTTCTAAGACTATACTGCATATTTTTGCTATTGTGTATATATATCTTGTGTATATTTCCTATCCTCTCACTGAGGGTACACTCTAAGATACTTTGGCATATTGTCATAAAAATAAAGTACCTTTATTTTTAGTATAACTGTGTATTGTGTTTTCTTATGATATTGTGCATATGACACTAAGTGGTACTGTAGTAGCTTCACCCGTCTCCTAGTTCAGCCTAAGCTGCTCTGCTAAGCTACCATTATATATCAGCCTAAGCTGCTAGACACCCTATACACTAATAAGGGATAACTGGGCCTGGTGCAAGGTGCAAGTACCCCTTGGTATCTACAAGCCAGTCCAGCCTCCTACACAGAGTCGACAGAAAGCTAATGTTCCCCTATGACGAACATGCGCTGAAAGTAAACAGACCAGCATGTGTACACATAGTGATGAGCAAAGGCTGCTGGAGGGGACCTGGTGTACCATCGAGGTACAAGCGGCCCTCGAGAAAGGTTACCGTCTCAGTAAAATAATGAAGATTTGGCACTTTCCACACACCACAACTCAACTCTTTTCTGAGTATATCAACCTGTTTCTCAGAGACAAACAGGAGGCATCAGGGTATCCCGCCTGGTGCATTGATGAACCCACAAAGCAAAAGTATATCGCTGATTACCATGCTCACGAGGGTATTACATTGAGACCTGAGTTCATTAAGGTTAACCCCGCCAGACGCCAGCTGACCAAGCTCTGTCTTAATTCACTGTGGGGTAAATTCGCACAGCGCACCAATCTGTCAAACACATCCATCGTCACAGGCCCCGATGAGCTTTTTAAGTATCTATTTGCCCCGTCTTATGACATTTCCAGTTGTGAATTTATAAACGATGAGGCGGCTGTTCTATGCTGGAAATATGCCAAAGAGTACCCCACATCTTGTAACAATATAAACATCTTCATAGCGTGCTTCACAACCGCTCAGGCTCGTCTAGAGCTTTACAGACTGTTGGATAAGCTTCAGGAACAATGTTTGTACCACGACACAGACTCCGTTATTTTTGTCAGTAAAGAGGGCGATGAAGATCCGCCGCTGGGTAATTATCTAGGGGATTTGACCAGTGAACTAGAAAAGAATGAGTACATACTTGAATATACGTCCTCAGGGCCCAAGACCTACAATTACAAAACCTCTAACAACAAGGTCTGCATGAAGGCCAAAAGCATCACTTTAAACGTTAACAACACGGTTAAAATACATTTTGACAGTCTGAAGGGACTGGTGCATGAGTACTATGCATCGAGCGACCATGAAAATAGCAGAGCAATAGTCGTAAATCACCCCAGCATAGTCAGGTCCAAAAAGAGGTGGGAAATTACAACACAACCGTTGTATAAAACACTGCGTGTAGTGTTTGATAAACGGGTCCATGCTGAGGACTACAAAACACTACTGTACGGTTATTTAAAAACATTAGCGTGGCGACCCCCAACCACTATGGACACCAGGCTGCAACACCCATTCTCATGCATTCTAGCAGGCCCCTCAAATAGCGGTAAAAGTAATTTTATAAAGAAACTGCTTGAAAATGCTCCCGGTGTTTTGTCTCAGACCCCTTACAACATTGTATGGCTTTATTCTTGCTGGCAAGATCTTTACAAGGAACTCTCCCTAAAGTTCCCACACATCAGATTTATAGAAGGCATCCCTAATAACCTCAACAACAATGACTTGTTACCTAAACACCTTGTAAACATGGTTGTTGTGGACGATCTCATGCGTGAAGGAGGTGACCACCCCGACATCGAGAGCTTTTACTCAATATTTGCATCATTGTAATCTGAGTATATGCTACATCGTGCAGAACATGTTTTGCAAGGGCAAAAGCAGTCGTTCTATAACTCTCAAAGCCTCATACCTGGTCTTATTTAAAAACTCCCACGACAAGCTACAGATAGCAATTATAGCTAAACAGATGTACCCCGGAAACACCCAGTTTTTCATAGAAGCTTTTAACGATGCCACTGTAAAACCCCATGGTTATTTACTGGTCGATTAAAAACCCAACACTCTAGAAGACTACAGACTACTCACCGGTATTTACCCCCGGACTTTCCAGTTGCTTACATACCTAAAACAGCCCCCAAAGGTTATAAAAAGACCCCTTAAGAAGACTTGTATAACATTTATACTCTAAACCTTGTAATATCCGGTCACGACAATGTCTGAGCTGCTACGGCGGAATTTAGACTTCCTAAAAATGCTGGTCACAGCCAGCCCCATAAAAAGAAAAGCTATCCTATGCGCTGCCTCGGACAATTTAGTTGCGGCCATTTCATAAATAGCCCTAAACACCCTAAAAGGTAATGTTCAGATATCGACGAGCCAGTTCCGTGTGCTGAAGAAGGAGCAACACATTATTAGGAAGCGCAGCAATAAAAGGGTGTTGCTCCTTTCTAAAAGGAAACTGGTCAAACAGTCAGGAGGCTTTATAGGTTCCCTGCTGGGTATAGCTACACCCTTAATAACAGGTCTCCTGTCAAGGACATGATAGAGCACTTCCAAAAAATGTACCCTGTGCCTCGCCATCAGCTGGAACATTTGGGCCCCTCCACTGCTGACGTTTGGGACATCCGCAGAAATGAGACACAGCGTCTCTATGCTGAGATCAAAACCATTTTGAACCGATCCGATTTAAAACCACACGACAAAGCGGGGCTTTACTCAGGAGCACTTCAAAACGTTTTACAGTATTACAAGCAACTGCACAATGAAAAAAACAAACTAACCCTGTACACCGCCGCCAAGGAACAGCCGGCCGCTGACCCAGTAGCTCCTCAAGACCTTGGACCCTCACCCACCACAGACGCCTTTGTCGTAGACCTTTTAAAAAATATAAGTCAGAAGTATAGAGGGGCTGCTCAAATGTTGCTCAGTAAAATGGCTCGTTCACAAGGGGCAGCCGGTTGCTGGATCACACATGTATAATCTGGTCAGAGGTCTCACGCACGGTAAAACCCTATCGACACAAGACGCTCCTAGAGGTTGGGAGCAGGTCCTAAGCGCTGCTGCGGAAAGTAATATCCCCTCCATGATCATCGTACCGCCGACCACCGGCAAAGTCTTGAAAGTTTGAAAGGTTCCGGCACTGGTGTTTTTACCAGGGGACCCCTTGTGCCGACATCGCCTTTCTACCCGCAGCTAACACCATCTAGGAGCGCTGGCGCTCTACAACTGGTTCCTAAAAAGAGACTGTTCAGAATGGACACCTGGTTACTGCTCTAATGAAATCCCGAAATCTGAACCAATGTACAGTATTGTTAAAAGGGGCGCATGTCGTAAGATTTTTACCTCATTTTATTTTTACCCTTGTACATGTTTGTGGTGAAAACTGTTTCTAATAAATGCGTTTAACATTTCATCAGTAGTCCGACATCTTTATTTTATTTATTTTTTAAATGGTTTTAAAATGCGTGATGGGGGATAGAAATGCATAGTCTGTTTCCAGGTTACAATGTTTATTTTTTATTTTAGACAATCACCAGTACAATAGAGGCTTTACAAAGCCTTACACCTTTGGCGTACACCATATTCTGTTTTAACAATGCTCGACAGTGGCCTAGTCTTTTCATTCACACATTTTATAGCAATACCGTCGTTGTTTACTAGATCAGCGGAATACAGATTAAAAAAAATTCTAAACGTCATACCCTCAGACATTTTACTAACAAAGTATATACAATGTTCCCCACACGTGATGGCTGGAGAATCCTGTACATGCAGTTTGTTATACACAACAGTGGATGATGCTTTTTTTACATATTTGAATATCGGTTTTGTATAAATGTCATGCTCGGGGAACTCCGCTAAACTGTCAAACACTATACCCTTGTCTACATCAAGAAACATTGCAGCCCAGTGTGTACCACCCTTGTAATGCGAGTCAGTGTTAAATACTAGTGTGCAGGGTCTTTCAGGGCCGATCTTTTCAGATAGTCCATCGCTCGGAAATACACCTAAAAAGTATTTCTTAGCGTATCTATGTCTACTTAAGAAGTCACATATCTCAGTAGTGTCCATTTTACAAGCTTTTAATGATAGTCAAACATAAGTTGGCGGGCGTGATTGACCTGAATAACGCTGTCAAGTACAGAAACTACAACCATGTTCACATTGGTCGCCAAGGCCTATGTAAAAAATTGTAGTGGTCAACATCTTCCATATCTGGTGTCAGGTCGAATACAAACAATGTATAGCCAGCTCCATACCCCTCTCTTGAAACAATGACTCCTGAGTCCCGCAGATGTTTCCCCGTTATAGAGACCAGTCCAAGATATTCCCTGACAAAACTGGATGTTCCGAAACTTGAAGTGAATGGTTTTGCTGGGATAACAGCGCCCTCGTGGACCTGAGAGGTGTAGTTGATATCGTAGTGTTTGAAGTTGAAAGGGTTCGAGGTATAGAGTCCACTAAAAGCTGTATTGTCCACAAACCCTATGATGATGAGTTTCGGTAACTGGCTCAGAAATAGGTTCTGCTGCTGGGTTAATCTAGTTCCGGCGGGGATGCTGAATATCTTCAGAGCCACTCTTTCAATGGCGTACTTTGCGTTCGATAGTTGTAAAGCTTCAGCATGGGCCAGTCTGACACTCAGTGACACTTTCACTCTCTTTACAAACATACTCGCGGACACTATAACCAGTTTATACTGTTCTGCATCGCCGCTGATGAGATAGAATGTGTCCTTGTTACGGTTGAGTTTGATCTTAAGATCCATACCGTTGATTATAAGCTTATCTTGGAAGAAAAGGTCTGGATGTATGCGCCCCAGGAGATCAAATTGCCTACTGCCGGTTGCGAAGCTGGCTCTTTTTTTAAAAACAACGTTGGAGCCGTCCAACGCCGTGTCCTAAAAATGCGCTTCAGTATCTTTGTAGAAGAGGCCCGCTGAAAGTTGTGTGTCCAGGGCTTTGCGACTGTAATTTAGAATACTCTCTATGTATGCCCTGTAGGCGTACATGTTATTACTCTGCGTGATGAGTCTATTGCCCAGGTTAATGTCCACTTGATTAAACATGGTAGCAATGGGGTAGGAAATCCGCGCCACTTTAGCATAATCCTCGATGTTGGTGCCGTTCGCTTTGGTTATTTTATATACGAGGTGTAACAGGGTGTTGTTGAGATCCAGATACATATCCGTTGACCCTGATCCATAAAACTCTATCGGTGCCAGAGGTGTCAGAGCGGCTAGAAGTGATACTTCCATGAAAAAACTGTTCTCGATTCTGGTCTGTGTGGGTTTAAGTGAAAACAGATCTAGCTCTGATTTGGCACATTCACCCGAGGCACAGTGTACGAAGGCCACAATAGCAGCTTTAAAAGAATATTTGCACTAGAACGCAACCTCTTCTTCTTCTTGGAAGGTCTCCTCCGTCTTAAGACTCTTCTTTTGTGTGGGCCTTTCGAAGAAGTCCTCTGTTTTTTATAAGACATTGGCGGGCCCCTACGCCGCAAAGCCCTTCGTTTCCTTGTAACACCAGAGTGCGCCTTGTACAGCAACCCTGCTCCTTCCTGGGGTTGTTTATTCATGTGCTCTGCGACAGTTGACATTACAGAGCCCACAACTTCATGGGCTATGTTCGAGGCAACGGTTTTAACGTGAGGTTTTGCAATTTCGTATCCCTGTCTCAAGAACGGCATGGCTCTTCTAAACAAACTCCAAAAGAAGCCCCCCAATCCGGCACCGTACATAACGGGAGCCCCTTGAAAGTAGGGCGGTGGGCCCCCATAACCGGCCTCAACTCTATAATAATCCCTGTACATTGAGGGATCCCGTACGTTTTCATAATGACCATTGCACCTGCCTAATAGTCTCCGTCACAATGTGGCCTTAAATGAAGCTTAAAAATAACTTTCCCATATTTAAAGGCCACCGGCTCTGACTGATCGTCGTATATCATGATGGTTATAGTGTCAAAATGTTTTTTGGAAATTGACACGTAGTCGGGTTTGTGATGTTGTATATTGACCATTGTGTTATTTTCCCCCTTCACAGGGACCCATCTCAACAGCGGCGAATAACTATCACCAATCCTCTGTGGTTCTACAATGTCGCTATACATGGAGAGTGTATAAAATTCGCTGTTAATATCAGGGCACGTAGGGTCTGGATCCACCTGCCTTTTCACATGTTGTACAGTCCCTAAAACACTCTGTAATTTACTGGAACAGTTTAACACTGTACTGAGCTCCGGGGCTTTAAGAAACACTTTTCTTCTAACGTTATCCGACACCAGATATATATTCGCATACGTTTCAATGCTGCTATAGATTTGTTGATGGCGTTGACCACCGAGGAAACGGTTGGGTAATAGCCATGAGGAAATCCCACGTGGATGCTCAGAGGGTCCTGCTCAAGCTTTATACTAAATTTAGCCTTTAGCTTTGTAAATGTATTCCACGTTCTAGGGTATTGTATCTCTGTTAGGGCCACCTCCCATGGCCCTTTCAAGTCCACAGGTTTCAGCAGTTTCACCATATATTTGGAAATCTGATTGCTGGGGAACATGCCCTTCGAAGCGTTGGATGGTAGCGTAATATAAAAAAGTGAGTGCTCCATCGCGGCGCTTACAGCGCAGCCTCACACCCCGTGCAGCGAGCTGTCCAAACCCCCAACTGTTAAATTTCTCGGGCCATGTGAGAAAGTAGCCTCTTTCTAGCCTTGTTACCCACACTTTTGGCCTGTTTGTGCTGTTTGTGATTATATGTCAGGGTGTTGTCACTGTATCACTGGGATCCTGCTAGCCAGGGTCCAGTGCTCATAGTGAAGACCCTATGTTGTCAGTATGTTTGTTATGTGTCACTGGGACCCTGCTAGCCAGGACCTCAGTGCTCATAAGTTTGTGGCCTATATGTGTTCCCTGTGTGATGCCTAACTGTCTCACTGAGGCTCTGCTAACCAGAACCTCAGTGGTTATGCTCTCTCTGCTTTCCAAATGTGTCACTAACAGGCTAGTGACTAAATTTACCAATTCACATTGGCATACTGGTACACCCATATAATTCCCTAGTATATGGTACTGAGGTACCCAGGGTATTGGGGTTCCAGGAGATCCCTATGGGCTGCAGCATTTCTTTTGCCACCCATAGGGAGATCTGACAATTCTTACACAGGCCTGCCAGTGCAGCCTGAGTGAAATAACTTCACCTAGTGAAGGTTGGGTGCAAAGTTACTTAGTGTGTGGGCACCCTGGCACTAGCCAAGGTGCCCCCACATTGTTCAGGGAAAATTCCCTGGACTTTGTGAGTGCAGGGACACCATTAGACGTGTACACTGTACATAGGTCACTACTTGTGTCCAGCGTCACAATGGTAAATCCGAACATGGTCATGTAACATGTATAAGATCATGGCATTGTCACCCAATTGCAAAATACCATGGACTGCAACCAGGTGGTAACCTGGTGCAAAATTTCAAAATGCATTAAAAATGCATTTTTAAATTGAACATATAAAGCACACATGCCCTTTTGGCATGTGTGCACCTTACATGTCCCCCAAAACATTTTTGGGGTGCAGCAGATGGGGCCATAGGCCCCCAGCACCCTGGGGATTTGCATTTCCAAAATTGCGATTTCTGGTTCAGAAATCGCAATTTTGGAAATGCAAAATATTTGCAGCTATGGGCCAACAGGCCCATAGCTGCGAATGGGGCCGGTATCGCAATTTGCGACTCGGTAATAGCATTTGCGATTTTTAAGAAATTGCTATTACCGAATCGCAAATTTGATACATGGCACTTTGCGAGTCAGTAATAGCGATTTCTTAAAAATCGCTATTACCGAATTGCAAAGAGCCGTGATGATACATCTGGCCCTTAGTGTTTTCTTACACTCCCAGCGACCCTCTACAGACTACACTAGCCTAGGGGCCCCTAAGTGGTTCGCATTCCACTTTCTTAGTATGTGGTTTGTGTTGCCTATTGCATCCTATTGTATTCTACAGTTTTTGCACTACTTTCTGACTGTCTTACTTACCTGATTTTGGTTTGTGTGTATATTTTGTGTATTTTTACTTACCTCCTAAGGGAGTATATCCTCTGAGATATTTTTGGCATATTGTCACTAAAGTCCCAAAGTACCTTCATTTTTTTTAGTAACCCTGAGTATTGGGTTTCTTATGATATAGTACCTATATGATATAAGTGGTATAGTAGGAGCTTTGCATGTCTCCTAGTTCAGCCTAAGCTGCTTTGCTATAGCTACCTCTATCAGCCTAAGCTGCTAGGACACTACTAATCTACTAATAAGGGATAACTGGACCTGGCAGAAGGTCTAAGTACCATCAGGTACCCACTATAAGCCAGGCCAGCCTCCTACACAGCCTGGTAGCACACTACTCTGTGTGAGGCTGGTGTTAGTGATTACTGAATAGTCAAGTATATAGATTGTATGCAGTCACGCTGAAGATAAAAAAAGATATCGGGAGGGAGAGATTTCTTCCTTTCCTTCCAAAGCGATGTTGCCTGACAGTGCAAATTAAAGCAGTGGTACACACACATTTTAAAAACGTCTATTTGAGACCACTTTGTCTTTCTGTTTGAATACCATTTGAATAATTATAGATTTTTCTTTTTTTTTTTGCTGGTACTAGGAGTTTTATTATAAGTATGGGCATATATATGGCCAGTTGAGCAACAAAAAAAAGATATGTTACTTCCTTTTCCACCTGTGAATACAATGTATACATGCACCACACGTTGCTTGGAGAAAGCTAGATTGCTGGAGCCTTCAGCTACATGGAATTAGATTATGAAACCAGATACTGTATAACTATTTTTAAATTAGTAGGTCAAATTTATCTTTGTATGCAGTTTATAATAAGCTCGAACGTGTGAATATATCTTAAGTTCCTGTTGAGTTTAGACCTGCCACAATAAATAGGGGATACTTTTCTTGGAAAGAAAGCGAATTAGTAAACAACCAATTTACACTGAGCAGGTGAAGACTGCCAAGCACAAAACTATTTTTAGAATGTTCGGGAGTTAGAATAGTCTGTCTCCTAAAGTCATTCTGCCGGATATGGTCAGCCACAGTAACGCCCCGACCCTTAACAAAGCTCTTTGCCACATCTCTTTAACTGGCTGTGGCTGCATTAGAAATCCTTCTTCTGCAGCATTAGGACGCGACAGGTAAAGAAAATCAAATTAGCTTATGTATAGGCAGAGTACCCAGTTGCCTCGGAAATTCAGAAAAGAATGCTTTTAGAAGCAGTTGCCACATCTTGAGCCAGTAACATGAGCTATAGGTCGTAGTTAAGCAGAAAACCAACACAGGCATGGCATTAACACAGTTTGGAAATAGGAAAAGATACGTCTTACTTTAATGCAGGTGTTTATAGTGTGAACTTCTCGCAATGCACTATGTTTAGAATGACAATGCAGCGAAAAATCACACTTTTGTTGCTTTAGGCTGACTGAATATATGCTAATACTAGAGAAGTTGCCTGACATTGAGGTGACAAATTGTGAGTGAACCTAACAAGCACTTGCAATGCAATGGGTCTCGCGTTTGCTCGAGTTAGAGCTATTAGTGTTGTAAATTCCAAACTGGACTTTTCTTGCCATATAAATTGAAAATGAAAAGTAAAACAGTTGACATAAGCGAGCTGATTCAAAGCGCCACGGCCGCCAAGAGCGTGAGGGCGAAGGAGAGACACAAAAGGAAAAAGAAGTTTGCTTGCAGTGAAACGTATCGGCAAACGTGCAATTATATATGTAACAGGTTCAATGGACAAGGCAGTAACAAAACTGCCCCAAGGAGTGACAAACAAAGCATTTATCAATGATAACAAAGGATTTTTGAAAGGCAAGCCCACGAAGGAGTGATATTGATGGGCGTGCAATGGCTGTGGTTAAAAGCCCACAGATAGATTAAAACAGGCCACAGTGCTTGCGCGCTCGATCTAAAAAGGAAATCCCTCTGCTACAAGCTGCAGAGGGAAATAGTGGTCATGTGATGATGACAGAGTGGTTCCATCCTCAGCACACAAGCACTGGTGCTGAGGAAGGAACCATTCTGTCCACAGCACCGAAGGGATTAATCTGGTTTGCTTGTTTCTTATTCAATGGCCTTCTTTCCTCTACTTCACCTTCCCTGGAGCACATCTTCTGGTTGAATGCTTGTATCCTTCAACAGCTCTCACCACAGAACTATTTTTTCTTTTTTGTTTCAGTACTCCATGAGAGTGCACGCATTTTCTTGTTCTCTCCCTTCACATCCCTTCAAACTGCACTTTGAGTTGCTCCTCTTCTAGCTTATCCTTAAAAGCACAGCAACAGTTCTATTGTTGCCAGGTTTCTCTAAAGAGCAATCTTTATAATGATGTTTTTCTTTTTTCACCTGCCTTCCTTATGATGCATGAATGCCCAGGCCTTGGCACACAAATGCAGCATTAATGGAGTTTGGAGAGGGGCAGGCTGCTACATTCACTCAGCCTGTTTGAGACACAAGAGTGACTGGAAAAATGTATCTCACACAAGAAGCCCATATATCTGCTTGCTAGGATGCCACAGAGCACCAAAATGGCTAGGGCATTTATTCCACTTCCTAGGCTGTGTTTGGTAGGAAGCAGCACCCAAAAGAGCGAGCAAGAAAACATGTGCACTCACAATATGTTGAAAGCAAAAGAAAAACGTAGTTGCATGAATATTAACAGTGGAAGGATTCAACCTATCAATACACAATGATAATAACAAAACTATGCTCCAGGGAAAAGTAGAAACACAAAAAGAGGAAGAAGGAAGGCCAAAAATTCTGAAGCAAGCAAGCGAGACAAGAAAGCAGCCAATGGTAAGTAATTGGCTGGCCATAAACACACTATAAGTTTTTGGTATGTTTAACAAGAGGCCTCTTGCAAACAGAGAGCTGAAAGCAGTCTGTAGCAAAACCTAAACAATATGGGGCTATATAAAATAATGTGTGGAATTCTAGGTCTTTTAGGCAGCAGCCTAAATATTTGACATAATTTGACATTATGTAGATGACATAATTGCACAGCAGTGAAGCAAAAACTAATTTCTACTGTACTAGCTTACACAAATGCACAAAATGGAGATGTAGAACTTAGGAAAACAAGCATTTGCAATGCAATAGGTCTTGCATTTGTGAGAGTTAGAGCTAGTAGCGCTGTAAATGACAATGGGGGTCATGGTTGTTTTGACGGATTTCACCACCAACAGGCTGGCGGTGAAATCCAGGGAATTACGACTGCGGCGGAAGCACCGCGGGGACCGGCGGTTTCCCGCTACTTTTGTCCCGGTGGGAGTAATCCGCCAGGGCAACGCTGCAAGGACTACGAGTCCCCCTTCCACCAGCCTTTTCATGGCGGTTTGAACCGCCATGAAAAGGCTGGTGGAAAGGGGAGACGCGGACACCTGGGGGCCCCTTACTGCCCAAGCCACTGGCATGGGCAGTGCAGGGGCCCCCTGCCACGTCCCCGTGCAGCTTTTCACTGTCTGCTGTGCAGGGACAAGAAAGCAACCAATGGTAAGTGTTTGACACTCCCTGCATTCTACCAAAGAGGTGCACTGACTGCATGTTGACGAGTTGGAGTTGTAAAGAGGCTGGGATACGTGTGAAATACAATAAGAAAAAGCAATTCCTGTACGTTGTATCCACTGTGTGAGGATCTCTGACTGGGACAGAAAATAGGTGTGTACACATGCTGCAGGAACACTGGTCTAAAATGTAGCTCATGCCCTGAGTCAGTAAAAAGTAATAATGCGTCCTGCCATTCCTCATCTTGTGCTGGGTAATGTTTACCTTCTACCACCCCCACCTCATCTTCGCCCATAAAGTAAGCCCCTCTGTACTTTCTGTGCACATGGTCCTGGGCACAGAATGACACTCGCAGGAAGTGGGGCGGCTCGGCGTCCATTTTATAGCCTATAGAAGCAGATCCTCCCCCATCCCACCCCAATCGCAGCAGAGCCAACAGAAGGAAGACAAGCATTTTCAATGCAAAGGGGCTCGCATTTGCTCAAGTTAGAGCTATTAGCATTGTAAACTCCTAACTGGACTTTTCTTGCCACACAAATGAAAAGAAAAAAAAAACGCAGCGCAATCGCGCTGGAGTTTACATAGCGCGATCTCGCTGCGTTTTTTTTTTTTTTCATTTGTGTGGCAAGAATAGTTCGGTTAGGAGTTTATAAAGCTATTAGCTCTAACTCGAGCAAATGCGAGACAAATGTGTATATTTGTCTACTGAACGGAGAGCTACAATCAGCGCTCACGGTGATGAAAACAATAAGCTTTACAGCTCAACTCGCATAAACACATGTGCCGTGTTTTACCGTGACCTTTTAAAAATATGCACGGGAAACGGAATCATGTTTACACAACATAACAAAACAGTGAGGGGAGAGCAAGCTGGCCCTGGAAAAGCCCCCCTCTGTTTTTATTGTGTTTGCAAAGGGAGCTGGTGGGGAGGAGGGACTGAACAAGCACCCACAGTGTTGAAGTGAAAGAGGCAAATGCTAAAAAAAAGTCCCTTACAGAAGAGATAAACAGGACATAGCGTAATTACACAGTACTTTGTGGTGCTCCCAAAGTGAAAAAAGGCAGAACAAAGAGGCAGAACTGACCACTAGCAAGCAAGGATTTTTGAAGGACAGTGCAACTAACAAATGAAAATGCTGGAACTCACAGTAAAGTATACTTAAAAGTATACAGCAGGTCAAACGCTAACGCTCAACCTAAAAATGAAGGCACACCATTTCCATCACTTTACAGTTTGCTAAAAGAAGCAGTGCCCGGAGAACTAATGGTGTTTATTCAGCCCTCGTTGGCCCTCGCTGGTAAAATACAAGAGAGGAAAATTGAACACATAAGTACTTTGTCACAGGTACAATCTGGTGGTGTTCAATTTAGGTCCAATAGGGCTGGCTTTAGGCCAAATTCAGGATACCGGCCAAAAATAAACTTTGGAAATCATCTTTATAATTGTTAAGTTACTCCAGAAAGCTGGAAAGGATCTGGTTCTCATGGATCTACAATGGACACTCCTGATCTCCTTATTATCTGAAGAAACCTCTTGGTCAAATTCGACTTTCAAGTAAACTTGGTGGCAGAAAACAAAAAATAGCATTCCATAACCAATTTAGAAAGCAGGCTTTACCTTAACTACCCTGTCCTATCCTGCAATCAAATCAAGCATGCAAGAAGCACAAATCCTAGCAAATAAAGCTCTGTCGTTCCCTTTAGAGTTCAGCTATTTGTATTGCTCATTTTGCTGCCATAAATACCCACTCTCAATATTAAAATGAACAATTAGGCTGTAGTAAAGGAATTACGGATTAGAATTCACAATGAAGGAGCGTCAACCCTAGTAAACGTCTAAGCCTCGCTGTTTCCCTTCTGCTAGCAAGGGACATCTGCAACTTCCTCTAGACGTATTAGCTTGGAGCTTAGCCCAGTTTATAAAGCAATTAGTAGGTGCATTTCTATTATATTTGTTTTTCGTTTGTCATTGTTTCCTTGTGCTGCGCAGAAAGTTGCTTCACCGGGCGCCACCAACTCCTCCTGTCGGGCTCTGATCGGTTTGTCAGGTGTGGCATTCTTCAATAAACCACGAGGGAGAGCGGCCACAGCAGTCGCAATTCTCCATCTGTCTTCGGACTCATGTCTAATCAAGGCACCTGTTTTCACACAGGTGTCTGTGAGCCCAGAGCTCAGCTTAACAACTCGCAGGAAAATGAATTACACGCATCCCCAGACACACGTAAATAGAAGCATTTACAATACAATGCTTCTCGCGTTTGCTTGAGTTAGAACTATTAGTGTTGTAAATTCTTAACTGGACTTTTCTTGCTACAAAAATTGAAAATGAAAAGTAAAAAAGTTAACAGAAGCAAGACAATTCAAAGCGCTACTGTCGCTGTGAGCGAGAGAGTTATTGGCTTCCTGTGGGAATGTCTAGAAAGGATCCTTGCTGGGATGAAAGGCAAACCGAAACTGGAGGAGAGGCCATCACACCCTGTAACAGGAGGAAGCGTGATGTAGTGTGATGGCCAACAGAAATGTTCACTTAGTTAAATTGCCTTGGGAGAGGAGGGGAATTCAGCATACAAAGGAGGGACGTTTCACAAAATGCACCACTAAAAATGAGGCATTCAAGACAAGCACAACAAAGAATGAATAGCAAGAGTGGGTGTAGTTAAAAGCCACAGAGAGATTACAACAGGCTAGAACGCTTGCACACTCGACCCTAAAAAGAAAGCCACTCACCTTTTACAAGCTGTCACTATTTTGTCACAAGACTCTGATGACGTAAATATTGTTCTGCGATTTCACAAATGGCGGGTGGTACAATGAGTCAAAACTTTCAACAACTTTCTTCAATTTTGTTGGTGTTTCGGGTTCACATTTTATTATTAACCAAAACTACTGTCCACTCCCAGCAGATATGGGTTGCAATGCTAACCAGAATGCACGTCTGTTGCAGGTGTTGTGTACGATTTTTGACCAAAAAGGACATATAGGGGGTCATTCTGACCCTGGCGGTAGACTACCGCCAGGGCCAACGTCCGCGGGAGCACCGCCAACAGGCTGGCGGTGCTCCCATGGGCATTCTGACCGCGGCGGTACAGCCGCAGTCAGATACGGGAAACCGGCGGTGTCCCACCAGTTTCCCGCTGCCCAGGGGAATCCTCCATGGCGGCGCTGCAAGCAGCGCCGCCATGGGGATTCCGACCCTCTTACCGCCAGCCTGGTTCTGGCGGTTTTGACCGCCAGAACCTGGCTGGTGGTAACGGGTGTCGTGGGGCCCCCTAACAGGGCCCCACCAAGATTTTCAGTGTCTGCCAAGCAGACACTGAAAATCGCGACGGGTGCAACTGCACCCGTCGCACCCCTTCCACTCCGCCGGCTCCATTCGGAGCCGGCATCCTCATGGAAGGGTGTTTCCCGCTGGGCTGGCGGGCGGCCTTCTGGCGGTCGCCCGCCAGCCCAGCGGGAAACTCAGAATTACCGCGGCGGTCTTCTGACCGCGTAGCGGTATTCTGCCGGCGGGACTTTGGCGGGCGGCCTCCGCCGCCCGTCAAAGTCAGAATGACCGCCATAATCAAGTAAGTGCTGGGGCTGATTGTGGTGCTTGAAGAGAGACAGTGAAAGAGAGAGAGAAAGGCAGACACAGAGAAAGACAGAAAGAGACAACCAAAGAGAGCCGAGAAACTAGACACATCAATAGCTAGATGACAGTAAGTAACATAACGAGTGAGCGAGAGATATATATGGTGATTGACCTAGATAAATAGACAGAGATGGACAGAGACAGACAGTGAGACAAACAAAGTTATAGAAAGACATAGGGATACAGACTATAGATAGCTAAGCTATGGTTAGAGAATAATGGATACACAAAGATACAGAGTGGCATAGATAGTGAGAGAGATTGATAAATAGGTATCTATATTGTAGGAAACTGATCCTTGGTGCATTTATCCCCCACGGTTTGCCTAATATTGATGCTGACTTCACTGAGAGTGTGCTGGGATCCTGCTAACCAGGCCCCAGCACCAGTGTTCTTTCACTAGAAATGTACCATTGTCTCCACAATTGGCACACATCTGGTACACAGATAAGTCCCTTGGTAAAGGTACCAGTGGTACCAAGGGCCCTGTGACCAGAGAGGGGCCCTAAGGGCTGCTGCAGGTGTTATGCCACCCTAAGGGACCCCTCACCAAACATATGCACACTGCCATTGCAGATTGTGTGTGTTGGTGGGGAGAAAGAGGCAAAGTCGACATGGCATCCCTCTCAGAGTGCCATGTCAACAAAACACTGTCTGTGACATAGGCAAGTCACCTTTCTAGCAGGCCTTACAGCCCCAAGACATGGTGCACTATACCACAGGTGAGGACATAGCTGCATGAGCAATATGCCCCTACAGTGTCTAAGTCCATTCTTGGACATTGTAAGTGCAGTGTGGCCTTATAAAGTATATGGTAAGGGTGTTTGTCATTACAAACTCCACAGTTCCATAATGGCTTCACTGAATACTGGGAAGTTTGGTACCAAACGTCGCAGCATAATAAACCCACACTGATGCCAGCATTGGATTTATTCTAAAAAAGCACACGGAGGGCATCTTAGAGATGCCCCCTGTATTTTACCTAGTCATCTAGTGTATGACTGACTGGTCTGTGCCAGCCTGCCACTAGCAGACAAGTTTCTGACCCCATGGGGTGAGGGCCTCTGTGCTATCTGAGGCCAGAAACAATGGCTGCTCTGGGTGTAGGTGCTTCACACCTCCCCCCTGTAGGAACTGTAACATCTGGTAGAGAGGCTCAAAGGCTCAGGCCTCATGTTACAGTGCCCCAGGGCACTCCAGCTAGTGGACCTGGACAAAGCCCACTTTTGGCAGCAAGTTTGGTGGGAAACATAGTTAAAACAAGGAGAAGTGACCATTTTTAGCTGGGACCACCCCTAAGGTGTCCAGAGCTGAGGTGACCCCTCCCTGTGAATCCTCCATCTTGGTTTGGAGGACAGGGACCAATAGGGTTAGGTTTGTGCCCCCCTCTCCAAAGGGAGTGGGCACAAGAAGGGCGTAGCCACCCTCAGGGACATTAGCCATTGGCTACTGCCTCCTGATCCCTGTAATGCCCCTAAATCCAGGATTTAACAGCTTCCAGATTCCTGGTGACCTGACAAGAAGAAGAAGGAGTGCATAGCTGAAAACCCTCAGCAGAAAAGAAAGAAGACGACAACTGATTTGGCCCCAGCCCTACTGGCCTGTCTCCTGCTTCAAAGAACCTGCAAAAGAACAGCAATGCATCCAGCGGGACCAGCGACCTCTACCAAGAACCAGAGGACTGCCCTGAATCCAAAAGGACCAAGAACTCCCGTGGACAGCAGCCTTGTCCAAGAAGAAACAACAACCAAGGACTCCAGCCTCACTCCAAATGCGCGAGTCCTGACCACTCTGCACCCGACGCCCACGGCCTGTGTCCAGGTGGCCCAACCAGCTAGAGAGGATCCGCAGGCGATTCTGAGCAAGTGCACACCCTCGGTTGACCTATCCACCCCTCCAAGAGGCCTGCAGAGGGTATCCAGAGGACCCCCCAACCGCAAAAGCTCCAGATGAAGATATCTGACGCCTGGAGCCACACTGCACCCACAGCTCCCAGGCGTCCAAGAACCCGACCTCCGGTGCACCTACGTCCAGCAGGCAGCACTCCTCCCTGTCCAGCCTGTGGTTTGCCAGAGACGACCTACTGGACCTCACCTGCAGCATCTGAGTGACCCCTGGGGTCCCCTCATACAGAAGCATTGAAAATCTGACGCCTTGTTTGCACCCTGCTGCCCAAGTGTGTGTTTGGTGCCTACTGGTGGCCCCCCAGTGCTCCTCTAAACATCTCAGGTCTGTCCTCTGAGGCCACGGGTGCTTAACTCCCTACAGATCTGATTCCAAGTGCCCCCAGACTCCATAGGAGCTCATGTTAAATTTGCTTCAGCTTTGACCTCTGCACCCGGCTGGCCCCGTATTGCTGGTGTTGGGAATTTGGGGTTAACTTGAACCCCCAGTGGTGGTCTTCCTAACCCCTGGAGACTGGAACTGTAAGTTGAGTACTTACCTCTAAAACTGTGCTTCCTTTTCTTCCCCAAGGAACTGTTCTGAAATTGCAGTGTGTCTATTTTTAAAATAGATATTCTCTGTTTTCTTAAAAACTGTTTACTTTGCTAAAGTGAAACAAACTTACATTGATGTCTGTGTTAAGTACTTACCTGCAACAGTATTTACTTCTGAACTGAGTCTTGTGGTTCTAGTAAATTAACAACAAATATTTTTCTATATAAAAACCTACTGGTCTTGAGTTAAGTAATTAAGTGTGTGCTTCTGTTGTCTGTGTGTGTACAACAAATGCTTTGCACTACCATTTGATAAGCCTAACAGCTTGACCACACTACCACAAAATAGAGCATTAGTTTTATCTACTTTAGCCTCTGTTAAGCCTCTGGGGAACCCCTGGACTCTGTGCACACTATATTTCATTTTGATATAGTATATACAGAGCCAGATTCTTACATATATGGAAATAGATAGATAGATAGATAGATAGATAGATAGATAGATAGATAGATAGATAGATAGATAGATGGATAGATAGATAGATAGATAGATAGACAGACAGACAGATAGATAGATAGATAGATAGATAAATAGATAGATAGATAGATAGATAGATAGATAGATAGATAGATAGATAGATAGATAGATAGATAGATAGATAGATAGATAGATAGATAGATAGATAGATAGATAGACAGTCAGACAGATGGATAGATAGATACGCTGTTTTTCTAACGTTCTTTCTGATGGATGCACAACCTACCACAGATTCCTTAGAATAATTGATCTATGACTCTATGTTAAAGTGTAGACATATACAGTAACTCAGGTCTGGGTCTCTCTCTGTCTGAACTATGGGCAACTGTTTCTGGAAGCTGCAATGTTACCATATACTGGAATATATATACTAGACAAGAGTCTTTGAGAAGCTGCCGCATCCTTAGGCTGGAAAAGAAAGCAAATGCATAAAAAGCTTTCTTACTGAGAAATGAACTCCAAAGTTTAAAAAAAGAAGACAGGAACACAGAGTCAAAGAGTGTAAATCTTCAAGACTGCATAGTGGAGGGGGAGAGGAAATACATGAAGGGACACAGCTTGTAGGAAAGTACCATCTTGCCTGGCATGTTACCCACATTTTTCACATGTATGTAACTTTGTTTTTGCCTGTCTCACTGGGATCCTGCTAGCGAGGACCCCACTACTCATAGTTTGTGGCTTGAATGTGTGTATCTGTGTAGTGACTAACTGTGTCACTGAGGCTCTGCTAACCAGAACCTCAGTGCTTATGCTCTCGCTGCCTTTAAAATTGTCATTATAGGCTAGTGACCATTTTCCCCAATTCTAATTGGCACACTGGAACACCCTTATTCGTCCCTACTATATGGTACCTTGGTACCCAGGGCATTGGGGTTCCAGGAGATCCCTATGGGCTGCAGCATTTCTTTTGCCACCCATAGGGAACTCAGGCAAGCCTTACACAGGACTGCCACTGCAGACTGAGTGAAATAACGCACACGTTATTTCACAGCCATTTTACAATGCACTTAAGTAACTTATTAGTCCCCTATATGTCTAACCCTCACTTAGTGAAGGTTAGGTACAAAGTTACTAAGTGTGAGGGCACCCTTGCACTAGCAAAGGTGCCCCCACATAGTTCAGGGCAATTTCCCAAGACTTTGTAAGTGCGGAGACACCATTACACGCGTGCTCATCATATAGGTTAATACCTATATGTAGCTTCACAATGGTAACTCTGAATATGGCCATGTAACATGTCTAAGATCATGGAATTGTCCCCCATGCCAAATCTGGTATTCCGGTGCCAATCCCATGCATCCCCGGGGCTCCACTATGGACCCCGGGTACTGCCAAACCAGCTCTCTGGGGTTTTCTCCGCAGCTGCCGCTGCTGCCAGCCCACAGACAGTGTTCTGCCCTCCTGGGGTCTGGGCAGCCCAGACTCAGGAAGGCAGAACAAAGAATTTCCTCTGAGAGAGGGTGTTACACCCTCTCCCTTTGGAAATAGGCATTAAATGGTGGGGAGGAGTAGCCTCCCCCAGCCTCCGGAAGTGCTTTGAAGGGCACAGATGGTGCCCTCCTTGCATAACCCAGTCTACACCGGTTCAGGGAAACCCCAGTCCCTCCTCTGGCTTGAAACTGGACAAAGGAAAGGGGAGTGACCACTACCCTGTCCATCACCATCCCAGGGGTGGTGCCCAGAGCTCCTCCAGTGTGTCCCAAACCTCTGCCATCTTGAATCCAGAGGTGTGAGGGCACAATGGAAGCCTCTGAGTAGCCAGTGCCAGCAGGTAATGTCAGAGACCCCTCCTGATAGGGGCGTACCTGACTAGGTGGCCAATCCTCTTCTGATGGCAATTTAGGGTCTCTCCTGTGGGCTTTTCCTCAGATAGCGACTTGCAAGAATTCACCAGAGTTCCTCTGCATCATCCGGGGTTTAGTGGGCTCCTGCCCCCCTGGACACTTTTGTGTCTCTTGGACTTCGTCCCCTTCCTTTACAGGTCCTCAGGTCCAGGAAAACGTTTTCAGTGTTTTGCATTCTGTTGTGGTCTTTGAAGAATCTACTATCACGAGTTTAGTGTGTTTCTGGGAAAGTAGTATCACTTTACTCCTACTTTTCAGGGTCTTGGGGTGGGGTATCCTGGGCACCCTTAGTCTTTTCTTACAGTCCCAGCGACCCTCTACACAGTACACTAGGCCTGGGGTCATTAAGTGGTTCGCATTCCACTTTCTTAGTATATGGTTTGTGTTGCCCCAAGGCCTATTGCTTCTTATTGTATTCTACAGTGTTTGCACTATTTTTCTAACTGTTTACTTACCTGATTTTGGTTTGTGTGTATATTTTGCGTTTTTTACTTACCTCCTAAGGGAGTATATCCTCTGAGATATTTTTGGCACATTGTCACTAAAATTAAGTACCTTAATTTTTAGTAACTCTGAGTATTGTGATTCTTATGATACAGTACCTATATTACATGACATAAGTGGTATAGTAGGAGCTTTGCATGTCTCCTAGTTCAGCCTAAGCTGCTCTACTATATCTACCTCTATCAGCCTAAGCTGCTAGAACACTACTAATCTACTAATATGGGATACCTGGACCTGGCACAAGGTGTAAGTACCATCAGGTACCCACTATAAGCCAGGCCAGCCTCCGACATTGGTGGTGCAGTGGTGGGATAAGCAGTTGTAACTGCTTTACCACTTTTTCATTGGTGCTTTTCATAAGAAAAACATATTCCAAATACTTTAAAATATACACAGTTAACCTAAACAGTTTAACTCTCTTTCTAAAAACTTTCTAAAAAGTTTCTAAAAAGTTCCTAAAAAGTTTTCAAAACATTTGAAAAGTTTGAAAAGTTTTTCTCTTTTCTTAAAAAAGTTTCTAAACGTTTTTTCTCTCTGTCCTAAACTCTTTCTTGCAACAATGTCAGTAGTAGAGGCCACCCCCAGAGTTGTTCAGGGAACATATGGTAGTTTAAACTTTAAAAGTTTGAGGGGTCTCTGCATAGAAAGAAGTTTAAGCATTGGTAAGAACCCTACCAAATACCTTCTCCTTAGCCTTCTCCTAGAAAGTGACCAGAACCAGTCTGGCCCATCCCAGGATCAGGAGGTAGAGTAGGAGGTCACCCACGAAGAATCAGGGGAGGGCCCTGAGGACACTGGGGAGGGTGCCTCCAAAGACCTGTCAGCTAACAGGCCAGCTAATGAAACTGGTAGTGGGAGGGGGTCACAAACTAGTAGGGCACCCTTCCCTCCAAAAGGCCAGGTAACTAGGGTTCAGGTAGTTAGAGACAGGTCCACTTCTGCCAATTCCCACATCACCTCTGTGTCTCAGAATTCCCAAGCCTTCCACCCTGAGGATAACACCGTAGACAGGGAACTCAGAAAGCTGAGGTTGGAAGAGGCCAGACTGAAGCTGAGACAGCAGCAGCTGGCCTTAGACAGGGAATCTCTAGATGTAGAGAGGGAAAGACAGAAGTTGGGGTTAGTTCCCCATGGAGGCAGCAGCAGGGTTCTTGATAGTAATCCAGTTAGAGAACAAGATTCAAGAAACCTGCACACGATTGTCCCCCCTTACAAGGAGGGGGATGACATAAACAAGTGGTTTTCTGCACTTGAGAGGGCCTGTTTGGTGCAGTTGGTCCCTCAAAGACAGTGGGCTGCTATCTTGTGGTTATCTTTCACTGGCAAGGGTAGGGATAGGCTCCTTACTGTCAGAGAAAGTGATGGCAACTACAAAGTTTTGAAAGATGCACTCCTAGATGAATTTGGCTTAACCACTGAACAATACAGGATAAAGTTCAGAGATACAGAAAAGAGTCCTCTCAAGACTGGACAGACTTTGTAGACTGTTCAGTAAAGGCCTTGGAGGGATGGTTACATGGCAGTAAGGTGACTGACTATGAAAGCCTTTATAATCCTATTTTGAGAGAGCATATTTTGAATAATTGTGTGTCTGACTTGTTGCATCAATACTTGGTAGACTCAGATCTGACCTCTCCCCAAGAATTGGGAAAGAAGGCAGACAAATGGGTCAGAACAAGAGTGAACAGAAAAGTTCATACAGGTGGTGACAAGGATGGCAAGAAGAAGGATGGTAAGTCTTCTGACAAAAGGGGGGACAAAGATAAAAAGCATTCTGAGTCTGTATCAGGCCCACAAAAATCCTCTGAGGGAGGTGGGTCCAAATACTCTTCTAACAATCAAAAGAATCCATGGTGTTATTTCTGTAAGAGTAAAGGCCATTGGGCAAGTGGTTCCACCTGCCCAAAGTAAAACACTGAGGCTCCCACTACCACAACCCCAACTGCGTCCTCTAGTGCCCATAGTAAAGCAGTGGTGGTGGGAAGTCTACTACAAATAGCCAATCAAAGGGTGTAGCTGGGCTCACCAATGGTAATGTAGTTGGGGTTGGTCTTGTTAGGGAGACCACAGAGGCTGTTTTAGTCTCTGATGGTGGTATTGACTTTGCCACCTTGGTTGCTTGTCCCCTTAATATGGGTAAGTAGAAGAAACTTTCCATAGTAAATGGTTTTGAGGTTGAGGCCTACAGGAATACAGGTGATTGAGAAACTGGTTCACCCTGATCAACACCTACTTGGTCAGCAGTGCCAAGTGACTGATGCTCATAACAACACTCTTAGCCACTCCATGGCTGTTGTGAATCTCAAATGGGGGGGGGGGGGGTGGGTTACTGGTCCAAAGAAAGTTGTGGTAGCCACTGATTTACCTGTAGACTGCTTACTAGGCAATAATTTGGAGACATCAGCTTGGGCTGAAGTGGAGTTGGAGGCTCATGCAGCAATGCTGGGCATTACAGGGCATATCTTTGCTCTCACAAGGGCTCTGGCCCAGAAGCAAAGAGGACAGAGAAGCTTGGATTCTGAAATAATGGACCAAGTGCACCCAAAAGCTAGGGGTAGGGAGGGTAAATTCTTGCCTACTATCCCTCCCTCTCCAGAAGATTCCCCTTTTGAGGAAGAAGAATCCTCTCCCTGTGCAGAACCTATACCAGATGAGCTGGCAGCAGACACTGCTGAGCGCTGGGGTGCACGGGGCCTGCTAGGGAAGAGCTGAGTGTGGCACAGCAGACCTGTCCCACACTAGAGGGTTAAGACAGCAGGCTGTCAAACAGCAGAATGGGGATATCACTGATAGCCATAAGGTCTATTGGGAAGATAACCTCCTCTACACTGAGTCAAGGGACCCTAAACCTGGACCTGCCAGGAGATTGGTCATCCCTTTGCAGTATAGGGAGTTTCTTCTGACCTTGGTATATAATATTCCTTTGGCTGGACATTTGGGCCAGAGTAAAACTTGGGGCAGACTTGTTCCATTGTTTCACTGGCATCACATGTCAGAGGACACTAAGGAGTTTTGTCGCTCCTGTGTGACCTGCCAACCCAGTGGCAAGACTGGTGGCACACCTAAGACCCCCTTAATTCCACTGCCAGTGGTTAGGGTGCCCTTTGAAAGGGTAGGGGTTGACATAGTTGGCCCCCTTGACCCTCCAACAGCTTCAGGCAATAGGAGTATCCTTGTGGTAGTGGACCATGCTACTAGGTATCCTGAAGCCATACTGTAGGAGGTTGGCCTGGCTTGTAGTTGGCCTGGCTTGTAGTGGGTACCAGAGGTATTTACACCTTGTGCCAGGTCCAGTTATCCCTTATTAATGTAGAAGAGGTGTTTCTAGCAGCTTAGGCTGATAGAAGGTAGCTATAGCAGAGCAGCTTAGGCTGAACTAGGAGACATGCAAAGCTCCTACTATACCACTGGTGTCATATGCACAATATCATAAGAAAACACAATACACAGATATACTAAAAAAAAGGTACTTTATTTTTATGACAATATGCCAAAAGTATCTCAGTGAGTACCCTCAGTATGAGGATGCCAAATATACACAAGATATATGTACACAATACCAAAAATATGCAGTAATAGCAAAAGGAAGTAATGCAAGCAGTGTAAAGTTACAATAGATTGCAATAGGAGCACATAGGTATAGGGGCAACACAAACCATATACGCCAAAAGTGGAATGCGAACCACAAATGGACCCCAAACCTATGTGAGCTTATAGAGGGTCGCTGGGACTGTAAGAAAACAGTGAGGGTTAGAAAAATAGCCCACCCCAAGACCCTGTAAGGTAGGTGTAAAGTGCACCTACAACCCCGAGAGAGCACAGAAGTCGTGATAGGGGGATTCTCAAAGGAAAACCAACACCAGCAATGCAACAACAGTGGATTTCCGGACCTGAGTACCTGTAAGACAAGGGGACCAAGTCCAAGAGTCGCGACAGTGTCGAGAGTGGGCAGGAGCCCAGGAAATGCCAGCTGAGGGTGCAAGGAAGCTGCCACCGGATGGAAGAAGCTTGGTGTTTTGCAAGAACGAAGAGGACTAGGAACTTCCCCTTTGGAGGATTGATGTCCCACGTTGTGAAAAAGCTTGCAGAGGTGTTCTCACGCAGAAAGAGCACAAACAAGCCTTGCTAGCTGCAAGGGTCGCGATTAGGGTTTTTGGATGCTGCTGTGGCCCAGGAAGGACCAGGATGTCGCCACTTGGATGAGGAGACAGAGGGGGCGCCCAGCAAGTCAGGGAGCCCTCACAGAAGCAGGCAGCACCCACAGAAGTACCGGATCAGGCACTTAGAAGAGGAGTGAACCGAAGTCCACCCGAAGTCACAAAAGGGAGTCCCACGAAGCCGGAGGACAACTCAGAAGGTTGTGCACTGCAGGTTAGAGTGTTGGGAACCCAGGCTTGGCTGTGCACGAAGGAAATCCTAGAAGAGTGCACAGGAGCCGGAGCAGCTGCAAATCACGCGGTACCCAGCAATGCAGTCTAGCGTGGGGAGGCAAGGACTTACCTCCACCAAACTCGGACTGAAGAGTCACTAGACTGTGGGAGTCACTTGGACAAAGTTGTTGAGTTCCAGGGACCACGCTCGTCGTGTTGAGAGGGGACCCAGAGGACAGGTGATGCAGTCTTTTGTTGCCTGCGGTTGCAGGGGGAAGATTCCGTTGACCCACAGGAGATTTCTTCAGAGCTCCTGGTGAAAGAAGGAGGCAGGCTACCCCCAGAGCATGCACCACCAGGAAACAGGCGAGAAAGCAGGCAGGATGAAGCGATACCAGGTTGCAGTAGTCGCCTTTGCTGCTTTGTTGCGGTTTTGCAGGCGCCCTGAGCAGTCAGCGGTCGATCCTTTGGCAGAAGGTGAAGAGGGAGATGCAGAGGAACTCTGGTGAGTTCTTGCATTCGGTATCTGAAGAATTCCCAGAAGCAGAGACCCTAAATAGCCAGAAAAGGAGGTTTGGCTACCTAGGAAGGAGGATAGGCTAGTAAGAAAGGGAAGAGCCTATCAGAAGGAGTCTCTGACGTCACCTGCTGGCACTGGCCACTCAGAGCAGTCCAGTGTGCCAGCAACACCTCTGTTTCCATGGCAGAGGTCTGGGGCACACTGGGAGGTGCAGGTCAGGGGAGTGGTCACTCCCCTTTCCTTTGTCCAGTTTCGCGCCAGAGCAGAGCTGAGGGATCCCTAAACCGGTGCAGACTGGCTTATGCAGAGATGGGCAGCATCTGTGCCCATCAAAGCATTTCCAGAGGCTAGGGGAGGCTACTCCTCCCCAGCCATCACACCTATTTTCAAAGGCAGAGGGTGTCACACCCTCTCTCAGAGGAAATCCGTTGTTCTGCCTTCCTGGGCCAGGGCTGCCAGGACCCCAGGAGGGCAGAAACCTGTCTGAGGGGTTGGCAGCAGCAGCAGCTGCAGTGGAGACCCCGGAAAGGCAGTTTGGCAGTACCCGGGTTCTCTGCTAGAGACCCGGGGGATCATGGAATTGTCTCCCCAATGCCAGAATGATCTTAGACATGTTACATGGCCATGTTTGGAGTTACCATTGTGACGCTATACATAGGTAGTGACCTATGTATAGTGCACACGTGAAATGGTGTCCCCGCACTCACAAAGTCCGGGGAATTTGCCCTGAACAATGTGGGGGCACCTTGGCTAGTGCCAGGGTGCCCACACACTAAGTAACTTTGCACGCAACCTTCACCAGGTGAAGGTTAGACATATAGGTGACTTATAAGTTACTTAAGTGCAGTGGTAAATGGCTGTGAAATAACGTGGACGTTATTTCACTCAGGCTGCACTGGCAGGACTGTGTAAGAATTGTCAGATCTCCCTATGGGTGGCCAAAGAAATGCTGCAGCCCATAGGGATCTCCTAGAACCCCAATACCCTGGGTACCTCAGTACCATATACTAGGGAATTATAAGGGTGTTCCAGTATGCCATTGTGAATTGGTGAAATTGGACACTAGCCTGTTAGTGACCATTTGGAAAGCAGAGAGAGCATAACCGCTGAGGTTCTGGTTAGCAGAGCCTCAGTGAGACAGTTAGTCATCACACAGGGAACACATACAGGCCACATACTTATGAGCACTGGGGCCCTGCCTGGAAGGGTCCCAGTGACACATAGACTAAAACAACATATATACAGTGAAATATGGGGGTAACATGCCAGGCAAGATGTTACTTTCCTACACAACCCCCGCCCCAAACGAAGGACAATAAGACTAGCCATGACCTGATGAGTCTTCATTGTCTAATGGAAATATCTGGAGAGTCCATCTGCATTGGAGTGGGTACTCCCAGGTCTATGTTCCACTGTATAGTCCATTCCCTGTAGAGATATGGACCACCTCAACAATTTAGGGTTTTAACCTTTCATTTGTTTTAGCCAAAGTAGAGGTTTGTGGTCTGTCTGAACAATGAAGTGAGTGCCAAACAGGTATGGCCTCAACTTCTTCAGTGCCCAGACCACAGCAAAGGCCTCCCTCTCTATGGCAGACCAACGCTTTTCTCTAGGGGTCAACCTCCTGCTGATAAAAGCAACAGGTTGATCCTGGCCCTCAGAACTGAGTTGTGATAAGACTGCTGTAGGAAAGTACCATCTTGCCTGGCATGTTACCCCCATTTTTCACTGTATATATGTTGTTTTAGTTGTATGTGTCACTGGGACCCTGTTCACCAGGGCTCCAGTGCTCATAAGTGTGCCTGAATGTGTTACCTGTGTAGTGACTAACTGTCTCACTGAGGCTCTGCTAATCACAACCTCAGTGGTTATGCTCTCTCATTTCTTTCCAAATTGTCACTAACAGGCTAGTGACCAATTTTACCAATTTACATTGGCTTACTGGAACACCCTTATAATTCCCTAGTATATGGTACTGAGGTACTCAGGGTATTGGGGTTCCAGGAGACCCCTATGGGCTGCAGCATTTCTTTTGCCACCCATAGGGAGCTCTGACAATTCTTACACAGGCCTGCCACTGCAGCCTGAGTGAAATAACGTCCACGTTATTTCACAGCCATTTTACACTGCACTTAAGTAACTTATAAGTCACCTATATGTCTAACCTTTACCTGGTAAAGGTTAGGTGCAAAGTTACTTAGTGTGAGGGCACCCTGGCACTAGCCAAGGTGCCCCCACATTGTTCAGGGCCAATTCCCCGGACTTTGTGAGTGCGGGGACACCATTACACGCGTGCACTACATATATGTAGCTTCACAATGGTAACTCCGAATATGGCCATGTAACATGTCTATGATCATGGAATTGCCCCCTCTATGCCATCCTGGCATAGTTGGCACAATCCCATGATCCCAGTGGTCTGTAGCACAGACCCTGGTACTGCCAAACTGCCTTTCCTGGGGTTTCACTGCAGCTGCTGCCAACCCCTCAGACAGGCACCTGCCCTCCTGGGGTCCAGCCAGGCCTGGCCCAGGATGGCAGAACAAAGAACTTCCTCTGAGAGAGGGTGTTACACCCTCTACCTTTGGAAAATGGTGTGAAAGCAGGGGAGGAGTAGCCTCCCCCAGCCTCTGGAAATGCTTTCTTGGGCACAGATGCTGCTCAATTCTGCATAAGCCAGTCTACACCGGTTCAGGGGACCCCTTAGCCCTGCTCTGGCGTGAAACTGGACAAAGGAAAGGGGAGTGACCACTCCCCTGACCTGCACTTCCCCTGGGAGGTGTCCAGAGCTCCTCCAGTGTGCTCCAGACCTCTGCCATCTTGGAAACAGAGGTGCTGCTGGCACACTGGACTGCTCTGAGTGGCAAGTGCCACCAGGTGACGTCAGAGACTCCTTGTGATAGGCTCCTTCAGGTGTTGCTAGCCTATCCTCTCTCCTAGGTAGCCAAACCCTCTTTTCTGGCTATTTAGGGTCTCTGTCTCTGGGGAAACTTTAGATAACGAATGCAAGAGCTCATCCGAGTTCCTCTGCATCTCTCTCTTCACCTTCTGCCAAGGAATCGACTGCTGACCGCGCTGGAAGCCTGCAAACCTGCAACATAGTAGCTAAGACGACTACTGCAACTCTGTAACGCTGATCCTGCCGCCTTCTCGACTGTTTTCCTGGTGGTGCATGCTGTGGGGGTAGTCTGCCTCCTCTCTGCACTAGAAGCTCCGAAGAAATCTCCCGTGGGTCGACGGAATCTTCCCCCTGCAACCGCAGGCACCAAAAAGCTGCATTACCGGTCCCTTGGGTCTCCTCTCAGCACGACGAGCGAGGTCCCTCGAATCCAGCAACTCTGTCCGAGTGACTCCCACAGTCCAGTGACTCTTCACTCCAAGTTTGGTGGAGGTAAGTCCTTGCTTCACCTCGCTAGACTGCATTGCTGGGAACCGCGACTTTTGCAGCTACTCCGGCCCCTGTGCACTTCCGGCGGAAATCCATTGTGCACAGCCAAGCCTGGGTCCACGGCACTCTAACCTGCATTGCACGACTTTCTAAGTTGGTCTCCGGCGACGTGGGACTCCTTTGTGTAACTTCGGGTGAGCACCGTTTCATGCATCCTTGTAGTGCCTGTTTCTGGCACTTCTCCGGGTGCTACCTGCTGCTAAGAGGGCTTCTTCTCTTGCTCGACGTCCCCTCTACCTCCTGGTCCAATTTGCGACCTCCTGGTCCCTCCTGGGCCACAGCAGCGTCCAAAAACGCTAACTGCAAAATTTGCAGCTAGCAAGGCTTGTTGGCGTTCTTTCGGCGGGAAAACACTTCTGCACAACTCTCCACGGTGAGAGGGATCCGTCCACCAACGGGGAAGTCTCTAGCCCGTTTCGTTCCTGCAGAAACCTCAGCTTCTTCTGTCCAGTAGAAGCTTCTTTGCACCCACAGCTGGCATTTCCTGGGCATATGCCCATCTCCGACTTGCTTGTGACTTTTGGACTTGGTCCCCTTGTTCCACAGGTACCCTAGATTGGAAATCCATCATTGTTGCATTGTTGGTTTGTGTCTTTCCTGCATTATTCCTCTATCACGACTTCTTTGTCCTTGGGGGAACTTTAGTGCACTTTGCACTCACTTTTCAGGGTCTTGGGGAGGGTTATTTTTCTAACTCTCACTATTTTCTAATAGTCCCAGCGACCCGCTACAAGGTCACATAGGTTTGGGGTCCATTCGTGGTTTGCATTCCACTTTTGGAGTATATGGTTTGTGTTGCCCCTATCCCTATGTTTCCCCATTGCATCCTATTGTAACTATACATTGTTTGCACTGTTTTCTAAGACTATACTGCATATTTTTACTATTGTGTATATATATCTTGTGTATATTTCCTATCCTCTCACTGAGGGTACACTCTAAGATACTTTGGCATATTGTCATAAAAATAAAGTACCTTTATTTTTAGTATAACTGTGTGTTATGTTTTCTTATGATATTGTGCATATGACACTAGGTGGTACTGTAGTAGCTTCACACGTCTCCTAGCTCAGCCTAAGCTGCTCTGCTAAGCTACCATTATCTATCAGCCTAAGCTGCTAGACACCCTATACACTAATAAGGGATAACTGGGCCTGGTGCAAGGTGCAAGTACTCCTTGGTACTCACTACAAGCCAGTCCAGCCTCCTACATTGGTTGTGCAGCGGTGGGATAAGTGCTTTGAGACTACTTACCACTCTTGTCATTGTACTTTTCATAAGAGAAAAATATACAAAACAAGGTCAGTGTATATACACATAGCCAAAAAGTTTTGCATTTCCTCTTTTCACTCTTTTCTAAGTGCTGAAAAGTACTTCTAAACTTTCAAAAAGTCCTTAAAAGTTTTAAAAGTTTTTTTCTGTCTTTCTAAAAAGTTCTGAAAACTTTTTTCTCTTTTTCTATCACTTTAACTCTCTCTAAAAATGTCTGGCACAGGCCAAAATGTTGATCTGTCCAAACTTGCATATGATCACTTAGCTGGAAAGGAGCAAGGAGTCTCTGCATAGAGAGAGGTTTGAGTGTAGGGAAGAATCCTTCCTTGGAACTGTTACTTAACATGCTTAGAGAACAAGATAAGGCTATAGGTGCCCCATCTGTTGAAAAAGTACCTAATAGTTCCCAATCTGATTCAGGGACTCCCCCAGGAAAAGATTCAGGAAAGAAACTTCCTAGCCTGCCCATTACTAGACAGTCTAGCATAGTTGGTAATGATGATGAGCCACACCATACAAATAGTGTTGTCTCACATCATAGCAAAAGCATTTATTCTCACCATACTGGTAGCAATGTTTCTGTTAGCCAAGCTGTTAGGGTGGCTTCTGTAAGGGACAGGTCTCCTTCTGTTCATTCCCATCATACCTCTGTATCTAGGAATGTCCCTCCCACCAACCCTGATGACAGAATGTTAGAGAGGGAACTCAATAAGTTGAGGGTGGAACAAACCAGTCTGAAGCTTAAAAAGCAACAGCTGGATTTGGATAGACAGTCTTTTGAACTAGAGAAGGAAAGACGGAAGTTGGGTTTAGAAACCCATGGTGGCAGCAGCAGTATTCCCCATAGTCATCCTGCAAAAGAGCATGATTCCAGGAATCTGCACAAGATAGTTCCCCCTTATAAGGAGGGGGATGACATTAACAAGTGGTTTGCTGCACTTGAGAGGGCCTGTCTTGTACAGGATGTCCCTCAAAGGCAGTGGGCTGCTATCCTATGGCTATCATTTAGTGGAAAAGGTAGGGATAGGCTCCTTACTGTGAAAGAAAGTGACGCCAACAATTTTACAGTTCTAAGAATGCACTCCTGGATGGTTATGGCTTAACCACTGAACAATACAGGATAAAGTTCAGAGAGACCAAAAAGGAGTCTTCACAAGACTGGGTTGATTTCATTGACCATTCAGTGAAGGCCTTGGAGGGGTGGTTACATGGCAGTAAAGTTACTGATTATGACAGCCTGTATAACTTGACCCTGAGAGATCATATTCTTAATAATTGTGTGTCTGATTTGTTGCACCAGTACCTGGTAGACTCTGATCTGACCTCTCCCCAAGAATTGGGAAAGAAGGCAGACAAATGGGTCAGAACAAGGGTGAACAGAAAAGTTCATACAGGGGGTGACAAAGAGAACACTAAGAAGAAAGATGGTGAAAAATCTCAAGATCCTGTCCAGGTAAACCCCCTGAGCCTACCACCACGAATACATCAAGCTCTAGTGCCCCTAGCAGTAGTGGTACTAGTGGTGGGACTGCTGGCAACAGTCAAGCAAAGGGTGTAGTTGGGTTCACTTATGGGTCCATCATAGAATCTGGGGTAGTCAGTCCCAAGACAGTTTCTGTCACACCTAGTGGCATTGGCCTTGCCACACTGGCTGCTTGTCCCCTTACAATGGATAAGTACAGGCAGACAGTTTCAATAAATGGTGTTGAGGCCTTGGCCTACAGGGACACAGGTGCCAGTATCACTTTGGTGACTGAAAACCTTGTGGCTCCTGAACAACACATCATTGGACAACAGTATAAAATTATTGATGTCCATAACTCCACTAAGTTTCTTCCCTTAGCTATAATTCAGTTTAGTTGGGGTGGAGTTACTGGCCCTAAGCAGGTGGTGGTATCACCTAGCTTACCTGTAGACTGTCTCTTAGGTAATGACCTAGAGGCCTCAGGTTGGGCTGATGTAGAGTTTTATGCCCATGCAGCCATGTTGGGCATCCCAGAGGAATTGTTCCCTCTCATTTCTACTGAAATGAAAAAGCAAAGAAGAGAAGGCCTGAAAACTCAGGATCCCTCTCCATCAACAGGTAAAAAGGGTATCACAGTATCCCCTAACCACCCTACCATTCAGGATACCATTCCTGTGGTGGGAGAAACCTCTCCTGGGGTGGCACCTGTTCCAAGGGAATCATCAGCTGGCAAAGCTGGACTCCCTGAGGTAGAAGTACCTCTCTGTGGGATAACTAACATTGGTGAGAAAAAGAGCACCATTTTAGTTAACATGGAGCATCCCTCCAACCCTCCCAGAGAAACTTTAGTGCAGAAAGCCTGTACTGCCTCACAACACTTAGGACAGCATCCCTGCCCTAGTGTGGAGCTCATAGGACAGCATTCCTGCCCTGCTCCAACTCAAGAGAAACAGCATCCCTGTTCTCTCTTCCAGCCATATGGACAAAGTTTTTGCCCAGCTATGGCTTTTCTGAGACAGCATCCCTGTCTGGCATTTCCATCACTACAAATAGGTTCAGTGGACAATTCCCACTGCTCTAAACTAAACCTTACTGATAGAAACTCTGAAAATACATCTTCACATTGTTGCTTAGCTAAAAAACTTCAAACAGGGTGGTTTACATCCCCACAGGGAAGTAACCATACAGTGGATGATAAAGGGAGTAACCAGTCTATTGCAGAGCTACTCTCTACTTATCACCACTTAGACAATAAAGTCTCAACTGGCCAAGGTTAGACTTATTGTCCTTCGTTTGGGGGGGGTTGTGTGAGAAAGTAGCCTCTTTCTAGCCTTGTTACCCCCACTTTTGGCCTGTTTGTGAGTGTATGTCAGGGTGTTTTCACTGTCTCACTGGGATCCTGCCAGCCAGGGCCCAGTGCTCATAGTGAAAACCCTATGTTTTCAGTATGTTTGTTATGTGTCACTGGGACCCTGCTAGTCAGGACCCCAGTGCTCATAAGTTTGTGGCCTATATGTGTGTGTTCCCTGTGTAGTGCCTAACTGTCTCACTGAGGGTCTGCTAACCAGAACCTCAGTGGTTATGCTCTCTCATTTCTTTCTAAATTGTCACTAACAGGCTAGTGACCAATTTTACCAATTTACATTGGCTTACTGGAACACCCTTATAATTCCCTAGTATATGGTACTGAGGTACCCAGGGTATTGGGGTTCCAGGAGATCCCTATGGGCTGCAGCATTTCTTTTGCCACCCATAGGGAGCTCTGACAATTCTTACACGGGACTGCCACTGCAGCCTGAGTGAAATAACGTCCACGTTATTTCACAGCCATTTTACACTGCACTTAAGTAACTTATAAGTCACCTATATGTCTAACCTTTACCTGGTAAAGGTTAGGTGCAAAGTTACTTAGTGTGAGGGCACCCTGGCACTAGCCAAGGTGCCCCCACATTGTTCAGGGCCAATTCCCCGGACTTTGTGAGTGCGGGGACACCATTACACGCGTGCACTACATATAGGTCACTACCTATATGTAGCTTCACAATGGTAACTCCGAATATGGCCATGTAACATGTCTATGATCATGGAATTGCCCCCTCTATACCATCCTGGCATAGCTGGCACAATCCCATGATCCCAGTGGTCTGTAGCACATACCCTGGTACTGCCAAACTGCCCTTCCTGGGGTTTCACTGCAGCTGCTGCTGCTGCCAACCCCTCAGACAGGCAGCTGCCCTCCTGGGGTCCAGCCAGGCCTGGCCCAGGATGGCAGAACAAAGGACTTCCTCTGAGAGAGGGTGTTACACCCTCTCCCTTTGGAAAATGGTGTGAAGGCAGGGGAGGAGTAGCCTCCCCCAGCCTCTGGAAATGCTTTCTTGGGCACAGATGTGCCCAATTCTGCATAAGCCAGTCTACACCGGTTCAGGGGACCCCTTAGCCCTGCTCTGGCGCGAAACTGGACAAAGGAAAGGGGAGTGACCACTCCCCTGACCTGCACCTCCCCTGGGAGGTGTCCAGAGCTCCTCCAGTGTGCTCCAGACCTCTGCCATCTTGGAAACAGAGGTGCTGCTGGCACACTGGACTGCTCTGAGTGGCCAGTGCCACCAGGTGACGTCAGAGACGAACGAGTTACTTACCTTCGGTAACGACTTTTCTGGTGGATACATTAGCTACCTGTGGATTCCTCACCTGATGAATACTCCCATGGCGCCAGCATTTGACGGAAATCTTCTTACTAGTCTCTGCACGTCGACGAGGACGTCACTCTAACCCACGCGACGCCGTCTGACGTCATACAGGCAATAAGAAGTCCTCGCCGACGTGCCGATGACAGTACCAACATTTTTTACGTGCATGAGAATAATAATAATAACCCAATGCAATGAAAGAGCAAAGCAACATCTCTTAATATTGTAAATCACACAACATTGCAATAAAATAGCTGTAGATTTAATATAACCTTTTTTTTTTTTTTTTTTTTTTTTTTTTAAACAAATAAATATATTTATACATACGAATCATGTATATACCCAATATATATATAGATTTATATATAAATATACACATATATACAAATATCATACATGCAAAATGTATTGCAACTTTGAATACCAAAAGGAGCACACTCAAGGATTGCTTGGAGAGACCAAAAAGGCAACGGGGAGGCGGGTGGGACCGTGAGGAATCCACAGGTAGCTAATGTATCCACCAGAAAAGTCGTTACCGAAGGTAAGTAACTCGTTCTTCTGATGGATACAACTACCTGTGGATTCCTCACCTGATGAATAGAGTCCCAAAGCAGTACCACGCCCGGCGGTGGGTGCCTAAATGGTCAAACCAAGAAATCCTGCAGCACTGACCGTGCAAAATGACCGTCCCTTCTGACCTCAGAGTCCAAACAGTAATGTTTCACAAAAGTGTGAAGGGACGACCAAGTTGCGGCCTTGCAGATGTCAACCACAGGAACACCTCTGGCCAAGGCCGAAGTGGCCGACTTAGCTCTGGTGGAATGAGCTCTAATGCCCTCAGGAGGATCCTTCTTTGCCAAAGAGTAACAGATTTTAATGCAAAGAACAACCCACCTGGATAGTGTTCTCTTGTGGACTGCCTTTCCTCTCCTCTTGCCCACGTATCCGACAAACAGCTGATCCTCCAGCCTGATATCCTTCATTCTGTCGATATAGAAGCTCAACGCCCTTTTTGGGTCCAGGCGATGTAGTCTTTCTTCCTCCTTTGAAGGATGAGGCGGAGGATAAAACGTGGACAAAGTGATTGTCTGAGCCAAATGGAAGGGTGAAACAACCTTCGGAAGGAAAGCAGCCTTGGTCCTCAACACCACCTTATCCCCATAAAACGTTATATATGGGGGTTTAACCGATAAGGCCTGCAACTCACTCACTCTCCTTGCAGATGTTATAGCTACCAGGAATACTGTTTTAATAACCAAATACCTTAAGGGGCAAGAATGCATAGGCTCAAAAGGGGACCCCATAAGGAAAGTCAGGACCAAGGACAAATCCCATTGAGGCATAACGAATGGTTTTGGAGGATATTGATTCAGAAGACCTTTCAAGAATCTGAGAACAATAGGGGATTTAAATAACGATGGTTGGTCTGGAAGACAAATGAAGGCTGACAAGGCCGACAAATAACCCTTAATGGTAGCTACTGCACAACCTTTCTGCGCTAGAGACAGTGCAAAAGACAAAACATGTGACAGATGAGCATGTAAGGGATCAATCTGTCTCTCTCCACACCACATAACAAATTTAGACCACCTATTAGCGTAGATAGATTTAGTGGAGTGTCGCCTGGCCGCTAAGATAACATCCACTACATCAGGCGGGAGAGAGAAGGAACTCAGGTTGCCCCGTTCAATCTCCAAGCATGTAGGTGCAGACTCTGGAGGTTGGGGTGTAAAACCTGCCCCTGCGACTGCGAGAGGAGGTCTGCCCTGAGAGGGAGACGGAGCGGAGGGCACAGTGAGAGTTGGAAAAGGTCGGAGTACCATACCCTCCTTGGCCAATCCGGAGCTATTAAGATGACTTGGGCCCGGTCTTGGCGAATTTTCCTCAACACTCGAGGAATCAAGGGTATGGGGGGAAACGCGTAAAGCAACTGGTCGCACCAGGTTATCTGAAACGCGTCCCCCAACGCTCCCTGCATCGGATACTGGAGGCTGCAGAATAACGGGCAATGCGCGTTCTCCCGAGTGGCAAACAGATCTATCCGAGGAAACCCCCACATCTGGAAGATTAAACAGACTTGATCTGGATGGAGACGCCACTCGTGGTCTGCCGAGAATTGGCGACTGAGACTGTCCGCACGTACATTCAAGACCCCGGCCAGATGATTTGCCACCAAGCAAATCTGATGGTCCTTTGCCCAGGACCATAGCCGAAGAGCTTCTCTGCAGAGAAGGTACGACCCTACTCCTCCCTGTTTGTTTATGTACCACATCGTGGTAGTATTGTCCGTCAGGACCTGTACCGACTGACCACGAAGGGATGGGAGGAAGGCCTTGAGAGCCAAACGTACAGCCCGTAACTCCAACAGATTGATATGAAACACCTGTTCCTCTGGAGACCAAAGCCCTTTGATCTCCAGATCCCCCAGATGAGCTCCCCATCCTAGGGTGGAGGCATCCGTTATTACCGTGGCCACTGGTGGCGACTGCGCGAACGGCTTCCCCTGTGAAAGATTGTTGCCCGCAATCCACCACTTCAATTCCACAGCAGCATCTCTGGAGATCTTGACAGTACCTTCTAAATCTCCCTTGTGTTGAGACCACTGCCTTCGGAGGCACCACTGAAGAGCCCTCATGTGCCAGCGAGCATGCGTGACCAACAGAATGCAGGAGGCGAACAGACCGAGCAGACGAAGGACCTTGAGGACTGGAACTACCGCTCCATTTCGAAACATTGGAACCAATTCCTGAATATCTTGAATCCGCTGAGGCGGAGGAAAGGCTCGACTCAATGTTGTATCCAGTACTGCCCCTATGAACAGGAGGCGCTGAGAGGGCTCCAGGTGAGATTTGGGCACGTTCACCGAAAAGCCCAGGTCGAACAACAACTGGGTTGTTGACTGCAGATGATGCGACACAAGCTCCGGGGACTTGGCTTTGATCAACCAGTCGTCCAAGTAAGGGAATACTGCTATCCCCTTCCTTCTGAGCTCCGCCGCAACCACTGACATCACCTTTGTGAAGACTCGAGGTGCTGAAGTAAGACCAAACGGGAGGACCGCAAACTGATAGTGCTGCGACCCTACCACAAACCGGAGATACTTCCTGTGCGACTTGAGTATCGGGATATGAAAGTAAGCATCCTGCAAGTCGACAGACACCATCCAATCTTCCTTGTTCAACGCCAAAAGCACCTGTGCTAGGGTCAGCATCTTGAACTTTTCCTGTTTGAGGAACCAATTCAAGATCCTCAGATCCAGGATTGGTCTCAACTGACCATCCTTTTTGGGAATCAGGAAGTATCTTGAGTAACAACCTCGACCCTTTTCCTGCTCTGGGACCAACTCTACCGCGCCCTTTGAAAGGAGGACTTGAACCTCCTGTTCTAGCAACAGGAGGTGTTCTTCTGAACAATAAGATGGGCGGGGCGGGATGAGGGGCGGGAACTCCCGAAAGGGAAGAGCGTAGCCTTTTCCCACAATGCCGAGAACCCAAGTGTCCGTTGTGATAGACTTCCACTTGTGGAGAAAACGCTGTAATCTTCCCCCTACAGGAGAGGAGTGAGTGGGAAACGGTGGAAGCCTAAGGCTGCTTCCCCTGCTGCACCCCTCCAGAGGACGAGGAAGAGGCAGAGTGCTGTTGAGAGGCTCCCCTGGTACGGACCCCACCCCTCCCCCTCCCTCTAAATGACCTATAGGGGAGGGATGAGGCGGGTTGCTGGAACCTCCCCCGAAAGGAAGAGGAATAAGAGCCACGCCCAAATCCCCGAAACCTCCTGAAAATTCTAGAAGAGGCAGAGGAAGAAGGAGCTTGCAGTCCTAACGATTTGGCTGTGGCTCTGCTCTCCTTAAATCGTTCCAAGGCTGAATCTGCCTTGGCTCCAAACAGTCTGTCCCCATCAAACGGGAGGTCCAGTAGGGTCGACTGCACATCCGCAGAGAACCCTGAGTTTCGGAGCCAGGCCTGTCTTCTTGCCACCACAGTCGTGCCCATCGCCCTGGCCACCGAGTCGGTCGTGTCCAGCCCAGACTGGATAATCTGGGTCGCGGCAGCCTGGGCGTCCGAGACCACATCCAAAAGACCCTGGGGAAGCTCCGTGAATGAAGACGAAATATCATCCATCAGCGCATGGATGTACCTCCCCAGAATGCACGTGGCGTTGGTGGCCTTCAACGCCAAACTGCATGACGAAAATATTTTCTTGGACTGCGCATCCAGTTTTTTGGAGTCTCTGTCTCCAGGCACCGTCGGGAAGGAACCAGGCGCTGACTTTGAGGAACAGGAGGCTTGCACCACCAAGCTCTCCGGCGTAGGGTGTCTAGAGAGAAAACCAGGGTCAGATGGTGCAGCTCGATACCTCCTGGCCACAGCCCTATGAACGGCCGAGGAAGACACCGGCTTCTTCCACACCTCCAACACCGGATCCAGCAAAGCCTCATTAAATGGCAAGAGAGGCTCAGCTGCAGCAGAGGCCGGATGCAATACCTCTGTCAGCAAATTCTGCTTTGCCTCTGCCACCGGCAAAGGCAGGTCCAAAAAGCTCGCTGCCTTCCTCACCACAGCATGAAAGGAAGCAGCCTCCTCCGTATATTCCCCTGGAGATGAAAGGTCCCACTCAGGGGAAGTGTCCAGCCCACTGGCTGTATCCAGACCATGCAGTCCGTCTCCAGAGTCCTCAATCTCTCCCTCCTCTAGGACTCGCTGGTACTCTTGCTCTTCTAAAAGACGGAGAGCACGCCTCCTCGAATGAAGTCTCTCCTCGATACGCGGAGTCGACATGGCCTCCGCCGACGTCGAAGAACGGCGCCGATCTCCAGAAGCATCTGACGCCGCGTCCGGCGCCACAGGCAGCTTCGGCGCCGAGGCAGGAGCCGGAGGACGAGGTCTTGGAGCCGATGGACCAACCGGAGTCACAGGGCAAAATCCTGACTTCGACGGAGGGGCAACCTCCGGGGCCGAAACATCCGAAGCCACCGGAGCGGCCACCGACGCCGGCACCGGCGCCGAGCCCACATTCCCAAAAGGGAGAAAGGGCATAAAGGGTGCCGGCCGAAGAGGCGCAGGATCACCCAACGAAAAGGCCAAGGGCCCCGAAGGACCAGCCGGAGCAGCTCCTGGAGCCATCTGCTGAAAGATGGTATACATCGCATTAAGAAACGCGGTACTATCGGCTCCAGGAGTGGGAAAAGCCGGATACTGGGGTGCCTGGATCGAGGGCGACCCCGACGCCGGCCTCGACGTCTGCGACGCCGGAGAAAACACAAGAGGCTGCACCACCTCAATCACTGACGCCTGACCAGGTGAAGTCGGTGACGCCGGAGAGGGCAACGGCGTCGATGGATGCGGCGTGACCGTGGGGCTGACCTCCCAAGTCCTCCGACGCCGAGCCGAAGGTGACCTCGAACGAGACTCCTTGCTGGAGTGACGTCGTGAGTCTCTACGGCGCCGGGAGTCTCGATGACGCCGGTGAGACCTTGGCGAAGAAGACTTCTTATGATGTTTCTCCTTCTTCTTTGACTTTGCCATGAATAACTTGGCCTCGCGCTCTTTGAGGGCCTTCGGATTCATGTGTTGACATGAATCGCAAGTCGAGACGTCGTGGTCGGAGCTCAAACACCATAGACAGTCGGAGTGAGGATCTGTAACTGACATCTTGCCCCCACACTCTCGACAGGGCTTGAAACCCGACTTCCTCTGAGACATTGTTACCGCAGAGAAGACTACGCAGCAGACAATACACTGTAACCACGAAGGTAACAGTAACTCCCTCGAAGATAACCGTTTCGAATGCACGGAAAAAAGGGAACTGTCATCGGCACGTCGGCGAGGACTTCTTATTGCCTGTATGACGTCAGACGGCGTCGCGTGGGTTAGAGTGACGTCCTCGTCGACGTGCAGAGACTAGTAAGAAGATTTCCGTCAAATGCTGGCGCCTTGGGAGTATTCATCAGGTGAGGAATCCACAGGTAGTTGTATCCATCAGAATCCTTGTGATAGGCTCCTTCAGGTGTTGCTAGCCTATCCTCTCTCCTAAGTAGCCAAACCCTCTTTTCTGGCTATTTAGGGTCTCTGTCTCTGGGGAAACTTTAGATAACGAATGCAAGAGCTCAGCCGAGTTCCTCTGCATCTCTCTCTTCACCTTCTGATAAGGAATCGACTGCTGACCGCGCTGGAAGCCTGCAAAACTGCAACAAAGTAGCTAAGACGACTACTGCAACTCTGTAACGCTGATCCTGCCGCCTTCTCGACTGTTTTCCTGTTTGTGCATGCTGTGGGGGTAGTCTGCCTCCTCTCTGCACCAGAAGCTCCGAAGAAATCTCCCGTGGGTCGACGGAATCTTCCCCCTGCAACCGCAGGCACCAAAAAGCTGCATTACCGGTCCCTTGGGTCTCCTCTCAGCACGACGAGCGAGGTCCCTCGAATCCAGCAACTCTGTCCAAGTGGCCCCCACAGTGCAGTGACTCTTCAGTCCAAGTTTGGTGGAGGTAAGTCCTTGCCTCACCTCGCTAGACTGCATTGCTGGGAACCGCGACTTTTGCAGCTACTCCGGCCTCCGTGCACTTCCGGTGTAAATCCTTTGTGCACAGTCCAGCCTGGGTCCACGGCACTCTAACCTGCATTGCACGACCTCCTAAGTTGTTCTCCGGCGACGTGGGACTTCTTTGTGCGACTTCGGGTGAGCACTGTTTCACGCATCCTTGTAGTGCCTGTTTCTGGCACTTCTCCGGGTGCTACCTGCTGCTGAGAGGGTTCCTTGTCTTGCTCGACGTCCCCTCTCTCTCCTGGTCCAATTTGCGACCTCCTGGTCCCTCCAGGGCCACAGCAGCGTCCAAAAACGCTAACTGTACGATTTGCAGCTAGCAAGGCTTGTTGGCGTTCTTTCGGCGGGAAATCACTTTTGCACGACTCTCCACGGCGAGAGGGATCCGTCCACCAAAGGGGAAGTCTTTAGCCCTTTTCGTTCTTGCAGAAACCGCAGCTTCTTCTGTCCAGTAGAAGCTTCTTTGCACCCGCAGCTGGCATTTCCTGGGCATCTGCCCATCTCCGACTTGCTTGTGACTTTTGGACTTGGTCCCCTTGTTTCACAGGTACCCCAGATTGGAAATCCACAGTTGTTGCATTGTTGGTTTGTGTCTTTCCTGCATTATTCCTCTAACACGACTTCTCTGTCCTTAGGGGAACTTTAGTGCACTTTGCAATCACTTTTCAGGGTCTTGGGGAGAGTTATTTTTCTAACTCTCACTATTTTCTAATAGTCCCAGCGACCCTCTACAAGGTCACATAGGTTTGGGGTCCATTTGTGGTTCACATTCCTCTTTTGGAGCATATGGTTTGTGTTGCCCCTATCCCTATGTTTCCCCATTGCATCCTATTGTAACTATACATTGTTTGCACTGTTTTCTAAGACTATACTGTATATTTTTGCTATTGTGTATATATATCTTGTGTATATTTCCTATCTGTAGGAAAGTACCATCTTGCCTGGCCTGTTACCCCCATTTTTCACTGTATATATGTTGTTTTAGTTGTATGTGTCACTGGGACCCTGGTAACCCAGGGCCCCAGTGCTCATAAGTATGCCTGAATGTGTTACCTGTGTAGTGACTAACTGTCTCACTGAGGCTCTGCTAATCAGAACCTCAGTGGTTATGCTCTCTCATTTCTTTCCAAATTGTCACTGACAGGCTAGTGACCATTTTTACCAATTTACATTGGCTTACTGGAACACCCTTATAATTCCCTAGTATATGGTACTGAGGTACCCAGGGTATTGGGGTTCCAGGAGATCCCTATGGGCTGCAGCATTTCTTTTGCCACCCATAGGGAGCTCTGACAATTCTTACACAGGCCTGCCACTGCAGCCTGAGTGAAATAACGTCCACGTTATTTCACAGCCATTTTTCACTGCACTTAAGTAACTTATAAGTCACCTATATTTCTAACCTTTACCTGGTAAAGGTTAGGTGCAAAGTTACTTAGTGTGAGGGTACCCTGGCACTAGCCAAGGTGCCCCCACATTGTTCAGAGCCAATTCCCTGAACTTTGTGAGTGCGGGGACACCATTACACGCGTGCACTACATATAGGTCACTACCTATATGTAGCTTCACAATGGTAACTCCGAATATGGCCATGTAACATGTCTATGATCATGGAATTGCCCCCTCTATGCCATCCTGGCATAGTTGGCACAATCCCATGATCCCAGTGGTCTGTAGCACAGACCCTGGTACTGCCAAACTGCCCTTCCTGGGGTTTCACTGCAGCTGCTGCTGCTGCCAACCCCTCAGACAGGCAGCTGCCCTCCTGGGGTCCAGCCAGGCCTGGCCCAGGATGGCAGAACAAAGAACTTCCTCTGAGAGAGGGTGTGACACCCTCTCCCTTTGGAAAATGGTGTGAAGGCAGGGGAGGAGTAGCCTCCCCCAGCCTCTGGAAATGCTTTCTTGGGCACAGATGAACCCAATTCTGCATAAGCCAGTCTACACCGGTTCAGGGACCCCTTAGCCCCTGCTCTGGCGCGAAACTGGACAAAGGAAAGGGGAGTGACCACTCCCCTGACCTGCACCTCCCCTGGGAGGTGTCCAGAGCTCCTCCAGTGTGCTCCAGACCTCTGCCATCTTGGAAACAGAGGTGCTGCTGGCACACTGGACTGCTCTGAGTGGCCAGTGCCACCAGGTGACGTCAGAGACTCCTGCTGATAGGCTCCTTCAGGTGTTAGTAGCCTATCCTCTCTCCTAGGTAGCCAAACCCTCTTTTCTGGCTATTTAGGGTCTCTGTCTCTGGGGAAACTTCAGATAACGAATGCAAGAGCTCATCCGAGTTCCTCTGCATCTCTCTCTTCACCTTCTGATAAGGAAACGACTGCTGACCGCGCTGGAAGCCTGCAAACCTGCAACATAGTAGCAAAGACGACTACTGCAACTCTGTAACGCTGATCCTGCCGCCTTCTCGACTGTTTTCCTGCTTGTGCATGCTGTGGGGGTAGCCTGCCTCCTCTCTGCACCAGAAGCTCCGAAGAAATCTCCCGTGGGTCGACGGAATCTTCCCCCTGCAACCGCAGGCACCAAAAAGCTGCATTACCGGTCCCTTGGGTCTCCTCTCAGCACGACGAGCGAGGTCCCTCGAATCCAGCGACTCTGTCCAAGTGACCCCCACAGTCCAGTGACTCTTCAGCCCAAGTTTGGTGGAGGTAAGTCCTTGCCTCACCTCGCTGGGCTGCATTGCTGGGAACCGCGACTTTGCAGCTACTCCGGCCCCTGTGCACTTCCGGCGGAAATCCTTTGTGCACAGCCAAGCCTGGGTCCACGGCACTCTAACCTGCATTGCACGACTTTCTAAGTTGGTCTCCGGCGACGTGGGACTCCTTTGTGCAACTTCGGCGAGCACCGTTTCACACATCCTCGTAGTGCCTGTTTCTGGCACTTCTCTGGGTGCTACCTGCTTCAGTGTGGGCTCTTTGTCTTGCTCGATGTCCCCTCTCTCTTCAGGTCCAATTTGCGACCTCCTGGTCCCTTCTGGGCCCCAGCAGCATCCAAAAACGCCAAACGCACGATTTGCAACTAGCAAGGCTTGTTGGCGTCCTTCCGGCGGGAAAACACTTCTGCACGACTCTCCCAGGCGAGAGGGATTCGTCCACCAAATGGGAAGTCTCTAGCCCTTTTCGTTCCTGCAGAAACCTCAGCTTCTTCTGTCCAGTCGAAGCTTCTTTGCACCCGCAGCTGGCATTTCCTGGGCATCTGCCCATCTCTGACTTGCTTGTGACTTTTGGACTTGGTCCCCTTGTTCCACAGGTACCCTAGATTGGAAATCCACAGTTGTTGCATTGCTGGTTTGTGTCTTTCCTGCATTATTCCTCTAACACGACTTCTTTGTCCTTAGGGGAACTTTAGTGCACTTTGCACTCACTTATCAGGGTCTTGGGGAGGGTTATTTTTCTAACTCTCACTATTTTCTAATAGTCCCAGCGACCCTCTACAAGGTCACATAGGTTTGGGGTCCATTCGTGGTTCGCATTCCACTTTTGGAGTATATGGTTTGTGTTGCCCCTATCCCTATGTTTCCCCATTGCATCCTATTGTAACTATACATTGTTTGCACTGTTTTCTAAGACTATACTGCATATTTTTGCTATTGTGTATATATATCTTGTGTATATTTCCTATCCTCTCACTGAGGGTACACTCTAAGATACTTTGGCATATTGTCATAAAAATAAAATACCTTTATTTTTAGTATAACTGTGTATTGTGTTTTCTTATGATATTGTGCATATGACACTAAGTGGTACTGTAGTAGCTTCACACGTCTCCTAGTTCAGCCTAAGCTGCTCTGCTAAGCTACCATTATCTATCAGCCTAAGCTGCTAGACACCCTATACACTAATAAGGGATAACTGGGCCTGGTGCAAGGTGCAAGTACCCCTTGGTACTCACTACAAGCCAGTCCAGCCTCCTACATTGGTTGTGCAGTGGTGGGATAAGTGCTTAAGACTACTTACCACTCTTGTCATTGTACTTTTCATAAGAGAAAAATATACAAAACAAGGTCAGTGTATATACACATAGCCAAAAAGTTTTGCATTTCCTCTTTTCACTCTTTTCTAAGTGCTGAAAAGTACTCCTAAACTTTCAAAAAGTTCTTAAAAGTTTAAAAAGTTTTTTTTCTGTCTTTCCAAAAAGTTCTGAAAACTTTTTTCTCTTTTTCTATCACTTTAACTCTCTCTAAAAAATGTCTGGCACAGGCCAAAGTGTTGATCTGTCCAAACTTGCATATGACAACCTTAGCTGGAAAAGAGCAAGGAGTCTCTGTATAGAGAGAGGTTTGAGTGTAGGGAAGAATCCTTCCTTGGAACTGTTACTTAACATACTTAGAGAACAGGATAAGGCCATAGGTGCCCCATCTGTTGAAAAAGTACCTAATAGTTCCCAATCTGATTTAGGGACTCCCCCAGGAAAAGATTCAGGAAAGAAACTTCCTAGCCTGCCCATTACTAGACAATCTAGCATAGATGGTAATGATGATGAGCCACACCAGATAAATAGTGTTGTCTCACATCATAGCAAAAGCATTTATTCTCACCATACTGGTAGTAATGTTTCTGTAAACCAAGCTGTTAGGGTGGCTTCTGTAAGGGACAGGTCTCCTTCTGTTCATTCCCATCATAGCTCTGTTTCTAGAAATGTCCCTCCCACCAACCCTGATGACAGAATGTTAGAGAGGGAACTCAATAAGTTGAGGGTGGAACAAACCAGACTGAAGCTTAAAAAGCAACAGCTGGATTTGGATAGACAGTCTTTTGAATTAGAGAAGGAAAGACAGAAGTTGGGTTTAGATACCCATGGTGGCAGCAGCAGTATTCCCCATAGACATCCTGCAAAAGAGCATGATTCCAGGAATCTGCACAAGATAGTTCCCCCTTATAAGGAGGGGGATGACATTAACAAGTGGTTTGCTGCACTTGAGAGGGCCTGTGTTGTACAGGATGTCCCTCAAAGGCAGTGGGCTGCTATCCTATGGCTATCATTTAGTGGAAAAGGTAGGGATAGGCTCCTTACTGTGAAAGAAAATGATGCTAATAATTTCCAAGTTCTTAAGAATGCACTCCTGGATGGTTATGGCTTAACCACTGAACAGTACAGGATAAAGTTCAGAGAGACCAAAAAGGAGTCTTCACAAGACTGGGTTGATTTCATTGACCAGGCAGTGAAGGCCTTGGAGGGGTGGTTACATGGCAGTAAAGTTACTGATTATGACAGCCTGTATAACTTGATCCTGAGAGAACATATTCTTAATAATTGTGTGTCTGATTTGTTGCACCAGTACTTGGTGGACTCTGATCTGACCTCTCCCCAAGAATTGGGAAAGAAGGCAGACAAATGGGTCAGAACAAGAGTGAACAGAAAAGTTCATACAAGGGGTGACAAAGATGGCAACAAAAAGAAGGATGGTAAGTCTTCTGACAAGGGTGGGGACAAATCTAAAAATGAGTATTCATCAGGCCCACAAAAACACTCTGGTGGGGGTGGTGGGTCCAAATCCTCCTTTAATCAGAACAAGGAAAAGAAACCATGGTGCTATTTATGTAAAATAAAAGGCCATTGGACAACAGATCCCAGTTGTCCAAAGAAAGGCACCACAGCTCCTACCACTACAACCCCTACTGCTACACCTAGTGTCCCTACTAATAGCAGTGGTGGTGGGAGCAAACCTACTAATAGCCAATCCAAGGGAGTAGCTGGGCTCACTTTTGGTAATTTAGTTGGGGTTGGTCTGATTAGGGAGACCACAGAGGCTACTTTAGTCTCTGAAGGGGCTATTGATTTAGCCACTTTGGTTGCTTGCCCCCATAACTTGGAGAAGTACAAGCAACTAACCCTAATAAATGGTGTTGAGGTCCAGGCCTACAGGGACACAGGTGCCAGTGTCACAATGGTGATTGAGAAACTGGTGCACCCTGAACAACACATACTTGGACACCAGTACCAAGTAACCGATGCTCACAACATAACACAAAGCCACCCCATGGCTGTTGTAAATCTCAACTGGGGGGGGGTAACTGGTCCAAAGAAAGTTGTGGTAGCTTCAGATTTACCTGTAGACTGTCTATTAGGGAATGATTTGGAGACATCAGCTTGGTCAGATGTGGAGTTGGAGGCCCATGCAGCAATGCTGGGCATCCCAGGGCATATTTTTGCTTTGACAAGGGCTCAGGCCAAAAAGCAAAAAGGACAGGGAAGCTTGGATCCTGGAACAATGGACCAAGTGCTCCCTAAAGCTAGGGCTAGTAGAAGCAAACCACTTCCTACTATCCCTCCCTCTACAGTGGATTCTAATTCTGAGGAAGAAGAATTCCCTCCCTGTGCAGAACCTACACCAGAGGAGCTGGAAGCAGACACTGCTGAGCTTTTGGGTGAAGGGGGGCCTGCCAGAGAGGAGCTGAGTGTGGCACAGCAAACCTGTCCCACATTAGAGGGTCTCAGACAGCAAGCTGTCAAACAGGCTAATGGGGATGTCAGTGACTCTCACAGAGTTTACTGGGAGGACAACCTCTTGTACACTGAGCATAGGGATCCTAAACCTGGAGCTGCCAGGAGATTAGTGATTCCTCAGGAGTACAGAAAGTTCCTCCTAACACTGGCACATGACATTCCCTTAGCTGGGCATCTAGGACAAATGAAAACTTGGGACAGGCTTGTTCCCCTGTTTCATTGGCCTAGGATGTCTGAGGACACAAAGGAATTTTGTAAGTCCTGTGAAACCTGTCAAGCCAGTGGCAAGACAGGTGGCACACCAAAGGCACCCCTTATCCCACTGCCTGTGGTTGGGGTTCCCTTTGAAAGGGTAGGGGTTGACATAGTTGGCCCCCTTGACCCTCCTACTGCTTCAGGCAATAGGTTTATCTTGGTGGTAGTGGACCATGCCACAAGATATCCTGAAGCTATTCCTTTAAGGACCACTACAGCTCCTGCAGTGGCAAAGGCCCTCCTGGGAATATTTTCCAGGGTGGGCTTCCCAAAGGAAGTAGTATCAGACAGAGGAAGCAATTTCATGTCTGCATACTTAAAGGCCATGTGGAAGGAGTGTGGTGTAACGTACAAGTTCACAACACCCTATCATCCACAAACAAATGGACTGGTGGAGAGATTTAATAAAACTCTCAAAGGCATGATTATGGGTCTCCCTGAAAAACTACGCAGGAGATGGGATATCCTTCTACCATGCCTCCTTTTTGCCTACAGGGAGGTACCCCAGAAAGGAGTGGGCTTCAGCCCCTTTGAACTTCTTTTTGGACACCTTGTTAGGGGTCCACTCACACTTGTAAAGGAGGGTTGGGAACAACCTTTAAAAGCTCCTAAGCAGGATATTGTGGATTATGTACTTGGCCTCAGATCAAGGATGTCTGAGTACATGAAAAAGGCCAGTAAAAACCTTCAGGCCAGCCAAGAGCTCCAGAAGCAATGGCATGATCAGAAGGCTGTTTTGGTTCAGTACCAACCAGGGCAGAAAGTGTGGGTCTTGGAGCCTGTGGCCCCAAGAGCACTCCAAGATAAATGGAGTGGACCCCACACAATTGTTGAAAAGAAGGGTGAAGTCACCTACTTGGTTGACTTAGGCACTGCCAGGAGTCCCCTTAGGGTGCTCCATGTCAACCGCCTGAAACCCTACTATGACAGGGCTGATCTCACCCTGCTCATGGCAACAGATGAGGGACAGGAAGAAGATAGTGATCCTCTACCTGATCTCTTCTCTTCCACAGATCAAGATGCTTTTGTGGAAGGTGTAGTTTTGGCTGATTGTCTTACTGCTGAGCAGAAAGACAATTGCATGAATCTCCTAGGACAATTTTCAGAACTCTTCTCTACTGTGCCAGGCACCACTTCTTGGTGTGAGCACACTATAGATACTGGAGACAGTTTACCTGTCAAAAGTAAGATCTATAGGCAGCCTGACCATGTCAGGGACTGCATAAAGCAAGAAGTTCAGAAAATGTTGGAACTAGGAGTGGTTGAGCACTCTGACAGTCCATGGGCTTCTCCTGTGGTACTGGTACCAAAACCCAATTCTAAAGATGGAAAGAAAGAAATGCGGTTTTGTGTAGACTACAGAGGTCTCAACTTGGTAACCAAAACTGATGCTCACCCTATACCCAGGGCAGATGAGCTTATAGATACACTGGCATCTGCCAAGTATCTAAGCACTTTTGATTTGACTGCAGGGTATTGGCAGATCAAATTATCAGAAGATGCTAAACCTAAGACTGCATTTTCTACCATTGGAGGACATTACCAGTTTACTGTAATGCCTTTTGGTTTGAAAAATGCACCTGCCACTTTTCAGAGGTTGGTGAACACAGTCCTGCAAGGGCTGGAAGCTTTCAGTGCAGCATATTTGGACGATATAGCTGTCTTTAGCTCCAGCTGGGATGATCACCTGGTCCACCTATGGAAAGTTTTGGAGGCCTTGCAAAAGGCAGGCCTCACTATCAAGGCTTCAAAGTGCCAGATAGGGCAGGGTAAGGTGGTTTATCTGGGACACCTTGTTGGTGGGGAACAGATTGCACCACTTCAGGGGAAAATCCAAACTATTATTGATTGGGTTCCCCCTACCACACAGACTCAGGTGAGAGCCTTCCTAGGCCTCACTGGGTACTACAGGAGGTTCATTAAGAACTATGGCTCCATTGCAGCCCCTCTTAATGACCTCACATCCAAGAAAATGCCTAAAAAGGTATTATGGACAGCAAACTGTCAGAAAGCTTTTGAGGAGCTGAAGCAGGCCATGTGCTCTGCACCTGTCCTGAAAAGCCCTTGTTACTCTAAAAAATTCTATGTCCAAACTGATGCATCTGAATTAGGAGTAGGGGCAGTCCTATCACAACTTAATTCTGAGGGCCAGGATCAACCTGTTGCTTTTATTAGTAGAAGGTTGACCCCTAGAGAAAAGCGTTGGTCTGCCATTGAGAGGGAGGCCTTTGCTGTGGTCTGGGCTCTGAAGAAGTTGAGGCCATACCTGTTTGGCACTCACTTCATTGTTCAGACAGACCACAAACCTCTACTTTGGCTAAAACAAATGAAAGGTGAAAATCCTAAATTGTTGAGGTGGTCCATATCCCTACAGGGAATGGACTATACAGTGGAACATAGACCTGGGAGTAGCCACTCCAATGCAGATGGACTCTCCAGATATTTCCACTTAGACAATGAAGACTCATCAGGTCATGGCTAGTCTTATTGTCCTTCGTTTGTGGGGGGGTTGTGTAGGAAAGTACCATCTTGCCTGGCATGTTACCCCCATTTTTCACTGTATATATGTTGTTTTAGTTGTATGTGTCACTGGGACCCTGGTAACCCAGGGCCCCAGTGCTCATAAGTATGCCTGAATGTTTTACCTGTGTAGTGACTAACTGTCTCACTGAGGCTCTGCTAATCAGAACCTCAGTGGTTATGCTCTCTCATTTCTTTCCAAATTGTCACTGACAGGCTAGTGACCATTTTTACCAATTTACATTGGCTTACTGGAACACCCTTATAATTCCCTAGTATATGGTACTGAGGTACCCAGGGTATTGGGGTTCCAGGAGATCCCTATGGGCTGCAGCATTTCTTTTGCCACCCATAGGGAGCTCTGACAATTCTTACACAGGCCTGCCACTGCAGCCTGAGTGAAATAACGTCCACGTTAATTCACAGCCATTTTTCACTGCACTTAAGTAACTTATAAGTCACCTATATGTCTAACCTTTACCTGGTAAAGGTTAGGTGCAAAGTTACTTAGTGTGAGGGCACCCTGGCACTAGCCAAGGTGCCCCCACATTGTTCAGAGCCAATTCCCTGAACTTTGTGAGTGCGGGGACACCATTACACGCGTGCACTACATATAGGTCACTACCTATATGTAGCTTCACAATGGTAACTCCGAATATGGCCATGTAACATGTCTATGATCATGGAATTGCCCCCTCTATGCCATCCTGGCATAGTTGGCACAATCCCATGATCCCAGTGGTCTGTAGCACAGACCCTGGTACTGCCAAACTGCCCTTCCTGGGGTTTCACTGCAGCTGCTGCTGCTGCCAACCCCTCAGACAGGCAGCTGCCCTCCTGGGGTCCAGCCAGGCCTGGCCCAGGATGGCAGAACAAAGAACTTCCTCTGAGAGAGGGTGTGACACCCTCTCCCTTTGGAAAATGGTGTGAAGGCAGGGGAGGAGTAGCCTCCCCCAGCCTCTGGAAATGCTTTCTTGGGCACAGATGTGCCCAATTCTGCATAAGCCAGTCTAAACCGGTTCAGGGACCCCTTAGCCCCTGCTCTGGCGCGAAACTGGACAAAGGAAAGGGGAGTGACCACTCCCCTGACCTGCACCTCCCCTGGGAGGTGTCCAGAGCTCCTCCAGTGTGCTCCAGACCTCTGCCATCTTGGAAACAGAGGTGCTGCTGGCACACTGGACTGCTCAGAGTGGCCAGTGCCACCAGGTGACGTCAGAGACTCCTGCTGATAGGCTCCTTCAGGTGTTAGTAGCCTATCCTCTCTCCTAGGTAGCCCAACCCTCTTTTCTGGCTATTTAGGGTCTCTGTCTCTGGGGAAACTTCAGATAACGAATGCAAGAGCTCATCCGAGTTCCAGAGCTCCTCCAGTGTGTCCCAGACCTCTGCCATCTTGGAAACAGAGGTGTTTGTGGCACAATGGACTGCTCTGAGTGGCCAGTGCCAGCAGGTGACGTCAGAGACTCCTTCTGATAGGCTCTTCCGTTTCTTACTAGCCTATCCTCATTCCTAGGTAGCCAAACCTCCTTTTCTGGCTATTTAGGGTCTCTGCTTTGGGGAATTCTTCAGATACCGAATGCAAGAGCTCACTTGAGTTCCTCTGTATCTCCCTCTTCACCTTCTGCCAAAGGATCCACCTCTGACTGCTCAGGATGCCTGCAAAACCACAACAAAGTAGCAAAGACGACTACTGCAACCTTGTATCGCTTCATCCTGCCAGCTTTCTCGCCTGTTTCCTGGTGGTGCATGCTCTGGGGGTAGCCTGCCTCCTTCTTTCACCAGGAGCTCTGAAGAAATCTCCTGTGGGTCGACGGAATCTTCCCCCTGCAACCGCAGGCAACAAAAGACTGTATCACTGGTCCTCTGGGTCCCCTCTCAGCACAATGAGCGTGGTCCCTGGAACTCAGCAACTCTGTCCAAGTAACTCCCACAGTCCAGTGACTCTTCAGTCCAAGTTTGGTGGAGGTAAGTCCTTGCCTCCCCACACTAGACTGCATTGCTGGGTACCACGTGATTTGCAGCTGTTCCGGCTCCTGTGCACTCTTCCAGGATTTCCTTCGTGCACAGCCAAGCCTGGGTCCTCGACACTCTAACCTGCAGTGCACAACCTTCTGAGCTAATGCTTTAGCCCCTTTGAACTCCTCTTTGGACACCCTGTAAGAGGTTCCCTTGCTCTTGTGAATGAGGGTTGGGAACTAGCTTTAAAAGCTCCCAAGCAAGACATTGTGGATTATGTACTTGGCCTGAGATCTAGTATGGCTGAGTACATGAAAAAGGCCAGTAAAAATCTTCAGGCCAGCCAAGGGCTCCAAAAGCAATGACACAACCAGAAGTCTGTCCTGACCCAGTACCACCCAGGACAGAAGGTGTGGGTATTGGAGTCTGTGGCCCCAAGAGCACCCCAGGACAAATGGAGTGGACCCTATCTCATTGTTGAAAATAAAGGTGAGGTCACCTACTTGGTAGACCTGGGCACTGCCAGGAGTCCCTTTAGGGTGCTCCATGTCAATCGCCTGAAACCTTATTATGACAGGGCTGACTTAACCCTGCTCATGGCAAATGATGAGGGGCAGGAAGAAGAGAGTGACCATCTCCCTGACCTCTTCTCCACCACTGAAGCTGATGGTTTAGTGGAGGGAGTGGTGGTTGCAGATTGCCTTACTGCTGAGCAGAAGGACAACTGCATAAATGTCCTAGACCAGTTCCCTGACCTCTTCTCACTGATCCCAGGTACAACTACCTGGTGTGAGCACACAATCAACCTGTTTACCTGTCAAAAGTAAGATTTATAGGCAGCCTGACCATGTCAGAGATTGCATAAAACAAGAGGTACAGAAAATGATGGATCTAGGAGTGATTGAGCCTTCCGAGACTCCATGGGCTAGCCCAGTGGTGGTTGTCCCAAAACCTCACAGTAAAGATGGTAAAAAGGAAATGAGGTTTTGTGTTGACTACAGAGGACTCAATCAAGTAATCAAAACTGATGCTCACCCTATACCCACGGCAGATGAGCTCATAGATACACTGGCTTCTGCCAAGTATCCAAGCACTTTTAATTTAACTGCACGGTATTGGCAGATTAATTGTCAGAAGATGCTAAACCTAAAACAGCATTTTGCACCTTTGGAGGACACTATCAGTTCACAATTATGCCCTTTGGTTTGAAAAAATGCACCTGCCACTTTTCAGAGGTTGGTGAAAACAGTCCCTCAAGGGTTAGAAGCTTTTAGTGCAGAATATCTAGATGATATAGCTGTCCTCAGCTCCACCTGGCATGATCACCTGGTCCACCTGTGGAAAGTTTTGAAGGCCCTGCAAAAGGCAGGCCTCACTGTCAAGGCTTCAAAGTGCCAGATAGGGCAGGGGAAAGTGGTTTATCTGGGCCACCTGGTAGGTGGGGAACAGATTGCACCACTGCAGGGGAAGATCCAGACCATTATGGAATGGGCTCCCTCTACAACTCAAACCCAGGTTAGAGCCTTCTTAGGCCTCACAGGATACTATAGGAGGTTCATTAAGAACTATGGCTCCATTGCAGCTCCTCTTAATGACCTAACCAGCAAGAAGATGCCTAAAAAGGTACTGTGGACAGCTAGCTGTCAAAAGGCTTTTGATGAACTAAAACAGGCCATGTGCTCTGCACCTGTTAGAAAAAGCCCTTGTTACCCCAAGAAATTCATAGTCCAGACTGATGCTTCTGAATTAGGGGTAGGGACAGTTCTATCACAGCTTAACACTGAGGGCCAGGATTAACCTGTTGCTTTTATCAGCAGGAGGTTGACCCCTAGATAAAAGCATTGGTCTGCCATAGAGAGGGATGCCTTTGCTGTGGTCTGGGCACTGAAAAAGTTGAGACCATACCTGTTTGGTACTGACTTTATTGTTCAGACAGACCACAAACCTCTATTATGGCTTGAACAAATGGAAGGTAAAAACCCTAAATTGTTGAGGTGGTCCATCTCCCTACAGGGAATGGACTATACAGTGGAACATAGGCCTGGGAGTACCCACTCGAATAAAGATGGACTCTCCAGATATTTCCACTTAGACAATGAAGACTCATCTGGGCAAAGTTTGCCTTATTGTCCCTCGTTTTGGGGGGTTGTGTAGGAAAGTACCATCTTGCCTGGCATGTTACACCCATTTTTCACATGTATGTAAGTTTGTTTTTGCCTGTCTCACAGGGATCCTGCTAGCCAGGCTGCTTTTCTATCCAGGTGTGATGTTGGTCTGCGTGGAACTCTTGAAAGCTATTTATGAGTTACTCCATATATGACTTTTTGGATGAACCTTGCAAGATGAGTGGGGTTCCGCATGTTTAGGTGTTCTGATTTACAGTTTACAATTAAACATCATACAAACAAATTCACGCATACAGGGTTTCGGTACTAGGATATGGAGGAATATTTTCTTAAGAGCCTTGATAAAGTCCAGTACTCATAGTTTGTGGCCTGAATGTGTGTATCTGTGTAGTGACTAACTGTGCCACTGAGGCTGCCTTTAAAATTGTCACTATAGGCTAGTGACCATTTTCACCAATTCTAATTGGCACACTGGAACAGCATTATAATTCCCTAGTATATGGTACCTAGGTGCCCAGGGTATTGGGGTTCCAGGCGAAACCTATGGGCTGCAGCATTTCTTTTGCCACCCATAGGGAGCTCAGAAAATTCTTACACAGGACTGCCACTGCAGCCTGATTGAAATACCATCCACGTTATTTCACAGCCATTTTACACTGCACTTAAGTAACTTATAAGTCACCCATATGTCTAACCCTCATTTGGTGAAGGTTAGGTGCAAAGTTTCTAAGTGTGAGGGCACCCTGGCACTAGCCAAGGTGCCCCCACATAGTTCAGGGCAATTTCCCCAGACTTTGTGAGTGTGGGGACACCATTACACGCGTGCACTACATATAGGTCAGTACCTATAGGTAGCTTCACAATGGTAACTCCGAATATGGCCATGTAACATGTCTAAGATCATGGAATTGTCCCCCCATGCCAAATGTGGTATTTGGGTGCCAATACATGCATCCCTGGAGCTCCACCGTGGACCCCGAGTACTGCCAAACCAACTCTCTGGTTTTTTTTTCTGCAGCTACAGCTGCTGCCAACCCAGTCACAGGGTTCTGCCCTTCTGGGGTCTGAGCAGCCCAACCCCAGGAAGGCAGAACAAAGGATTTCCTCTGAGAGAGGGTGTTACACCCTCTCCCTTTGGAAATAGGTGTTAAGGGCTGCGGAGGAGTAGCCTCTCTCAGCCTCTGAAAATGCTTTGAAGGGTACAGATGGTGCCCTCCTTGCATAAGCCAGTCTACACCGGTTCAGGGAACCCCCAGTCCCTGCTCTGGCGCGAAACTGGACAACGGAAAGGGGAGTGACCACACCCCTGTCCATCATCACCCCAGGGGTGGTGCCCAGAGCTCCTCCAGTGTGCCCCAGTCCTCTGCCATCTTGAATGCAGAGGTGTGATGGCACAATGGAGGCCTCTGAGTTGCCAGTGCCAGCAGGTGACGCCAGAGACCCCTCCTGATAGGTGCTTACCTCACTAGGTGGCCAATCCTCCTCTGAGGGCTATTTAGGGTCTCTCCTGTGGGCTTCTCCTCAGATAACGATTTGGAAGAATTCACCAGAGTTCCTCTGCATCTCCCTCTTCGACTTCTGCCAAGTATCGACCGCTGACTGCTCCAGGATGTGAGAAGGTAGCCTCTTTCTAGCCTTGTTACCCCCACTTTTGGCCTGTTTGTGAGTGTATGTCAGGATGTTTGTCACTGTTTTCACTGTCTCATTGGGATCCTGATAGCCAGGCCTCAGTGCTCATAGTGAAAACACTATGTTTTCAGTATGGTTGTTATGTGTCACTGGGATCCTGCTGGTCAGGACCCCAGTGCTCATAGGTTTGTGGCCTATATGTATGTGTCACTGGGACCCTGTCACACAGGGCCCCAGTGCTCATAGGTGTGCATGTATATGTTCCCTGTGTGGTGCCTAACTGTCTCACTGAGGCTCTGATAACCAGAACCTCAGTGGTTATGCTCTCTCATTACTTTCAAATTGTCACTGACAGGCTAGTGACCATTTTTACCAATTTACATTGGCTTACTGGAACACCCTTATAATCCCCTAGTATATGGTACTGAGGTACCCAGGGTATTGGGGTTCCAGGAGATCCCTATGGGCTGCAGCATTTCTTTTGCCACCCATAGGGAGCTCTGACAATTCTTACACAGGCCTGCCACTGCAGCCTGAGTGAAATAACGTCCACGTTATTTCACAGCCATTTTACACTGCACTTAAGTAACTTATAAGTCACCTATATGTCTAACCTTTACCTGGTAAAGGTTAGGTGCAAAGTTACTTAGTGTGAGGGCACCCTGGCACTAGCCAAGGTGCCCCCACATTGTTCAGAGCCAATTCACTGAACTTTGTGAGTGCGGGGACACCATTACACGCGTGCACTACATATAGGTCACTACCTATATGTAGCTTCACCATGGTAACTCCGAATATGGCCATGTAACATGTCTATGATCATGGAATTGCCCCCTCTATGCCATCCTGGCATTGTTGGTACAATTCCATGATCCCAGTGGTCTGTAGCACAGACCCTGGTACTGCCAGACTGCCCTTCCTGGGGTTTCTCTGCAGCTGCTGCTGCTGCCAACCCCTCAGACAGGCATCTGCCCTCCTGGGGTCCAGCCAGGCCTGGCCCAGGATGGCAGAACAAAGAACTTCCTCTGAGAGAGGGTGTGACACCCTCTCCCTTTGGAAAATGGTGTGAAGGCAGGGGAGGAGTAGCCTCCCCCAGCCTCTGGAAATGCTTTGTTGGGCACAGATGTGCCCAATTCTGCATAAGCCAGTCTACACCGGTTCAGGGACCCCTTAGCCCCTGCTCTGGCGCGAAACTGGACAAAGGAAAGGGGAGTGACCACTCCCCTGACCTGCACCTCCCCTGGGAGGTGTCCAGAGCTCCTCCAGTGTGCTCCAGACCTCTGCCATCTTGGAAACAGAGGTGCTGCTGGCACACTGGACTGCTCTGAGTGGCCAGTGCCACCAGGTGACGTCAGAGACTCCTTGTGATAGGCTCCTTCAGGTGTTAGTAGCCTTTCCTCTCTCCTAGGTAGCCAAACCCTCTTTTCTGGCTATTTAGGGTCTCTGTCTCTGGGGAAACTTTAGATAACGAATGCATGAGCTCAGCCGAGTTCCTCTGCATCTCCCTCTTCACCTTCTGATAAGGAATCGACCGCTGACCGCGCTGGAAGCCTGCAAACCTGCAACATAGTAGCAAAGACGACTACTGCAACTCTGTAACGCTGATCCTGCCGCCTTCTCGACTGTTTTCCTGCTTGTGCATGCTGTGGGGGTAGCCTGCCTCCTCTCTGCACCAGAAGATCCGAAGAAATCTCCCGTGGGTCGACGGAATCTTCCCCCTGCAACCGCAGGCACCAAAAAGCTGCATCTCCGGTCCCTTGGGTCTCCTCTCAGCACGACGAGCGAGGTCCCTCGAATCCAGCGACACCGTCCAAGTGACCCCCACAGTCCAGTGACTCTTCAGCCCAAGTTTGGTGGAGGTAAGTCCTTGCCTCACCTCGCTGGGCTGCATTGCTGGGAACCGCGACTTTGCAAGCTTCTCCGGCCCCTGTGCACTTCCGGCGGAAATCCTTCGTGCACAGCCAAGCCTGGGTCCACGGCACTCTAACCTGCATTGCACGACTTTCTAAGTTGGTCTCCGGCGACGTGGGACTCCTTTGTGCAACTTCGGCGAGCACCGTTTCACGCATCCTCGTAGTGCCTGTTTCTGGCACTTCTCCGGGTGCTACCTGCTTCAGTGAGGGCTCTTTGTCTTGCTCGACGTCCCCTCTCTCTGCAGGTCCAATTTGCGACCTCCTGGTCCCTCCTGGGCCCCAGCAGCGTCCAAAAACGCCAAACGCACGATTTGCGTGTAGCAAGGCTTGTTGGCGTCCATCCGGCGGGAAAACACTTCTGCACGACTCTCCAAGGCGTGGGGGATCCATCCTCCAAAGGGGAAGTCTCTAGCCCTTGTCGTTCCTGCAGTATTCACAGTTCTTCAGCCTAGTAAGAGCTTCTTTGCACCAACCGCTGGCATTTCTTGGGCATCTGCCCATCTCCGAGCTGCTTGTGACTTTTGGACTTGGTCCCCTTGTTCCACAGGTACCTTCAGACAGGAATCCATCGTTGTTGCATTGCTGATTTGTGTTTTCCTTGCATTCTCCCTCTAACACGACTATTTTGTCCTTAGGGGAACTTTGGTGCACTTTGCACTCACTTTTCAGGGTCTTGGGGAGGGTTATTTTTCTAACTCTCACTATTTTCTAATAGTCCCAGCGACCCTCTACAAGGTCACATAGGTTTGGGGTCCATTCGTGGTTCACATTCCACTTTTGGAGTATATGGTTTGTGTTGCCCCTATCCCTATGTTTCCCCATTGCATCCTATTGTAACTATACATTGTTTGCACTGTTTTCTAAGACTATACTGCATATTTTTGCTATTGTGTATATATATCTTGTGTATATTTCCTATCCTCTCACTGAGGGTACACTCTAAGATACTTTGGCATATTGTCATAAAAATAAAGTACCTTTATTTTTAGTATAACTGTGTATTGTGTTTTCTTATGATATTGTGCATATGACACTAAGTGGTACTGTAGTAGCTTCACACGTCTCCTAGTTCAGCCTGAGCTGCTTTGCTAAGCTACCATTATCTATCAGCCTAAGCTGCTAGACACCCTATACACTAATAAGGGATAACTGGGCCTGGTGCAAGGTGCAAGTACCCCTTGGTACTCACTACAAGCCAGTCCAGCCTCCTACATTGGTTGTGCAGTGGTGGGATAAGTGCTTTGAGACTACTTACCACTCTTGTCATTGTACTTTTCATAAGAGAAAAATATACAAAACAAGGTCAGTGTATATACACATAGCCAAAAAGTTTTGCATTTCCTCTTTTCACTCTTTTCTAAGTGCTGAAAAGTACTTCTAAACTTTCAAAAAGTTCTTAAAAGTTTAAAAAGTTTTTTCTGTCTTTCCAAAAAGTTCTGAAAACTTTTTTCTCTTTGTCTATCACTTTAACTCTCTCTAAAAATGTCTGGCACAGGAAAAAATGTTGAACTGTCCAAACTTGCATATGATCACCTTAGCTGGAAAGGAGCAAGGAGTCTCTGCATAGAGAGAGGTTTGAGTGTAGGGAAGAATCCTTCCTTAGAACTGTTAATTAATATGCTTAGAGTACAGGATAAGGCAATAAGTGCCCAATCTGTAGAAAAAGTAGCTAATGGTTCTCAATCTGATCCAGGGACTCCCCCAGGAAAAGGTTCAGGAAAGAAACTTCTCAGCCTGCCCATTACTAGACAGTCTAGCATAGTTGGTACAGAGGTTGAATCACATCATACTGATGATGTGCTCTCACATTATGCTGGTAGCCAAGCTGTTAGGGTGCCCTTGGTAAGGGACAGGTCTCCTTCTGTTCATTCCCATCATACCTCTGTATCTAGAAATGTCCCTCCCACCCACCCTGATGACAGATTGTTAGAAAGGGAGCTCAATAGATTGAGAGTGGAACAAACCAGACTGAAGCTCAAGAAGCAACAGCTGGATTTGGATAGACAGTCTTTAGAAATAGAGAGGGAAAGACAGAAGTTGGGTTTAGATACCCATGGTGGCAGCAGCAGTATTCCCCATAGTCATCCTGCAAAAGAGCATGATTCCAGGAATCTGCATAAGATAGTTCCCCCTTACAAGGAGGGGGATGACATTAACAAGTGGTTTGCTGCACTTGAGAGGGCCTGTGCTGTACAGGATGTCCCTCAAAAGCAGTGGGCTGCTATCCTATGGCTATCATTTACTGGAAAAGGTAGGGATAGGCTCCTTACTGTAAAAGAAAATGATGCTAACAATTTCCAAGTTCTTAAGAATGCACTCCTGGATGGTTATGGCTTAACCACTGAACAGTACAGGATAAAGTTCAGAGATACCAAAAAGGAGTCTTCACAAGACTGGGTTGATTTCATTGACCAGGCAGTGAAGGCCTTGGAGGGGTGGTTACATGGCAGTAAAGTTACTGATTATGACAGCCTGTATAACACAATCCTGAGAGAGCATATACTTAATAATTGTGTGTCTGATTTGTTGCACCAGTACCTGGTAGACTCTGATCTGACCTCTCCCCAAGAATTGGGAAAGAAGGCAGACAAATGGGTCAGAACAAGGGTGAACAGAAAAGTTCATACAGGGGGTGACAAAGATGGCAATAAGAAGAAAGATGGTGAAAAATCTCAAGATAAGCATGGGGATAAGGGTAAAACCAAAGATCCCACTTCAAATCTTAAACACTCTTCAGAGGGTGGGGATAAAACAAATTCTTCCTCTTCTTCCCAACCTGCACACATTAAAAAGCCTTGGTGCTTTGTGTGTAAAAACAGAGGCCATAGGCCAGGGGATAAGTCCTGTCCAGGTAAACCCCCTGAGCCTACCACCACTAATACATCAAGCTCTAGTGCCCCTAGCAGTAGTGGTACTAGTGGTGGGACTGCTGGCAACAGTCAAGCAAAGGGTGTAGTTGGGTTCACTTATGGGTCCATAGTGGAAACTGATGTAATCAGTCCCAAGACAGTTCCTGTTACACCTAGTGGCATTGGCCTTGCCACACTGGCTGCTTGTCCCCTTACAATGGATAAGTACAGGCAGACAGTTTCAATAAATGGTGTTGAGGCCTTGGCCTACAGGGACACAGGTGCCAGTTTCACTTTGGTGACTGAAAACCTAGTGCCTCCTGAACAACACATCATTGGACAACAGTATAAAATTATTGATGTCCATAACTCCACTAAGTTTCTTCCCTTAGCTATAATTCAGTTTAGTTGGGGTGGAGTTACTGGCCCTAAGCAGGTGGTGGTATCACCTAGCTTACCTGTAGACTGTCTCTTAGGTAATGACCTAGAGGCCTCAGGTTGGGCTGATGTAGAGTTTTATGCCCATGCAGCCATGCTGGGCATCCCTGAGGAATTGTTCCCTCTCATTTCAAGTGAAATGAAAAAGCAAAGGAGAGAAGGCCTGAAAACTCAGGATCCCTCTCCATCAACAGGTAAAAAGGGTATCACAGTATCCCCTAACCACCCTACCATTCAGGATACTATTCCTGTGGTGGGAGAAACCTCTCCTGGGGTGGCACCTGTTCCAAGGGAATCATCAGCTGGCATAGCTGGACTCCCTGAGGTAGAAGTACCTCTCTGTGGGATAACTAACATTGGTGACAAAAAGAGCACCATTTTAGTTAACATGGAGCATCCCTCCAACCCTCCCAGAGAAACTTTAGTGCAGAAACCCTGTACTGCCTCACAACACTTAGGACAGCATCCCTGCCCTAGTGTGGAGCTCATAGGACAGCATCCCTGCCCTGCTCCAACTCAAGAGAAACAGCATCCCTGTTCTCTCTTCCAGCCAAATGGACAAAGTTTTTGTCCAGCTATGGCTTTACTGAGACAGCATCCCTGTCTGGCATTTCCATCATTACAAATAGGTTCAGTGGATAATTCCCACTGCTCTAAACTAAAACTTACTGATAGAAACTCTGAAAATACATCTTCACATTGTTGGTTAGCTAAAAAACTTCAAACAGGGTGGTTTACATCCCCACAGGGAAGTAACCATATAGTGGATGATAAAGGGAGTAACCAGTCTATTGCAGAGCTACTCTCTACTTATCACCACTTAGACAATAAAGTCTCAACTGGCCAAGGTTAGCCTTATTGTCCTTCGTTTGGGGGGGGGTTGTGTGAGAAGGTAGCCTCTTTCTAGCCTTGTTACCCCCACTTTTGGCCTGTTTGTGAGTGTATGTCAGGATGTTTGTCACTGTTTTCACTGTCTCATTGGGATCCTGATAGCCAGGCCTCAGTGCTCATAGTGAAAACACTATGTTTTCAGTATGGTTGTTATGTGTCACTGGGATCCTGCTGGTCAGGACCCCAGTGCTCATAGGTTTGTGGCCTATATGTATGTGTCACTGGGACCCTGTCACACAGGGCCCCAGTGCTCATAGGTGTGCATGTATATGTTCCCTGTGTGGTGCCTAACTGTCTCACTGAGGCTCTGATAACCAGAACCTCAGTGGTTATGCTCTCTCATTACTTTCAAATTGTCACTGACAGGCTAGTGACCATTTTTACCAATTTACATTGGCTTACTGGAACACCCTTATAATCCCCTAGTATATGGTACTGAGGTACCCAGGGTATTGGGGTTCCAGGAGATCCCTATGGGCTGCAGCATTTCTTTTGCCACCCATAGGGAGCTCTGACAATTCTTACACAGGCCTGCCACTGCAGCCTGAGTGAAATAACGTCCACGTTATTTCACAGCCATTTTACACTGCACTTAAGTAACTTATAAGTCACCTATATGTCTAACCTTTACCTGGTAAAGGTTAGGTGCAAAGTTACTTAGTGTGAGGGCACCCTGGCACTAGCCAAGGTGCCCCCACATTGTTCAGAGCCAATTCACTGAACTTTGTGAGTGCGGGGACACCATTACACGCGTGCACTACATATAGGTCACTACCTATATGTAGCTTCACCATGGTAACTCCGAATATGGCCATGTAACATGTCTATGATCATGGAATTGCCCCCTCTATGCCATCCTGGCATTGTTGGTACAATTCCATGATCCCAGTGGTCTGTAGCACAGACCCTGGTACTGCCAGACTGCCCTTCCTGGGGTTTCTCTGCAGCTGCTGCTGCTGCCAACCCCTCAGACAGGCATCTGCCCTCCTGGGGTCCAGCCAGGCCTGGCCCAGGATGGCAGAACAAAGAACTTCCTCTGAGAGAGGGTGTGACACCCTCTCCCTTTGGAAAATGGTGTGAAGGCAGGGGAGGAGTAGCCTCCCCCAGCCTCTGGAAATGCTTTGTTGGGCACAGATGTGCCCAATTCTGCATAAGCCAGTCTACACCGGTTCAGGGACCCCTTAGCCCCTGCTCTGGCGCGAAACTGGACAAAGGAAAGGGGAGTGACCACTCCCCTGACCTGCACCTCCCCTGGGAGGTGTCCAGAGCTCCTCCAGTGTGCTCCAGACCTCTGCCATCTTGGAAACAGAGGTGCTGCTGGCACACTGGACTGCTCTGAGTGGCCAGTGCCACCAGGTGACGTCAGAGACTCCTTGTGATAGGCTCCTTCAGGTGTTAGTAGCCTTTCCTCTCTCCTAGGTAGCCAAACCCTCTTTTCTGGCTATTTAGGGTCTCTGTCTCTGGGGAAACTTTAGATAACGAATGCATGAGCTCAGCCGAGTTCCTCTGCATCTCCCTCTTCACCTTCTGATAAGGAATCGACCGCTGACCGCGCTGGAAGCCTGCAAACCTGCAACATAGTAGCAAAGACGACTACTGCAACTCTGTAACGCTGATCCTGCCGCCTTCTCGACTGTTTTCCTGCTTGTGCATGCTGTGGGGGTAGCCTGCCTCCTCTCTGCACCAGAAGATCCGAAGAAATCTCCCGTGGGTCGACGGAATCTTCCCCCTGCAACCGCAGGCACCAAAAAGCTGCATCTCCGGTCCCTTGGGTCTCCTCTCAGCACGACGAGCGAGGTCCCTCGAATCCAGCGACACCGTCCAAGTGACCCCCACAGTCCAGTGACTCTTCAGCCCAAGTTTGGTGGAGGTAAGTCCTTGCCTCACCTCGCTGGGCTGCATTGCTGGGAACCGCGACTTTGCAAGCTTCTCCGGCCCCTGTGCACTTCCGGCGGAAATCCTTCGTGCACAGCCAAGCCTGGGTCCACGGCACTCTAACCTGCATTGCACGACTTTCTAAGTTGGTCTCCGGCGACGTGGGACTCCTTTGTGCAACTTCGGCGAGCACCGTTTCACGCATCCTCGTAGTGCCTGTTTCTGGCACTTCTCCGGGTGCTACCTGCTTCAGTGAGGGCTCTTTGTCTTGCTCGACGTCCCCTCTCTCTGCAGGTCCAATTTGCGACCTCCTGGTCCCTCCTGGGCCCCAGCAGCGTCCAAAAACGCCAAACGCACGATTTGCGTGTAGCAAGGCTTGTTGGCGTCCATCCGGCGGGAAAACACTTCTGCACGACTCTCCAAGGCGTGGGGGATCCATCCTCCAAAGGGGAAGTCTCTAGCCCTTGTCGTTCCTGCAGTATTCACAGTTCTTCAGCCTAGTAAGAGCTTCTTTGCACCAACCGCTGGCATTTCTTGGGCATCTGCCCATCTCCGAGCTGCTTGTGACTTTTGGACTTGGTCCCCTTGTTCCACAGGTACCTTCAGACAGGAATCCATCGTTGTTGCATTGCTGATTTGTGTTTTCCTTGCATTCTCCCTCTAACACGACTATTTTGTCCTTAGGGGAACTTTGGTGCACTTTGCACTCACTTTTCAGGGTCTTGGGGAGGGTTATTTTTCTAACTCTCACTATTTTCTAATAGTCCCAGCGACCCTCTACAAGGTCACATAGGTTTGGGGTCCATTCGTGGTTCACATTCCACTTTTGGAGTATATGGTTTGTGTTGCCCCTATCCCTATGTTTCCCCATTGCATCCTATTGTAACTATACATTGTTTGCACTGTTTTCTAAGACTATACTGCATATTTTTGCTATTGTGTATATATATCTTGTGTATATTTCCTATCCTCTCACTGAGGGTACACTCTAAGATACTTTGGCATATTGTCATAAAAATAAAGTACCTTTATTTTTAGTATAACTGTGTATTGTGTTTTCTTATGATATTGTGCATATGACACTAAGTGGTACTGTAGTAGCTTCACACGTCTCCTAGTTCAGCCTGAGCTGCTTTGCTAAGCTACCATTATCTATCAGCCTAAGCTGCTAGACACCCTATACACTAATAAGGGATAACTGGGCCTGGTGCAAGGTGCAAGTACCCCTTGGTACTCACTACAAGCCAGTCCAGCCTCCTACACAGGACGCCTGCAAAACTGCAACAAAGTAGCAAGAAGACTACCAGCTACATTGTAGCGCCTAATCCTGCTGACTTTCTCAAATATTTCCTGGTGGTGCATGCTCTGGGGGCTGTCTGCCTTCACCCTGCACTGGAAGCCAAGAAGAAATCTCCCGTGGGTCGACGGAATCTTCCCCCTGCTCCAGCAGGCACCAAATTTCAGCATCACCAGTACTGGGACCCCTCTCATGCTGACAAGCGTGGCCCCTGGAACACAGGTGGTGGACCCAAGTGACCCAGACTGTCCAGTGGTCCAACTGTCCAAATTTGGAGGAGGTAAGTTCTTGCCTCCCCTCTCCAGACAGTAATTCTGTGTACTGCGTGAACTGCAGCTGCTAGGGCTTCTGTTCACTTTTGCAATTAATCCTTTGTGCACAGCACAGCCCAGGTCCCCAGCACTCCATCCTGCATTGCTCAACTCGCTGAGTTGACCACTGTCTTCGTAGGACCCTCTTTTGTAGTGTTGAGATGACCGCCATGCTCAGTTTTCTTGAACCCGTGTTCAAGTACTTCTGCGGGTGCTGCCTTCTTGTGCGTGGGCTCTCTGTGTTGCTGAGGGCCTCCTCTGTCTCCTCTTCCAAGTGGCGACCTTTTGGTACTTCCTGGGCCCAGGCAGCACCCTTTTTCTTCTACTGCAACCTTTGCAGCTAGAAAGGCTTGTTTGCATTTTTTCTTCAAAGAAACAGCTCTGCATCCTACAGCACTCTGTGGGACATCTTCTGCACAAAGGAGCAGTTCCTGGCACCTTTTGTTGTTGCAGAATCTTCAGCTACTTCCATCCTGAGGCAGACATTTTGCACCTTCATCCGGGGTTTAGTGGGCTCCTGCCCCCCCCGGACACTTTCGTGACTCTTGCACTTGGTCCCCTTCCTTTACAGGTCCTCAGGTCCAGGAATCCATCTTCAGCGCTTTACAGTCTGTTGGGGTCTTTGCAGAATCTCCTATCACTACTTTAGTGTGTTTGTCGGGAAGTAGTATCACTTTCCTCCTTCTTTTCAGTGTATTGGGATGGGGTATCTTGGACACCCTTGGTGTTTTCTTACACTCCCGGCGACCCTCTACACACTACACTAGGCCAGGGGTCCCTAAGTGGTTCACATTCCACTTTCTTAGTATATGGTTTGTGTTGCCCCTAGACCTATTGCATCATTTTGTATTCTAGTGTTTGCACTACTTTTCTAACTGTTTACTTACCTGATTTTGGTTTGTGTGTATATTTTGTGTATTTTACTTACCTCCTAAGGGAGTATATCCTCTGAGATATTTTTGGCACATTGTCACTAAAATAAAGTACCTTAATTTGTAGTAACTCTGAATATTGTGATTCTTGTGATATAGTCCTATATGATATAAGTGGTTTAGTAGGAGCTTTGCATGTCTCCTAGTTCAGAGTAAGCTGCTCTGCTATAGCTACCTCTATCAGCCTAAGCTGCTAGAATATTACTAATCTACTAATAAGGGATAACTGGATCTGGCAGAAGGTGTAAGTACCATAAGGTACCCACTATAAGCCAGGCCAGCCTCCTACATATAAATATCATGATAAATGAATGAATAACATATTTAAAATCTGACACAGCGCTCCAGATCACAGGAAGGGAAAAGAGCTTAAGCTTTAATTGAACACCCAACTTTTTAGCTTTTGCGGAATAAGGATTCAAAAGTGATATGATGTGACGTTCTACAGCGTGCATTTAAGTGTTTAGAATCTTGCTGGGCAATTGAGTTCCCCCATATCTAACCCACTCTCTGAACAAGAAACTGGTATTCGATGATTTAGGAAGATGGCTGGTGTGTAACAGTAGAAAAGCCTTTGGAGATAAGTAGGTTCTTTGTTGCCAACTGCTCTAAAGTGATGGTCATTGCCTTGAATTTGTTTTTTTTATTGATTGGGAGCTAGTGAAGTTCTCTCAGACATCCAGTGATGTGGTGATGTCTCAGGATATTAAGAATAATTAGGCCCCAGCTTTCTGATTGACCTGCTGGCCGGGAATTAGATATTAGGACAGTCCTAAGTAGAGGTATTTTCTATATTCTAAGCAGACCGTGATAAGGGGATAAACAACATGTTATCTGACATATCAGGCAAGATATCTAAAATCAGATATATGAGAAGTATGAAGCAGATTGTGGAAAGTGCATTGATTTGTGGTACAAGGGAAAGAGCATTGTCAATTTTCATGCTGAGTTTTCTGGCTGTTGCAGTTGGTATATCAGGTAAGCCAAGATTAAAGGGTGATGAGTCTGGAGACCAGATTGTGTTGGCACAGGATGTAGAAGGTTGGCTCTCTATACAGTGTTGAAAATAATGTGTGCTATGCAGAGTGTCCAAGCAACCCCACTTTGGTATCCAGAAGTAACAATAGACCCCTTAATGCTCTATTTTTGATAGTGTGTTCAAGCAATTAGGCTAATCCAGGAGATGTGCTAAGCATTTGTTGTTTCTTAAACATCAATAAATTAAGGCACACACTCAGAAGAATAACTTGAGACCAATTTACAAAAATACTTCAGATTTATATAAAATTTTGAAGACCAAGATTATCAATATATGGTAAGTACTTCTTTAGTTATGACTTTTAAAAGTTTAGAAAATGTTCAGTTTTTGTGCCAAATTATGCAATTGAATGGAATCAATATGAAAAACTATAAAATTGCATTTAAAATCAGGCAATGCTCTCACAAGTGTCCTATTTTTAGGTAGAGGTCATTGATATGTCCCTTGGTCCAGCTGGAGAAGTTCATGTAGTACCTGGTTCAAGCGGGAACAGCAGCTGAAGGTCTTGGAGCTGGTGCCCAAAGGCACGGGACCACCTGGAACCACACCGCACAGAGGGACTTAAAGGTAAGTCCCAGTGGTAACCTTGTAGGGTGGAGGTTGCAAGGGCTTGGGGACCGTGGGAGCACAGCTGGTTTGGCGATGCAGGGACTAAGGAGGCCGGGTGCAGTGCAGATTGGTCAGCCAGGCGTTCTGCTATGTGGAGTCCTCGCGGTCAGGAGCTGGTGATTGTGATGGTAGATTGCAGTTCAGCAGAGGCACTCAGGGGGTGGATCTCAGGTGACAGAAAGTCCCTAGGCTGGTTCTTGCTCCTGTGCTTCTGGGAGTCCAGAGTGGACTCTTCTTCTGGGTGTCCGATGTTGGGGATCTGGTACCCCGTCCAATGGTACGCCTTAGCCCTGGAAAGTCCTATGGCCACCAAACTAAGCAAAGTGGCAGTTCTTGTCCTCTGGTGCTGATGTGTGGATTTTGGCTTGTCTGTTGGGTCCAGTTAATTGGTCAGCAGCTGGTCACTTAACCAGACTTTGTGGGTTCCTTGTCTGTCATGTCCAGGAGAGTAAAACTTTCAGTAAGAAGGAGGTTCTTCGTGATTTTCAGAAGGCCGGAGGTGGTCTGGGATTTCTTAAAGTCCGTCAGGTTTCCAGGCAACACCCCAGTGGTGATTGTCGAGTCCTCGGAGCGGCAGGCAGGATTTGGTGCCTTTATCATGGTGCAGCAGGACTTCAGTTCCCATGCCTTAGGTCTTCTTTGTTCCTGGTCTTCTTCTGTCAGTCGAATCTTAGAGCTTGGTTTAGGGATGCCCTCTAAATACTGTATTTAGGGGCATTAAGGGAGTACCTGGTAGTGGCCAATGGGCCACCTACCATAGGGTGGCTACACTCACTAAGTGACCACTTCCTGTGCAGAGTGGGCACACCCTGGACACTGACTGGCTATTTTTCCTACCATCTACAATGGAGGAAAATGAAATGGAGTGGTCACCTTATCTGCTACTCCTGAGGGGTGGTGGAGGCTGAGGGTGGCCACCCCCCCTACTCTTGCTAGGTCTCCTGCTGGTTTTCCCACCCAGAGTGGAGGGGCAGGACTTTTGGCCTGCCTTCTGCTGCCAGCATCAGAGGCGGGGTCAAATTTCAAAGGTGGTAAAGCCTTTGAAGCTGACCGCTGTTGCAAAGTGCCTCCCTGGGGGAGGAGGTGTGCCACCTCAACCCAGGAAAGGCTTTGTGTTCTGGCTCCTGAGAGCACAAGGCTCTCAACCTAGGAGCCCAGAATCATGTCTGGTGATGTCAGGCTGGTTAGGACCAGTCAGCAACCATGCCAATTGTAGGAGGCTGGACTGGTTTGTAGTGAGTACCAAGGGGTACTTGCACCTTGCACCAGGCCCAGTTATCCCTTATTAGTGTATAGGGTGTCTAGCAGCTTAGGCTGATAGATAATGGTAGCTTAGCAGAGCAGCTTAGGCTGAACTAGGAGACGTGTGAAGCTACTACAGTACCACTTAGTGTCATATGCACAATATCATAAGAAAACACAATATACAGTTATACTAAAAATAAAGGTACTTTATTTTTATGACAATATGCCAAAGTATCTTAGAGTGTACCCTCAGTGAGAGGATAGGAAATATACACAAGATGTATATACACAATAGCAAACATATGCAGTATAGTCTTAGAAAACAGTGCAAACAATGTATAGTTACAATAGGATGCAATGGGGACACATAGGGATAGGGGCAACACAGACCATATACTCCAAAAGTGGAATGCAAACCACAAATGGACCCCAAACCTATGTGACCTTGTAGAGGGTCGCTGGGACTATTAGAAAATAGTGAGAGTTAGAAAAATAACCCTCCCCAAGACCCTGAAAAGTGAGTGCAAAGTGCACTAAAGTTCCCCTAAGGAAAAAGAAGTCGTGTTAGAGGAATAATGCAGGAAAGACACAAACCAACAATGCAACAACTGTGGATTTCCAATCTAGGGTACCTGTGGAACAAGGGGACCAAGTCCAAAAGTCACAAGCAAGTCAGAGATGGGCAGATGCCGAGGAAATGCCAGCTGTGGGTGCAAAGAAGCTTCTACTGGACAGAAGAAGCTGCAGTTTCTGCAGGAACGAAAAGGGCTAGAGACTTCCCCTTTGGTGGACGGATCCCACTCGCCGTGGAGAGTCGTGCAGAAGTGTTTTCCCGCCGAAAGAACGACAACAAGCCTTGCTAGCTGCAAATCATGCGGTTAACGTTTTTGGACGCTGCTGTGGCCCTGGAGGTACCAGGAGGTCGCAAATTGGACCAGGAGAGAGAGGGGACGTCGAGCAAGACAAGGAGCCCTATCAGCAGCAGGTAGCACCCGGAGAAGTGCCAGAGACAGGCACTACGAGGATGCATGAAACTGTGCTCACCCGAAGTCGCACAAAGAAGTCCCACGTCGCCGGAGAACAACTTAGGAGGTCGTGCAATGCAGGTTAGAGTGCCGTGGACCCAGGCTGGACTGTGCACAAAGGATTTCCGCCGGAAGTGCACGGAGGCCGGAGTAGCTGCAAAAGTCGCGGTTCCCAGCAATGCAGTCTAGCGAGGTGAGGCAAGGACTTACCTCCACCAAACTTGGACTGAAGAGTCACTGGACTGTGGGGGCCACTTGGACAGAGTTGCTGGATTCGAGGGACCTCGCTCGTCATGCTGAGAGGAGACCCAAGAGACCGGTAATGCAGCTTTTTGGTGCCTGCGGTTGCAGGGGGAAGATTCCGTCGACCCACGGGAGATTTCTTCGGAGCTTCTGGTGCAGAGAGGAGGCAGACTACCCCCACAGCATGCACAAACAGGAAAACAGTCGAGAAGGCGGCAGGATCAGCGTTACAGAGTTGCAGTAGTCGTCTTAGCTACTTTGTTGCAGTTTTGCAGGCTTCCAGCGCGGTCAGCAGTCGATTCCTTATCAGAAGGTGAAGAGAGAGATGCAGAGGAACTCGGCTGAGCTCTTGCATTCGTTATCTAAAGTTTCCCCAGAGACAGAGACCCTAAATAGCCAGAAAAGAGGGTTTGGCTACTTAGGAGAGAGGATAGGCTAGCAACACCTGAAGGAGCCTATCACAAGGAGTCTCTGACATCACCTGGTGGCACTGGCCACTCAGAGCAGTCCAGTGTGCCAGCAGCACCTCTGTTTCCAAGATGGCAGAGGTCTGGAGCACACTGGAGGAGCTCTGGACACCTCCCAGGGGAGGTGCAGGTCAGGGGAGTGGTCACTCCCCTTTCCTTTGTCCAGTTTCGCGCCAGAGCAGGGCTAAGGGGTCCCCTGAACCGGTGTAGACTGGCTTATGCAGAATTGGGCACATCTGTGCCCAACAAAGCATTTCCAGAGGCTGGGGGAGGCTACTCCTCCCCTGCCTTCACACCATTTTCCAAAGGGAGAGGGTGTCACACCCTCTCTCAGAGGAAGTTCTTTGTTCTGCCATCCTGGGCCAGGCCTGGCTGGACCCCAGGAGGGCAAATGCCTGTCTGAAGGGTTGGCAGCAGCAGCAGCTGCAGTGAAACCCCAGGAAGGGCAGTTTGGCAGTACCAGGCTCTGTGCTACAGACCACTGGGATCATGGGATTGTGCCAACTATGCCAGGATGGCATAGAGGGGGCAATTCCATGATCATAGACATGTTAAATGGCCATTTTCGGAGTTACCATTGTGAAGCTACATATAGGTAGTGACCTATATGTAGTGCACGCGTGTAATGGTGTCCCCGCACTCACAAAGTTCAGGGAATTGGCTCTGAACAATGTGGGGGCACCTTGGCTAGTGCCAGGGTGCCCTCACACTAAGTAACTTTGCACCTAACCTTTACCAGGTAAAGGTTAGACATATAGGTGACTTATAAGTTACTTAAGTGCAGTGTAAAATGGCTGTGAAATAACGTGGACGTTATTTCACTCAGGCTGCAGTGGCAGGCCTGTGTAAGAATTGTCAGAGCTCCCTATGGGTGGCAAAAGAAATGCTGCAGCCCATTGGGATCTCCTGGAACCCCAATACCCTGGGTACCTCAGTACCATATACTAGGGAATTATAAGGGTGTTCCAGTAAGCCAATGTAAATTGGTAAAAATGGTCACTAGCCTGTTAGTGACAATTTGGAAAGAAATGAGAGAGCATAACCACTGAGGTTCTGGTTAGCAGAGCCTCAGTGAGACAGTTAGGCACCACACAGGGAACACACACATATAGGCCACAAACTTATGAGCACTGGGGTCCTGACTAGCAGGGTCCCAGTGACACATAACAAACATACTGAAAACATAGGGTCTTCACTATGAGCACTGGGCCCTGGCTAGCAGGATCCCAGTGAGACAGTGAAAACACCCTGGCATACACTCACAAACAGGCCAAAAGTGGGGGTAACAAGGCTAGAAAGAGGCTACTTTCTCACACCAAGGCTGTTAGGTTTTGCAGGGGGCACCTCTAAGGTGCCCTCTGGGTACATTTTAGAATAAATCCCACACTGGCACAGTGTGGATTTATCATTCTGAGTTGCTTGATATTAAACAACCCAGGGTGCAGAGAGGCCAATATGTAGCTGGGGAACTTGTAATGACCAGTGTCCAGCACATGCATTTGCTATGGCTTCCCTGTACACCTACCACATCTAGGAGTTTGTAAAGAAACAGTAGAGGCATATTTGCTCAGGCACACACATGCCCTTACATGCATTATAGTCAACCCTGCCTTGGGGCTGCAAGGCCTGCAAGAAGAGTGATTTACCTATATTGCCTGCGTTTTTAGTGGACATGGCACCCTTGGTGAGTGCCATGTTGAGTTTGCAATTTTGAGTACACCTTTTCATACACTTGCAATGGTAGTCTGCATGAGGCAGATGTGTGGCCTCCCAGAGTGGCACAATTGGTGCTACAGCTCTTCGGGGCCCTCTCCAGTACCCATGCCCAAGGTACCAGGGGTACCATTTACTAGGCACTTACAAGGTTGGCAGAAGTACCAAACACAGTACAGTTTTAGGGAAAGAGATCTGGTCCTGGGAGCCTGATTAGCAGGGGCTCAGGGCACTTACAGTTCAAAACCACATCATTTTCCAGGCAAAAGGTCCAGGGCTAACCATTGCAAAAGATGTCCTTTCTCACAATGCATAGAATAAGAATTTTGGTTTAATCCAAGTTGATACTTATCCAGATTGTTTGCATGCAGGAAGCCATAGCTAAAAGGCAGGACTTAGTTTTTTCCCGAGGCTAATAGAGAATTGCCTATGACTAACATGATTATTTGAGTATGAAGTCGTCCTCACAGAAATGGTAAGCTGTGAATGCAGTTAAAAATAATCTATGGGGCGTGGCTTGGCCACCGGGCAAGATGGCCGTCACATTGTGAGGCTCTGCCGGGGCCGGGCAACTTATCCGACATAATTCATCCTACGGGTGGGGGTGGAGGAGCGGACCCCTGGGACTCCCCCCCGGGGACTCCGGCGACGCTGCGTGTGCCGGGTTTGGCTGCTGCGGGCTCCCGGAGGGTGGAGACGCGCTGAGGGGCCTGGCGCTTATTATCGACCGGGCCCCGCACGCTCCTGCCGGGGGCCCGGGGATCAGAAATCCCGGAGAGAATCTCCAGCTGAGGGTCGGGAGCGGCCCATGAGGCCGGCCCCCCCCTCCCCTTCTTTTGCTGATTGGCTCCTGGTGCGTGCGGCGGCTGGATAGCGGTGCGCTGGTAGATCTGTGGAGGCAGAGACATATAGGAGTACGAGAGGGCACCTGCCTGAATTACTTTCATAGCAGTTGGTCCCGTATTGATCGATGGCTGGGCACTAGAGATGTGGAGGCTTGGACTAGAGCAATAGACCATCTTCCCCGTACGCTGTCTGACCACTCACCGGTGTTATTAGACCTGGCGATACCTAGTGAACTACAACCGATGGTGATGTGGCGGTTGCCCAGTGGTGCTCTCCGGGACGACACCTTCCGAGGGGAAGTACGGGAGGCTGTTCGGTTATTTTTTTAGGAGAATCGAGGTTCAGTGGACTCCCCTAGCACTGTATGGGAGGCATTTAAAGTGGTTATCCATGGGGTGTGTCTTGCAAAGCAGCATGGTAGAGTGAAAGCTTTAAGGCGGGAGATGGCTGATATCGAAAGGAGGCTTGGTGATCTGGAACGGCGCTTAGAGGCGACATGGTCAAACGAGGTGCTTGCCGAAATCAGGCGTGAGGTGTCACTATATGAGGAGGCCTCTCTACGAGAGGTCTGCTTCCTTGGGAGACATGCGCAGGCTCGCAGGTATGGCGAGGGTGAGAGAGCCGGGAGGACACTAGCGGGATTATTACGCAGCCCCTGGTCCAGCAATTACGTCACTGAGGTGATAGATACTGAGGGGGGCAGGGTGACTGGAACGGGAGGTGTGATGCAGGTATTTGCTAAATTTTTCTCGCAGCTATACGCGCCTCCGGTGGGTCTTAGGGAGGCAGATATGAAGGAGTATTTTGAGAGCATTGCGTTAGTATGGTTTGAGGAGGCACACAGGATGTATCTGGATATGCCGTTCACAGTAGAGGAGGTAGCGGCGGCGATCCAAGGCCTACCCGGGGATAAGTCTCCGGGCACCGACGGTTTAACCCCTGCCTTTTATAAAGAATATGTGGACATCCTTGCTCCCTATTTGCTGGAGGTGTATGAGGAGTCTCTGGCGACTGGGTCGCTTCCGCCCTCCCTCCGGGAGGCTTTAATAATAACTGTTTTGAAACCTGGGAAGGACCTGACGCGATGCGATTCGTATCGCCCACTTTCCATGATAAACATTGATAACAAGATTCTCGCAAAAATGATAGCGACTCGACTACAGCCACTACTCTCTAGAATGGTGCTTCCGGATCAATCGGGCTTTATTCCCGGGAGATCCACGAGCCATAATCTGCGTACTTTCTTTGCGGTGCTGGGATCACTAGAGAGAGGAGATGATGTAGCAGCAGTGTTTCTTGATGCGGCTAAGGCCTTTGATTCCCTGGCCTGGGAATATATGTTTGCACTTCTGAACCGAGTGGGCCTCAGCGCGCGTTTTGTGAACTGGATCAGGCTGTTGTACACTCTGCCTACTGCCAGGTTGCGCCTTAACGGTGGTATATCGGACCCATTCCTGGTCTCGCGGGGTACGCGGCAGGGCTGCCCGCTGTCTCCGCTTCTTTTTGTGGCTGCAATGGCGGCAGGACTGCGACAGAAATATAGTAATAGTGGCTTACAGTTCCGGCAACGCCCTGTATTGATATCTTTATATGCAGATGATATCGCGATATACGTGCGCAATCCCGGGCAAAATTTAGATATCTTATTAGATGAAATTGTTCGCTTTGGGAACTTTTCTGGGGTCACTATTAATTGGTCGAAATCAATGATCCTGCCACTAACCCCTAGCGTGGAGAGATTTGATTTGCGATACCCTTTGGTTTGGGCAGATGGGCCAGTGCGTTATCTGGGCATACACCTGTGCCGCGACGCGGAAACGCTTCGGCTTGCTAATTACGGGACAGCGCTGACATGGCTAGAGGAAAAGGTGGAGGTCTGGAAAGCTCTGCCCCTTTCGCTGACTGGTCGCATTGCTATTGCTAAGATGGTCGTACTCCCTAAATTTCTGTATTTATTCATGAATCTTCCCCTGCCACTCACTAAGGCTTATTTCCGGCGCCTGAGATCTGCGCTTGTGCGGCTGGCATGGGCGGGGCGACAGCCCCGCATCGCTTGGGAGAAATTGACGCTGCCATTTGAGCGGGGCGGATTGGCAGCCCCAGACCTGGAGTTATATTATCACTGTGCACAGGCGCATTTTGCGTACTATTGGCTGAATCCGATCCGTTATATGCCACACCTTGCACCGGAGAGTGATTCTGTCTGGCCTGACGTTTTGGTATGTGCGCTCGGCGGGCAGGTTCTCCCCCGTTCTAGAGGAATTGACACGGTCTCCTGCACTGCGGGAGCATGGAGAGCGTTGATGCAGCGGGCTGGGATGCCTGCACCCTTTGCTCCATCGCTGCCTGTTATGGCAGTGGCTGATGCCCAGATGTTTCGTGATGGAGGAGTGCGTGGGTTTCTACGAGACGCTGACTTGCCGGTGCTGGGAGATTGGGTGGTGGACGGTCGGCTGTTGGATGTTCCTGGTGCACTTTCGAACTGCAATGGCACCCCGTTGCAGCGTTTTTGTGCTCTCTGCGTCCGCGCTTTGCTGCGGGATCGTTTTTTTGAAGAGCCGGATGCTCCCTCGGAGTTTCGGGCTCTGGAGGCACTTTGTAGCGCGAGATCCCCCTCCAAGTTGATAACTAAGCTGTATAATGCTGTGCAGGAGCAGGGGGGCGGCCCTGTGTTACCTGCTCGGGCTGCATGGGAGAGAGATGTGGGGGAGCCTATCCCGGAAGCGATGTGGCGCAGCTGTTGTGCTCATATGAGGACATTGTCCCCGAATTATAGACTGCGCTTGCTGCACTTCAAGTTTCTGCACCGACTATATTATACGCCCAGGAAACTACATTCCATGGGACTGCTAGCGGACACACGCTGCGCCCGTTGCGGGGCTCGGGACGCGGGCTTCTTTCACCTGGCATGGGAGTGTGTGGAAGTGTATACGTTTTGGGAGGGGGTAAGACGGTCGATTGTTGAAATGATAGAGGTGGAGATACCCCTCGCCCCTAAGATAGCGCTGCTGGGATATATGGACGAGGTTCATGGCCCGCATAGACGCTTAGTGGGCCTACTCATGCTGCTGGCTAAGCGAAGAGTCGCAATGTGCTGGGGCTGGGGGAGAGCCCCCCGTAGATTGGATTGGTTACGAGATGCTGCTTTTTGTCATGATCAGCTGTTAGTATTCTGGGAACTTATGCCAGAGGGATCCCGCCCCAAGGATATCTGGAGCCCTTTAAATGAGTATCTGGCGACGCAGACTGAGGGTGCTGTGTGACTCATGTCTCCTGTCTGTGCATTTCAACCCCCCCCCCGAATCATGCGAGTTACCTTGCTGTATGATAATCCTGCGCGATGTGGCTGTGTGCTCCACCTGCCTGTTTTTAGAGGTTTTTTGCAATTGTTATCTTTTTGCAGATCTCCCTGCTCGACATGGTTAGATTAATACCATTGGGCGTGTCTGTCCTTGCCCTTCTACGGGGTGGCGGACTGTTGCACTCCTCCGATATGGAGGGTTTTTTCTTTCCTTTCTTCTTCCTGGAATGGATCCCTGGATATCAGCATATAGAGAGAGATACTGGCAGAGTCACGTCTGCGATATGGGATACCACAGTAGTTATATGATGTGTAATGGCTCTCCTGTATCCTTACCCTCTTGTCGAGAGATCTGCTGAATTAATGTATGTTTCTTCGGTTTGTGTTTAAATGAATAAAACAATAAAAAAAATAAAAAAATCTATGAAATGGTCAAAAAAGTGGGTACATTCTGGGAAAGAGCAGAGTGGCAAAAGAGAGGGTAACTAAAATATTCTTGCTTTCCCTCTAAGATGTCCATCATTCATAAGATTTCCAGTTGGCTTTGTCAGTTAGGGTGCTGTATTCCAGTCTTAATCATTCACTAAAGAACCTATAGCATTCTGGTAGCTCCAGTGGCTTTAAATCAAATCAACATTTTTTACTAAGGATTTAGATTGCAGTGGTTTGTAGAATTAAACATTATTTTCATCATGCTGTTACACTGTCCCCATCAGGGACTTCATGGTGAAGTTCACTTTTTCATTCTAGTTCTAGTTAATAAGTTAGGACCTATTCCTTAGCTTCGAGTGAATGCCCATATTACCTAGCAGTTTTGGAAGTTAGAAGTTGCTTTTTCCTGCAGGTTGTATCTTCACAGCTGCATGGTAAACATCATAGACTTTGTTACTTTATGGAACCTGTGACTGTGAGGTGCTTTTGTGAAACAATACTTACTTCCCCTATGTGATCAGGAAAAATGCATTTTTATGTGGATTGCACCTTTACCACATCTCAGTGGACCCTACATACTCTGAACTATTTCGTTTTAGGTCGAAACTGTGTATCCCACCCAGTTCCAAAAGTAGGTCACACTTCTACAACTTTCAGGGACAGCCTTTAACGTTGGGCCCAAGACCGGGCACTGAAATGAAGAGGAGGGGTATGGAATTGTATTAAAACAGGTCATGCTGCAGTCTCCCTTTAATCAGGCTCCAAAGAAAAGTGTATTTAAACACTCTCCATGGGCTGCCAGTGCAGTGTTCATCCCATAGCTCTGCCCTAATAACCTGAGATGTAAGAAGGTGTGACAGTCAGTCTCACCCTTATAAGAAGCAGGGGTGGTAGTAATATTTTTCACTGAGAGGTAGGGTGAAGACGGCACCAAATTCGTTTTTGTCTAGCAGTGGGCAGAATTTGCGGAGTTTCACTCCATAGAATTCCACAGAGTTACATAAAAAATCATCAAGATTCTGCAGTGTTCTGTCAACGGGAAGAAAATATGCAGCTCACACTGCAATTTAGCTCTGGTAGAATGAGCAGCCCTGAAAAATCAGCGCAAACTGCACCATATGTTGAGCAAGAGCACATGGCCATTCGAGCTGATTATGCTGCCGCTCGATTAGAAAATCTAATTGAGCAGCAGCAAATCTACTCGAGAGGCACCCCTTTGAAAGCAAGCGGCCTCCCTCCTTAGAAAATCAAACTAGGGGATGCCAAATCTCACTCACCAACTTGTATTTTCTCAAGCTTGTGCTGCAATTTATCACTGGTAGCGTGAGAAGCACTGAAAAATCAGACCGAATGGCACCATGCGTTGCGCAAGCGGCCATTTGAGTTGATTTTGCTGCCACTCAAATAGAAAATGTTATTGAGCAGCAGCAAATCTACTCGAGAAGCAGCCCTCTGACAGCGAGCTACCGCCACATTCGAAAATCGCACTAGGGGACTCCAAATCTCTCTCGTTGTTGGAAATGGCCCTTTTTGCAGGGTTATCGGCAAACTTTTTGCCTTCTTCCTCCTTTGTTTTCAGATCTGTTCATGCTGGTTTATTGTCTCTGCGCACTTTACCACTTCAGATCAGTGCTAAAGTGCAAGTGCTCCCTATGTAAATTGTATTGCTGATTAATTTATCCAGGATTTGGCATATTTGCTTTACTGGTAAGTCCCTAGTAAAGTGCACCAGAGGTGCCCAGGGCCTGTAAATCAAATGCTACTAGTGAGCCTGCTGGACGGATTATGCCACCCACATAAGTAGCCCTGTGAACATGTCTCAGACCTGCCACTGCAGTCCATGTATGCAATTTTAAACTGCCAATTCGACCTGGCAAGTGTACTCATTTGCCAGGCCCAAACCTTCCTTTTTTATATATGTAAGGCACCCCTAGAGTAGGCCCTAGGTAGCCCAATGAGCAGGGTGTAGTGTATTTTGAAGGTGGAACATGTACTGGTGTGTTTTAGATGTCCTAACTGTGAAATGCTGCCAAATTTGGTTTTCACTGTTGCAAGGCCTATCTTTCTCATAGGCTAACATGGGGGGCTGCCTTTAAATATCCTTAAAGTACAGTTTCCCTTTGAGAGCAGATAGAAATGGGGAGTTTGGGGTCTCTGAACACACAATTTCAAAATACATATTTTGGTGAAGTTGGTTTTTAGATTTTTAGTTTGAAAATGCCACTTTTAGAAAGTGGGCATTTTCTTGCTTAAACCATTCTGGGACTCTGCCTGTTTGTGTATTCCACATCAGGGTCAGACTGACAGTTGGGTTGTTTGTAAATCTCCACTAGACAGTGACACAAAGGGAGCTGTGGTGTAGCCTGCATATCCTTAAAGGCCATCTGTGCTAGAGGGGAGGGAGGAGTGGTCACTTACACCTGAAAGGGCTATGCCTGCCCTCACACAATACAGACTCCAAACCCCGGGAGTGTGTCTGTGGCCAGGCCTGGGCAAGGCAGGATCTTGTGAACAACAGAGACTTTCCTTTGAAGTATGCCTACTTCAAAGGCAGAAAGGGGTATAAGTAGTGGACCCAAAACCCCAGACTTTTAGAATCTTTCTGGATGAAGAGGAACCTCTGCCAAGGAGAAGATCTGGAGGAGAAGTATAGCCCCTTTGATGTGTTGCTTTGCTGGGCTGGCCTGCAGTCGCTGCTTCTGCCTTAAAAGAGAGCAAAGGGTGAACTTTGCTGTGTATCCTGCTTGAAAGAGTTCTCCAAGGGCTTGGAGTAGAACTTGCCTCCTGTTGGAAGTCTCAGGGACATCAAAGACTTCGGTTTCATCTGCCTATAACACTGGGAACTGTGTGTTCTGTGCTGTTCCGGAAGAAAAACCACTGCGATGCTGCCAACGACGCCGCTGGCCTGCGCTGTGACCTGCCGATGCGGCACGGAGCCACACCGCCCCACTTTGCACCGCAACCCTGGTCTCACTGACACCGCCACTGAGCCGCTGCTTGCACCGTGACCTGTGGGCCGGCACTCTGGCATCACCTTGCTCACACCGCAGCGTGTGCATCTCCATAAATGCCACTCCTGCTGACACCGGCGCCACTGCCTGCACCGAGGCCTATGGACACTGCTTGTGAGGTACACGAAGCACGTCCCATCCCACACCGCAGCCCCAGTTCACTGACGCCAGCACCATCGACTCCAATGTCATCACCAGGCATCCCTGTCTGCAGCGTGACCCGTGGATGTTGCATGGAGCCCGTCCCGCAGCGCACCACCGACTAGGCCCTACCGACGACAATGCTTCAACAATGACTATGACGCTGCCTGCACCGTGACCTGGTGACACTGAAGCCACTGGACGCCGTCACCGAGCCACTGCCTGCGCCAGGACCTTTGGGCACTGCACGTCCCATCGTCCGCTTCGCACCGCAGGCCCGACGCCATACACACCAGCACTCCTGACTTCATTAGCCCAGAATTCTAGCTGCAACACAAGTGGCCTTAAGGGCCTGATGACCCCCACACCGACCTCCGGAACCAACACAGCGACGCCAGCGACACCGCTCTCTGGATCTTATCATGAAGATCACGATGCCCTGCAATTCTGCTGCCTGCCGGAACTGTTTGTCTGGTTGATCACATTGCTGTGATAGCCCCAGGTGGAGCTATCGACTTCAAGGAACTGTATTTTTAAGTAATTCTTGCTAAATTCATATCTTTACTACTGTATGTTGGATTTTTTTCATTTTGGTCTTGTTTTACCCAGACAAAAATTGACTATTTTTCTAAAACTGGTGTGGTATCCCTTTGTAGTGTTTTCACAGCATTACTGTATGTTATGTGCAAATACTTTACACATTGCTTCTGAGATAAGCCTGACTGCTCGTGCCAAACTACCAAGAGGGTGAGAAGGGTTTATCTGAGAAGTTATTTCCCTTATCCTGTCTAGAGTGAGGGTCCCTACTTGAACATGGTGCAAACCGACTGCCAATTGGAGATCCCATTTCTAACACTCGCCAACTCACATTTTCTGGAGACTCACAGGGGAAAAATTCCACCACGTGGCGCTTGGTGGAATTTTGTTCAGAACTCCGCATTAAAGGGTAATGTGGAGTGACTGAAATTCCGCCATTTCTGCTGGTGGAATTTTTCCTCTGAGTTTCAAGAAAATGTGAGTTGGCGAGCGGATGGAATAAAACGTTCCACTCACCACTATCTTTATCCAGGCACTATCTGTGTAAAAGTCAATAATGATCAGTCTCTATGAGGAACATTAATTATCTTACCCACAGGAATTCAAACAGCTGTTCGGACACTAAGATATCCTACACTGCAGAAAAGCTGTGCGTCTCATCTCAATACATGCACTTTCCTGGGAAGATCGTTCTCTTCAAACCCTTTCCTCCTCACCCACCTAGCCATCCTTCTTTCACCTTACTTACTTCATTCTACTTTGACCCCTTCCTTCCTTGCCCTCTCTGGTAACCGTTCTCCTCTCCTACGTTTTCTTACTCCTACATGGACTTCTCATGTAACTTTCTGTTCCCCTCTAAGCACTCCATATCTATCTAACAATTCCCACCGCCTCAGACCTTCTGGGACACTTCTGTTTGCATCTTGGCTCCACATTACCTTTCTTACTTCTGTAAAAGTCATGCCTCCTCCAGCTAATCTGACCCCTTCTCACTCTACCTATCTATATCTTAATGTCTCCACCTTGGTCAACCTTTCATGAGCTGTCTTCACTATCTCTCCCATTCACTCTGTGGCCATGCTTCCCATCAGCCCCTACCTCTCACTCAAGCTTCTGCTACCCTCTAGCTATTGTGTCCCTTTCCCAATTGACCCATCTATCCAACCATATCCATTCCTTAATATCTCATTTTCTCAATTAACCTCCAACTTACTTACAACCAATCTAATTTGCTGACTTTCAATTCCTCCTTCTAACATGCCTAGAATCCCTTTACCTACACTTACTTCTGCAACCTTCTCCAAGTCTCTTACACAACATATTCCCATACATCCATATATCACCTCCTTTCATTGCACTCCAGAACAATTAACTACCCACCTCTCTCCTCTTGCACACAGAGCATCCCTACATATGTTACCTAACATACCTTACTCTCAGTCACCCTCCCCCTCTTTTCTGTCTACCCCACCTTGCCCTATCTTCAGTTTCTCACATTCTGATTCTCACCATAAATACTTTTTTCTTTAAAACCTACTAATATCTTTTGTCTATCTCCTCTCAATGACCAATATATGAACAGAGCAGAAATTAAAGGGCCTGACTGCTGATGATTGAGAAAAAAACAGGAGGAGTAGGCGGTGCAAAGTGGGAGAATGATGTGAATGAGGATAATAATAATAATAATAATAATAATAATAATAATAATGCAATACTGCTATTACATAGTGCTCCATAAGACACTTCTGCTTTTTCTAAAAACAGTAAATTAATTAACTTATTATAACCTAGCTTGATGATACTCAATTTAACACATTTGGATGGATGGAATGAACTATCTGTGCTAAGATTCAAACAAGTGACATGGAGATCAAAGAAGAATTTGTGGTGATTGCTAACTGATCCTTTGATATTTTAGGTACATATGGATACATATAGCTGTGAAACCTGGCACCGGTCCCCAATGTAGAAAGAAGGTCTGCAAAGTTTTGGGGAGATTTATCAAATGGGTGTAAAGCTATTAAGGGGCAAAGTTTTGAGGAATTCCCATCTCTGGTAACCCTAACTATAACTACAGATTGGCTACCGCCATTCTCCGAAGGACAAAATTCTGAGGAATTCCTATCTCTGGTAACTCTAACTATAACTACCGAGTGGTTACTGACATTCTGTGAGATTGCCCCTTAATAACTTTGCACCCATTTGACAAATCTCCACGAAACTTTGCAGACCTATTTTTTATTCTACATTTGCAGCTGGTCAGGGTTGGTAGGCATAGAAAAAGGGGGATTCCAATACAGGTTTCGACCCCAATGCATTTTACATAGACGTTTTGCATTAGATAAAGTGGCAAAATGGCTGACCCGATTTACATGAAATTTGGCAGGATTAGACCTTATTGTACACAGATTATACCTTATTGTACACAGACACTGACGTTTTGGTACTACAGGTAAGTAGGTTAAGTATTTTTAAGATATAAGGCATTTTAAATTAGTGATGTCTGTTTTTGCAGTAATTTTGAGAAATATTGTAGTATTTCGAGGTATTTTGCAGAAGTACCGCAGTACATAGTGATGACCATTCAATAAGTGATTGGCTAATGACTGCCTTTACAAAAGTTACAGGCAGCCATGTTGTTTGTAGGTACAGTTTAGCTGTGTTCTGAGTTAAGCCTTCAGATCTAGGTAAGTATTAGGTATGGTATTTTTCCCATACCTTATACCACATCATTTTTTTTTTAAACATGTATGAAGTACTGTGGTACTTCCTCTGGAGTGCCACAGAACCAAATATAAATAAAAAAACAATATGTTAAAACATTAAAAATATATTTCTCTACCTATTGCCTCTTTAATAAAGTAGTAATAGGTAGTGAACAACAATAAAACCTACTACTTACCTATTTCTAAGAACGCAGTGCAGTGCAGACCGCATAACGCAGCAAAACTGTGATAAAAACTACATGGCTGCCTTTTGCCTATGGTAAACACCCATTAGCCAATCAGATACAGGCTTCACATCCACATGTACCTTGTTATACAACAAATGTACATTGGCAGAATATGTAACTAAGTTTTTTAAAACGTATAACGTTAACACAACTTACACTATTCACACATACTACCAAAAATTACTATTTACACCTCATAATGTATATTCCTGCTACATTACATCTACAGCTGTTCACACACTTTCACACTACATTTGTTTCAATCAACACACTGCACTCTACTCACACCACTCAATGCAACTCCACCTTATGCCACTCCACTCTACACTATCACAGGCCATTCCACTCTACTTCACTCCACTATACACCACTACACTCAACTCTAATCCACTGTACACCTTTTCACTCTACTCCACTCTAAGGCTTGAATTTATACTTTTTTAGCACCGCATTTGCACCTCTTTTTGACTCAAAAACGGCGCAAACTTACAAAATACAATTGTATTTTGCAAGTTTGCGCCGCTTTTGCGTAAAAAAATTACGCAAATGCAGCGCTAAAAAAGTATAAATATGGGCCTAAGTCATTCCACTTTATACAACTCTACTCTACGCGATGGTACTCTATGCCACTCAATTCTATAACAATCCAGTTTAAGCCACTTTATTGTACGCCCCTCCAATCTACGCTACTCCACTGTATGCCATACCACTGTTTGCAACTCCATTCTACAACACTACACTCTACACTATTCTACTTTGTGCTATGCCACTGTACACCACTTCAATGTACATCACTGCACTGTACCCTGTTCCACTGTACACCAATCCACTGCAGGTCACTTCAATGCATGCCACTGCATTATATGCCACTCCACTGTACGGCAATCCAGTGTACACTATTACACGGCACAACACTACATTCTACACTACTGCAGTCTAAACCACTCCACTCTATATCACTACACTCTTTGCTACTACACTCTATGCTATTCCACCATAAGGCACTGCAGTCTGTGCCACTATACTCTATGCTATCCCACTATATGCCACTCCACACTGTCACTACACTAAATGTTATTCCACTCTACCCCACTCCACTATACACTACTCCACTATATGCTACTCCATTCTACACCACTCTTCTCTATGGCACTACACCCTATGCTATTGCACTGTACGCCACTCAACTCTACAACACTCCACTCTACTCCACTCCACAATATACTATTACACGTATGCCTCTACAGTCTATCTCTACAGTATATCCACTGCACTCTACCTGGCGTCAATCCACAATACTTCACTCCATGGCAGAGGTCCTTAAACGGTAGGGCATGACCCCTTGGGGGGCTGTGGCTCCATTCCCGTGAAGGTGTGAATGCATCTTTAACTAGTTGTAAATGAAGATGGCCTGGAGGCATGATTTTGTTTATTTGGCACTTTTACAGGCCACCTTTATTTACATAAGAAAGTGGGTGAAGTGTGGTCTTGAAAGCCCTAGAGCAGGATCAATAAGTGAGGTCACAGGGTCAAAGAAGTGGCTAAAAAGAGCAACATATTCTGTAAATACTTTTTATTTTTTCACTTTCTTGAAGCACATACAAAATAACAAGTGCATGTTAAACAAAAAAGAAATGCAAGTTAAGCTAAAGGGTGGGAAATCTAAGATATAAGGTTGTCAAATCTCATTTTGCTATTGCATTCACTGCAGACCTCCTGTGAGTGCCAAGACAGTCACAGAAAGTAATCCTAGTTGCGCAGTGGGAAATAGTGGCTGTGTATTCATTGTGCTGCAAAGTCCCAGCCGGTAACAGAAAGCACTGTAAACATGTCAGTCATTATTCATATCTATATACATTAGTAATGAGTAATCAGAATATACCTCAGCACATTTTATAACTATCCATTACAAGGGCACACTGTAGCATTCATGTGGGAACACTGCCACATTACCTCTCAAGAAGAATAAACATTTATCACTGTGGAGTTCCAAGTGACTCCAACAGTTAAAGTCTATACGGGCTCCCAGGCACTCTTTTTATTTGATGATTAACCAATTGCACACATATAAATATCAGGTAGCAAAGATGAGATTTTTTTGTTTTACACATAGGGGCAGAAAGACTAATTGAGTCTCAAACCCGGAGTGATGGCCAAGTGGAGTGGGCAGAGCAGATAGCCTGCTTCACTGAGCTGTAGGTATGAGTGGAGCTGCTGGTGCAGTGGCACCAGGTCCCAGTGGCATGAGAGGCTGGCTAAACCCCATGTCTTCCTAATTTGCATTAGAGCCCAGTGGCTACTTGCTCTGGCAGTATTGCTTTGGGTCACTGAATAATGGTCCAGAGGTGGGGAAAATTGAAACAGAGGCACACTCTCAATTTGGGCATCAGAGAGGACAGTGACTGTGATGGGGCAAAATGGAAGCTCATGTTTTTAGCACAGGGCATAGGAGACATCCCACTTGGTAAGGCATAGCTATCCTCATTGAAGCCGGTGCAGTGGAAATGAAATCTGGGGCCTGACGAGTCCACTGCTCTATCATTGTCTTTCTTTTAAAAAAGGTGTATGGCGGCTCAACATCCTGTGCTTCTTGGCAAACCACTTAATTTTCCTGAGCCTTAAAAAAAATCTGCCCTTGTGTAATGTAATGGGAGGATATTTCTTGCTACTCAGGGCCATGGTTATCATTGATGAAAAAGGTGCAATTGCGTTGAGGCCGAGGCGTGGGACGGGCTCACAACACCCCAATTATGAGAAGCAGATTTTTTGGGGTTGATTGATGTTTTCGTTAGATGAATTTGCTCTTTTATAAGTTTCACATTTATACAAAACATGTCCCTGAAATGATCTCGTAAGCCCAGCGCCCTGTGATCATCCCTGACCCTCCCCAGTCCTTGCCCTAAAGGTTTGGGGAGGGGCCCTGACTTCAAAACCTTTTATTTGGAGGTGGAGGGGAGAGCTCGAGACAAAAAGGTTTGAAGACCGCTGCTCTACGGTATTCCAGTCTACAATACTCTACTCTATGCCGCCCCATTGTATGCCACTCCATTCAACACAACTTCAATCTACGCTATTCCACTGTACACCACTACACTGTACCTCACTCCACTCTATGCCACTCTAATGTAAGCTGCTCCACTGTATGCCAGTACGCTATTACATTCTATGCCACTCCACTTTACATTGCTCCACCCTATGCCACAACACTCTGCATTAATCCACTGTACTGTCATAGTTGGACTTTTGCTCTAGGCAAGACTGCTGGTTTAGGGATTACAGCACTTTTGTTTGTAGGGGACTAGGCCAATCCTACAGCAAGTCTCAAATGTCGGCCCATCTCTCCCGGATCACCAAAAATCCAAATAGTAAAAAGTGATTTGTGGCAGCCTTTAAGCATGGACTAAAGAGTGCAACATCTCAGCTGAGTCATGTTTAAACGGAAATTACCCCTTTCCCACATGAGTAATAAGTCTCATTCACACACAGGCAATGGAGATGCAGTGAAGTTTTCAATAGGTTCTATTAACATGACTGCAATCTACTGTAAAATGCATGAGCTGCAGTGATTAGGATAATGAACAATGCAAGAAGCAGAACTATAAAAAACGAGAGTCGTGAATTTAAAGACCCCCACCATCTTGCACTAACATGAGATGGAAAATAGGAAAATAGGACCTAATGTCTAGCATGATGAACATAATCTCTAGCCTAAAGAGAGCTAGGTGTGTTAAACCTAATCCGCCAGTGCCATGTCCATGAGAAGAGCCTGCCAACCCTCATTAGCTTGAAATTAGGTCTCTAGATCAGGCTCTGTGGGGACACGAAGGCTGGGTCTGTGTCACGGCGATGTGTAGCATGGATAGCACTGATGACATCTGTTAGGAATCCCTCTACAGTAGTCATGATCTTGAAGAATGCCTTCGAAGCCATCGAAAGGAAGGGTATTCAGAAAGGAAACCACATCGTCAGATGTCAGATCGATGACAGGATTGGCAGACGGATCCACCGAGCAGTAGTGAGTAGCAGTCTCAGGTGAAGGATCATTCACGAGGGCAGCACCACCCAAAGTACCTAAAGGAGCCAGATTGTCTATCAAGAGCGGCTCGTAAGTGGCCTCGCGAATCAGCCTCAGTCTCACGAGGCACGACCGTGAAGGAACTTTCAGCAGGAACATCAGCAGTTCTTGGTCCAGAGGAGGCACAGGTGGAACAGCAAGGCACACCAAAGGGAGATGTTCAAAGAGGCATCAGGTGCAATTAAAGACTGGTTGCACACACATTAAGACTGGTTGGAATGACAGTGACTAATCATGCTCCAATTCTTCCAGCAATGGAGCACCAAAGAACAGCACCACGCGATCATGGCACAGCTGGGCTGGTGGCAGCAGCTCAATCACTCCTTTTAGTTGGGCAGGCACATCTGTTGCATATCAGGAACAGCGGCAGTATCCCACCGATCAATGCCAAAGTCACAGAAACCTGCCAAACACATGTGAAAAGAGTGAATGGACAGCTGAAGGAATGACTCCGAAGACATTCTGGAAGATGGACACAAATCCAGACCTGACAGCCTTAAAGAAGTGCACAATCCCTGTAGTACTTGAAGCGTTGAATATTCTGGATACCAGTTCTTCAAAGTGCTTGGGGAAGTTTGGAGTTAATAGGGATTGTATCTCGGCTGATGATCTTGCTCTCTGGAGAGCATATGTCTCTCTAGCCGATGTTAACGGAACTTGTTTCTGGAAGAGTAGCGCCTTTAGTCTGCTCAGCTTGTCATAATTTATATTAGTAGTATCAATGTGAGGCCAAATTCTGCTACTCTACCCTGACTTTGCCAATCTTTTGTTTTCCATACACTCTTTACATCGATAGTGTTCTTCCAATATTCGTATCCTTCAACTGCAAGTCGGGAAACAAAGGAATTTGAGTAGATCAATTTTGTGGTTGTTAGCAAAATCTTCCTAATTTTAGAACGTGGTAAATTGAAGTAGTATGATTCTGCATTCTTAATGTCATGTCCAAAGAAATATGTGAATTTATCTGATTAATGCTTTGGACTCCCCACAGGCGGAGTTGAACAGTGTTCCCACTGTGTGTAATTAAATACTAATCTGTGTCTAGTTGCTCGGTGCAGGTAGTAATGTCCCCAATTGTTATAACAGAACATTTCCCCATAATTCTTAGTGTTAGTGTACACATTATCACTTCCAAATACAGTATAATCCTGCAGTTCAGCAAGCAATGAATCAACTGTTTGAACATCCCAGTTATCAGAAACAACACCAGGTAACATTGCATCAGACATTGAGATTTTGAAAACATATGGAATATGAATTACCTCAGTAGGCCTGTATATATCAAATGGAACTTTATCCCACACAATCCCAACAGGAATTGATACTGCTGAAATGTTCACAAGGGACGGGTCTCTTCAGATCTCATGTGAGGAACGATATGGAGTTACAACTGTATCTACAGGCTCAACAGAGGAGCATGCAGGAAGTCGAAGAAAAGTCATCAAGGTCGATGAAGTAACCAGAAGCAGTCTTTGCAAACACAGGAGCGGGTGTATTACTGGTGGGTGGATCCACTTCACATTGAGGTTCATAGTAGACAATGTTGTCTGTCTGAGTTGAATTGGAGTAGAAAACAGCCACATCTTGGACAGTGGTAGTTGGTGAAGTGGTAACAGGAATAAGCAAAAGCTCATTTTCCACCCTCCGCATGCTCGAGGAGGCATTCATAACATTGTTGTACATGCTAGTATAGTCAGAAGAGATGTTGTTTCTTCTTTGAAGAGGCATGTCCTGTTGGGTAGTGAGAGGGGAGAGGGAACTATGCAAGGGACCTCTGGGACTACTGTGCAGGATCGTCCACATGGTGTAGTTTGATGTTGTCAGTAGAGACACATCTGTTTACTATGGAACCCGGTAGCGGTGGCAGGATGACTGTTCTGGTACCTTGTATTCCCAGGACTTGGACCGGTGCTCTGTAAGATGGGCCGAATTCCTTTTTCACAGCAATCTTCTCATGAACCAGATCCCCGACTTTAGGGATTCAGCCAGTAGAAGTTGTTGGTAAATCCCTTAGTCCCAAAGTGGCAGCACTGGCGGATGAATTATCATCACAAAATTGCTGAAGCTCCTGCAAGACAGTGAGAGTGCTTCCTCACAAGGACCCAATATGGGCGATTAAGCCAACTGCGGCCAGAACCTAATACTCTAGCTGTTAAGAACTGTTTTAGATCTCGATTCCTCCTCTCCAAAACCGAATTACCCTCAGGATGGTAGGGTGAGGAGTAAAGGGGTTCAACACCCATCGTCCTCATGGTGTCCCTGAATGCCTTAGAGGCAAAGGTAGGGCCCTGGTTTGAATGGAATGCTGCAACCGCATGTTTACCGATAAACACCAGCAAGTCTTTTATATCAGTTCGAGTTTGAGTGTCAGCTGACAACTGAGGCCATAATAACAGGAATCTAGAACAAGAATCTACAGCGACTATGCATTTGTATGCATCATCTGTGAGGGCGCGCTTCACCGCGGCGTCTGTTTCCAACCGCAGTCGGACAGCGCCTCCAATTATCGGAGCGCCGTCCCCCGCGTTTTTGCCCAGCTCTTGCGACGTGTGGCAGGAAGCATTTTTCATGCTCCTGGTTGCGTGGTCCTTACCTGTCCTTGTAAAATTGTTTATTTTCTGTCAGTGGTGGACTCCTTCCTTAGGAGGCTGGCATGGCTTATAGTGGGTACCAATGGTACTTTCACCTTGTGCCAGGTCCAGTTATCCCTTATTAGTAGATTAGTAGTGTTCTAGCAGCTTAGGCTGAGAGAGGTAGCTATAGAAGAGCAGCTTAGGCTGAACTAGGAGACATGCAAAGCTCCTACTATACCACTTATATCATTTAGGTACTATCATAAGAAAGACAATACTCAGAGTTACTAAAAATAAAGGTGCTTTATTTTAGTGACAATGTGCCAAAAATATCTCAGATGATAGTAAAATAGGTAAGTAAAATACACAAAATATACACACAAACCAAAATCAGGTGAGTAAAACAGTCAGAAGTAGTGCAAACACTGTAGAATACAATAGGATGCAATAAACCTAGGGGCAACACAAACCATATACTAAGAAAGTGGAATGTGAAACACAAGTGTACCCCTAGGCTGGTGTAGTGTGTAGAGGGTCGCTGCGAGTGTAAGAAAACACTAAGGGTGTCCAAGATACCTGTAGGAGGCTGGACTGGCTTGTAGTGAGTACCAAGGGGTACTTGCACCTTGCACCAGGCCCAGTTATCCCTTATTAGTGTATAGGGTGTCTAGCAGCTTAGGCTGATAGATAATGGTAGCTTAGCAGAGCAGCTTAGGCTGAACTAGGAGACGTGTGAAGCTACTACAGTACCACTTAGTGTCATATGCACAATATCATAAGAAAACACAATACACAGTTATACTAAAAATAAAGGTACTTTATTTTTATGACAATATGCCAAAGTATCTTAGAGTGTACCCTCAGTGAGAGGATAGGAAATATACACAAGATATATATACACAATAGCAAAAATATGCAGTATAGTCTTAGAAAACAGTGCAAACAATGTATAGTTACAATGGGATGCAATGGGGAAACATAGGGATAGGGGCAACACAAACCATATACTCCAGAAGTGGAATGCGAACCACGAATGGACCCCAAACCTATGTGACCTTGTAGAGGGACGCTGGGACTATTAGAAAATAGTGAGAGTTAGAAAAATAACCCTCCCCAAGACCCTGAAAAGTGAGTGCAAAGTGCACTAAAGTTCCCCTAAGGACAAAATAGTCGTGTTAGAGGGAAAATGCAAGGAAAACACAAATCAGCAATGCAACAACGATGGATTCCTGACTGAGGGTACCTGTGGAACAAGGGGACCAAGTCCAAAAGTCACAAGCAGCTCGGAGATGGGCAGATGCCCAAGAAATGCCAGCGGTTGGTGCAAAGAAGCTCTTACTAGGCTGAAGAACTGTGAATACTGCAGGAACAACAAGGGCTAGAGACTTCCCCTTTGGAGAATGGATCCACCACGCCTTGGAGAGTCGTGCAGAAGTGTTTTCCCGCCGGATGGACGCCAACAAGCCTTGCTACACGCAAATCGTGCGTTTGGCGTTTTTGGACGCTGCTGGGGCCCAGGAGGGACCAGAAGGTCGCAAATTGGACCTGCAGAGAGAGGGGACGTCGAGCAAGACAAAGAGCCCTCACTGAAGCAGGTAGCTCCCAGAGAAGTGCCAGAAACAGGCACTACGAGGATGCGTGAAACGGTGCTCGCCGAAGTTGCACAAAGGAGTCCCACGTCGCCGGAGACCAACTTAGAAAGTCGCGCAATGCAGGTTAGAGTGCCGTGGACCCAGGCTTGGCTGTGCACAAAGGATTTCCGCCGGAAGTGCCCAGGGGCCGGAGTAGCTTGCAAAGTCGCAGTTCCCAGCAATGCAGCCCAGCGAGGTGAGGCAAGGACTTACCTCCACCAAACTTGGGCTGAAGAGTCACTGGACTGTGGGGGTCACTTGGACGGTGTCGCTGGATTCAAGGGACCTCGCTCGTCGTGCTGAGAGGAGACCCAAGGGACCGGTAATGCAGCTTTTTGGTGCCTGCGGTTGCAGGGGGAAGATTCCGTCGACCCACGGGAGATTTCTTCGGAGCTTCTGGTGCAGAGAGGAGGCAGACTACCCCCACAGCATGCACAAGCAGGAAAACAGTCGAGAAGGCGGCAGGATCAGCGTTACAGAGTTGCAGTAGTCGTCTTTGCTACTATGTTGCAGGTTTGCAGGCTTCCAGCGCGGTCAGCGGTCGATTCCTTATCAGAAGGTGAAGAGGGAGATGCAGAGGAACTCGGCTGAGCTCATGCATTCGTTATCTAAAGTTTCCCCAGAGACAGAGACCCTAAATAGCCAGAAAAGAGGGTTTGGCTACCTAGGAGAGAGGAAAGGCTACTAACACCTGAAGGAGCCTATCACAAGGAGTCTCTGACGTCACCTGGTGGCACTGGCCACTCAGAGCAGTCCAGTGTGCCAGCAGCACCTCTGTTTCCAAGATGGCAGAGGTCTGGAGCACACTGGAGGAGCTCTGGACACCTCCCAGGGGAGGTGCAGGTCAGGGGAGTGGTCACTCCCCTTTCCTTTGTCCAGTTTCGCGCCAGAGCAGGGGCTAAGGGGTCCCTGAACCGGTGTAGACTGGCTTATGCAGAATTGGGCACATCTGTGCCCAACAAAGCATTTCCAGAGGCTGGGGGAGGCTACTCCTCCCCTGCCTTCACACCATTTTCCAAAGGGAGAGGGTGTCACACCCTCTCTCAGAGGAAGTTCTTTGTTCTGCCATCCTGGGCCAGGCCTGGCTGGACCCCAGGAGGGCAGCTGCCTGTCTGAGGGGTTGGCAGCAGCAGCAGCTGCAGAGAAACCCCAGGAAGGGCAGTCTGGCAGTACCAGGGTCTGTGCTACAGACCACTGGGATCATGGAATTGTACCAACAATGCCAGGATGGCATAGAGGGGGCAATTCCATGATCATAGACATGTTACATGGCCATATTCGGAGTTACCATGGTGAAGCTACATATAGGTAGTGACCTATATGTAGTGCACGCGTGTAATGGTGTCCCCGCACTCACAAAGTTCAGGGAATTGGCTCTGAACAATGTGGGGGCACCTTGGCTAATGCCAGGGTGCCCTCACACTAAGTAACTTTGCACCTAACCTTTACCAGGTAAAGGTTAGACATATAGGTGACTTATAAGTTTCTTAAGTGCAGTGTAAAATGGCTGTGAAATAACGTGGACGTTATTTCACTCAGGCTGCAGTGGCAGGCCTGTGTAAGAATTGTCAGAGCTCCCTATGGGTGGCAAAAGAAATGCTGCAGCCCATAGGGATCTCCTGGAACCCCAATACCCTGGGTACCTCAGTACCATATACTAGGGAATTATAAGGGTGTTCCAGTAAGCCAATGTAAATTGGTAAAAATAGTCACTAGCCTGTCAGTGACAATTTAGAAAGAAATGAGAGAGCATAACCACTGAGGTTCTGATTAGCAGAGCCTCAGTGAGACAGTTAGTCACTACACAGGTAACACATTCAGGCACACTTATGAGCACTGGGGCCCTGGGTTACCAGGGTCCCAGTGACACATACAACTAAAACAACATATATACAGTGAAAAATGGGGGTAACATGCCAGGCAAGATGGTACTTTCCTACACAACCCCCCCCAAAACGAAGGACAATAAGACTAGCCATTACCTGATGAGTCTTCATTGTCTAAGTGGAAATATCTGGAGAGTCCATCTGCATTGGAGTGGCTATTCCCAGGTCTATGTTCCACTGTATAGTCCATTCCCTGTAGGGATATGGACCACCTCAACAATTTAGGATTTTCACCTTTCATTTGTTTTAGCCAAAGTAGAGGTTTGTGGTCTGTCTGAACAATGAAGTGAGTGCCAAACAGGTATGGCCTCAACTTCTTCAGAGCCCAGACCACAGCAAAGGCCTCCCTCTCAATGGCAGACCAACGCTTTTCTCTAGGGGTCAACCTTCTACTAATAAAAGCAACAGGTTGATCCTGGCCCTCAGAATTAAGTTGTGATAGGACTGCCCCTACTCCTAATTCAGATGCATCAGTTTGGACATAGAATTTTTTAGAGTAACAAGGGCTTTTCAGGACAGGTGCAGAGCACATGGCCTGCTTCAGCTCCTCAAAAGCTTTCTGACAGTTTGCTGTCCATAATACCTTTTTAGGCATTTTCTTGGATGTGAGGTCATTAAGAGGGGCTGCAATGGAGCCATAGTTCTTAATGAACCTCCTGTAATACACAGAGAGGCCTAGGAAGGCTCTCACCTGAGTCTGAGTGGTAGGGGGAACCCAATCAATAATAGTTTGGATTTTCCCCTGAAGTGGTGCAATCTGTTCCCCACCAACAAGGTGTCCCAGATAAACCACCTTACCCTGCCCTATCTGGCACTTTGAAGCCTTGATAGTGAGGCCTGCCTTTTGCAGAGCCTCCAAAACTTTCCAAACGTGGACCAGGTGATCATCCCAGCTGGAGCTAAAGACAGCTATATCATCCAAATATGCTGCACTGAAAGCTTCCAGCCCTTGCAGGACTGTGTTCACCAACCTCTGAAAAGTGGCAGGTGCATTTTTCAGACCAAAAGGCATTACAGTAAACTGGTAATGTCCTCCAATGGTAGAAAATGCAGTCTTAGATTTAGCATCTTCTGACAATTTGATCTGCCAATACCCTGCAGTCAAATCAAAAGTGCTTAGATACTTGGCAGATGCCAGTGTATCTATGAGCTCATCTGCCCTGGGTATAGGGTGAGCATCAGTTTTGGTTACCAAGTTGAGACCTCTATAGTCGACACAAAACCTCATTTCCTTCTTTCCATCTTTAGAATTGGGTTTTGGTACCAGTACCACAGGAGAAGCCCATGGACTGTCAGAGTGCTCAACCACTCCTAGTTCCAACATTTTCTGAACTTCTAGCTTTATGCAGTCCCTGACATGGTCAGGCTGCCTATAGATCTTACTTTTGACAGGTAAACTGTCTCCAGTATCTATAGTGTGCTCACACCAAGAAGTGGTGCCTGGCACAATGGAGAAGAGTTCTGAAAATTGTCCTAGGAGATTTATGCAATTATCTTTCTGCTCAGCAGTAAGACAATCAGCCAAAACTACACCTTCCACAAGAGCATCTTGTTCTGTGGAAGAGAAGAGATCAGGTAGAGGATCACTGTCTTCTTCCTGTCCCTCATCTGTTGCCATGAGCAGGGTGAGATCAGCCCTGTCATAGTAGGGTTTCAGGCGGTTGACATGGAGCACCCTAAGGGGACTCCTGGCAGTGCCTAAGTCAACCAAGTAGGTGACTTCACCCTTCTTTTCAACAATTGTGTGGGGTCCACTCCATTTATCTTGGAGTGCTCTTGGGGCCACAGGCTCCAAGACCCACACTTTCTGCCCTGGTTGGTACTGAACCAAAACAGCCTTCTGATCATGCCATTGCTTCTGGAGCTCTTGGCTGGCCTGAAGGTTTTTACTGGCCTTTTTCATGTACTCAGCCATCCTTGATCTGAGGCCAAGTACATAATCCACAATATCCTGCTTAGGAGCTTTTAAAGGTTGTTCCCAACCCTCCTTTACAAGTGTGAGTGGACCCCTAACAGGGTGTCCAAAAAGAAGTTCAAAGGGGCTGAAGCCCACTCCTTTCTGGGGTACCTCCCTGTAGGCAAAAAGGAGGCATGGTAGAAGGATATCCCATCTCCTGCGGAGTTTTTCAGGGAGTCCCATAATCATGCCTTTGAGAGTTTTATTAAATCTCTCCACCAGTCCATTTGTTTGTGGATGATAGGGTGTTGTGAACTTGTAAGTTACACCACACTCCTTCCACATGGCCTTTAAGTATGCAGACATGAAATTGCTTCCCCTGTCTGATACTACTTCCTTTGGGAAGCCCACCCTGGAAAATATTCCCAGGAGGGCCTTTGCCACTGCAGGAGCTGTAGTGGTCCTTAAAGGAATAGCTTCAGGATATCTTGTGGCATGGTCCACTACCACCAAGATAAACCTATTGCCTGAAGCAGTAGGAGGGTCAAGGGGGCCAACTATGTCAACCCCTACCCTTTCAAAGGGAACCCCAACCACAGGCAGTGGGATAAGGGGTGCCTTTGGAGTGCCACCTGTCTTGCCACTGGCTTGACAGGTTTCACAGGACTTACACAATTCTTTTGTGTCCTCAGACATCCTAGGCCAATGAAACAGTGGTACCAATCTGTCCCAAGTTTTCATTTGACCCAGGTGCCCAGCTAAGGGAATGTCATGTGCCAGTGTTAGGAGGAACTTTCTGTACTCCTGAGGGATCACTAATCTCCTGGCAGCTCCAGGTTTAGGATCCCTATGCTCAGTGTACAAGAGGTTGTCCTCCCAGTAAACTCTGTGTGAGTCACTGACATCCCCATTAGCCTGTTTGACAGCTTGCTGTCTGAGACCCTCTAATGTGGGACAGGTTTGCTGTGCCACACTCAGCTCCTCTCTGGCAGGCCCCCCTTCACCCAAAAGCTCAGCAGTGTCTGCTTCCAGCTCCTCTGGTGTAGGTTCTGCACAGGGAGGGAATTCTTGTTCCTCAGAAGTAGAATCCACTGTAGAGGGAGGGATAGTAGGAAGTGGTTTGCTTCTACTAGCCCTAGCTTTAGGGAGCACTTGGTCCATTGTTCCAGGATCCAAGCTTCCCTGTCCTTTTTGCTTTTTGGCCTGAGCCCTTGTCAAAGCAAAAATATGCCCTGGGATGCCCAGCATTGCTGCATGGGCCTCCAACTCCACATCTGACCAAGCTGATGTCTCCAAATCGTTCCCTAATAGACAGTCTACAGGTAAATCTGAAGCTACCACAACTTTCTTTGGACCAGATACCCCCCCCCAGTTGAGATTTACAACAGCCATGGGGTGGCTTTGTGTTATGTTGTGAGCATCGGTTACTTGGTACTGGTGTCCAAGTATGTGTTGTTCAGGGTGCACCAGCTTCTCAATCACCATTGTGACACTGGCACCTGTGTCCCTGTAGGCCTGGACCTCAACACCATTTATTAGGGTTAGTTGCTTGTACTTCTCCAAGTTATGGGGGCAAGCAACCAAAGTGGCTAAGTCAATAGCCCCTTCAGAGACTAAAGTAGCCTCTGTGGTCTCCCTAATTAGACCAACCCCAACTAAATTACCAAAAGTGAGCCCAGCTACTCCCTTGGATTGGCTATTAGTAGGTTTGCTCCCACCACCACTGCTATTAGTAGGGACACTAGGTGTAGCAGTAGGGGTTGTAGTGGTAGGAGCTGTGGTGCCTTTCTTTGGACAACTGGGATCTGTTGTCCAATGGCCTTTTATTTTACATAAATAGCACCATGGTTTCTTTTCCTTGTTCTGATTAAAGGAGGATTTGGGCCCACCACCCCCACCAGAGTGTTTTTGTGGGCCTGATGAGGACTCATTTTTAGATTTGTCCCCACCCTTGTCAGAAGACTTACCATCCTTCTTTTTGTTGCCATCTTTGTCACCCCCTGTATGAACTTTTCTGTTCACTCTTGTTCTGACCCATTTGTCTGCCTTCTTTCCCAATTCTTGGGGAGAGGTCAGATCAGAGTCCACCAAGTACTGGTGCAACAAATCAGACACACAATTATTAAGAATATGCTCTCTCAGGATCAAGTTATACAGGCTGTCATAATCAGTAACTTTACTGCCATGTAACCACCCCTCCAAGGCCTTCACTGCCTGGTCAATGAAATCAACCCAGTCTTGTGAAGACTCCTTTTTGGTATCTCTGAACTTTATCCTGTACTGTTCAGTGGTTAAGCCATAACCATCCAGGAGTGCATTCTTAAGAACTTGGAAATTGTTAGCATCATTTTCTTTTACAGTAAGGAGCCTATCCCTACCTTTTCCAGTAAATGATAGCCATTGGATAGCAGCCCACTGCTTTTGAGGGACATCCTGTACAGCACAGGCCCTCTCAAGTGCAGCAAACCACTTGTTAATGTCATCCCCCTCCTTGTAAGGGGGAACTATCTTATTCCTGGAATCATGCTCTTTTGCAGGATGACTATGGGGAATACTGCTGCTGCCACCATGGGTATCTAAACCCATCTTCTGTCTTTCCCTCTCTATTTCTAAAGACTGTCTATCCAAATCCAGCTGTTGCTTCTTGAGCTTCAGTCTGGTTTGCTCCACTCTCAATCTATTGAGCTCCCTTTCTAACAATCTGTCATCAGGGTGGGTGGGAGGGACATTTCTAGATACAGTGGTATGATGGGAATGAACAGAAGGAGACCTGTCCCTTACAAGGGGCACCCTAACAGCTTGGCTGCCAGCATAATGTGAGAGCACATCATCAGTATGATGTGATTCAACCTCTGTACCAACTATGCTAGACTGTCTAGTAATGGGCAGGCTGAGAAGTTTCTTTCCTGAACCTTTTCCTGGGGGAGTCCCTGGATCAGATTGAGAACCATTAGCTACTTTTTCTACAGATTGGGCACTTATGGCCTTATCCTGTACTCTAAGCATATTAATTAACAGTTCTAAGGAAGGATTCTTCCCTACACTCAAACCTCTCTCTATGCAGAGACTCCTTGCTCCTTTCCAGCTAAGGTGATCATATGCAAGTTTGGACAGTTCAACTTTTTGGCCTGTGCCAGACATTTTTAGAGAGAGTTAAAGTGATAGACAAAGAGAAAAAAGTTTTCAGAACTTTTTGGAAAGACAGAAAAAACTTTTTAAACTTTTAAGAACTTTTTGAAAGTTTAGAAGTACTTTTCAGCACTTAGAAAAGAGTGAAAAGAGGAAATGCAAAACTTTTTGGCTATGTGTATATACACTGACCTTGTTTTGTATATTTTTCTCTTATGAAAAGTACAATGACAAGAGTGGTAAGTAGTCTCAAAGCACTTATCCCACCGCTGCACAACCAATGTAGGAGGCTGGACTGGCTTGTAGTGAGTACCAAGGGGTACTTGCACCTTGCACCAGGCCCAGTTATCCCTTATTAGTGTATAGGGTGTCTAGCAGCTTAGGCTGATAGATAATGGTAGCTTAGCAGAGCAGCTTAGGCTGAACTAGGAGACGTGTGAAGCTACTACAGTACCACTTAGTGTCATATGCACAATATCATAAGAAAACACAATACACAGTTATACTAAAAATAAAGGTACTTTATTTTTATGACAATATGCCAAAGTATCTTAGAGTGTACCCTCAGTGAGAGGATAGGAAATATACACAAGATATATATACACAATAGCAAAAATATGCAGTATAGTCTTAGAAAACAGTGCAAACAATGTATAGTTACAATGGGATGCAATGGGGAAACATAGGGATAGGGGCAACACAAACCATATACTCCAGAAGTGGAATGCGAACCACGAATGGACCCCAAACCTATGTGACCTTGTAGAGGGTCGCTGGGACTATTAGAAAATAGTGTGAGTTAGAAAAATAACCCTCCCCAAGACCCTGAAAAGTGAGTGCAAAGTGCACTAAAGTTCCCCTAAGGACAAAATAGTCGTGTTAGAGGGAGAATGCAAGGAAAACACAAATCAGCAATGCAACAACGATGGATTCCTGTCTGAGGGTACCTGTGGAACAAGGGGACCAAGTCCAAAAGTCACAAGCAGCTCGTAGCTGGGCAGATGCCCAAGAAATGCCAGCGGTTGGTGCAAAGAAGCTCTTACTAGGCTGAAGAGCTGTGAATACTGCAGGAACGACAAGGGCTGGAGACTTCCCCTTTGGAGGATGGATCCCCCACGCCTTGGAGAGTCGTGCAGAAGTGTTTTCCCGCCGGATGGACGCCAACAAGCCTTGCTATACGCAAATCGTGCCTTTGGCGTTTTTGGACGCTGCTGGGGCCCAGGAGGGACCAGAAGGTCGCAAATTGGACCTGCAGAGAGAGGAGACGTCGAGCAAGACAAAGAGCCCTCACTGAAGCAGGTAGCACCCGGAGAAGTGCCAGAAACAGGCACTACGAGGATGCGTGAAACGGTGCTCGCCGAAGTTGCACAAAGGAGTCCCACGTCGCCGGAGACCAACTTAGAAAGTCGTGCAATGCAGGTTAGAGTGCCGTGGACCCAGGCTTGGCTGTGCACAAAGGATTTCCGCCGGAAGTGCACAGGGGCCGGAGTAGCTTGCAAAGTCGCGGTTCCCAGCAATGCAGCCCAGCGAGGTGAGGCAAGGACTTACCTCCACCAAACTTGGGCTGAAGAGTCACTGGACTGTGGGGGTCACTTGGACGGTGTCGCTGGATTCGAGGGACCTCGCTCGTCGTGCTGAGAGGAGACCCAAGGGACCGGTAATGCAGCTTTTTGGTGCCTGCGGTTGCAGGGGGAAGATTCCGTCGACCCACGGGAGATTTCTTCGGAGCTTCTGGTGCAGAGAGGAGGCAGACTACCCCCACAGCATGCACAAGCAGGAAAACAGTCGAGAAGGCGGCAGGATCAGCGTTACAGAGTTGCAGTAGTCGTCTTTGCTACTATGTTGCAGGTTTGCAGGCTTCCAGCGCGGTCAGCGGTCGATTCCTTATCAGAAGGTGAAGAGGGAGATGCAGAGGAACTCGGCTGAGCTCATGCATTCGTTATCTAAAGTTTCCCCAGAGACAGAGACCCTAAATAGCCAGAAAAGAGGGTTTGGCTACCTAGGAGAGAGGAAAGGCTACTAACACCTGAAGGAGCCTATCACAAGGAGTCTCTGACGTCACCTGGTGGCACTGGCCACTCAGAGCAGTCCAGTGTGCCAGCAGCACCTCTGTTTCCAAGATGGCAGAGGTCTGGAGCACACTGGAGGAGCTCTGGACACCTCCCAGGGGAGGTGCAGGTCAGGGGAGTGGTCACTCCCCTTTCCTTTGTCCAGTTTCGCGCCAGAGCAGGGGCTAAGGGGTCCCTGAACCGGTGTAGACTGGCTTATGCAGAATTGGGCACATCTGTGCCCAACAAAGCATTTCCAGAGGCTGGGGGAGGCTACTCCTCCCCTGCCTTCACACCATTTTCCAAAGGGAGAGGGTGTCACACCCTCTCTCAGAGGAAGTTCTTTGTTCTGCCATCCTGGGCCAGGCCTGGCTGGACCCCAGGAGGGCAGCTGCCTGTCTGAGGGGTTGGCAGCAGCAGCAGCTGCAGAGAAACCCCAGGAAGGGCAGTCTGGCAGTACCAGGGTCTGTGCTACAGACCACTGGGATCATGGAATTGTACCAACAATGCCAGGATGGCATAGAGGGGGCAATTCCATGATCATAGACATGTTACATGGCCATATTCGGAGTTACCATGGTGAAGCTACATATAGGTAGTGACCTATATGTAGTGCACGCGTGTAATGGTGTCCCCGCACTCACAAAGTTCAGGGAATTGGCTCTGAACAATGTGGGGGCACCTTGGCTAATGCCAGGGTGCCCTCACACTAAGTAACTTTGCACCTAACCTTTACCAGGTAAAGGTTAGACATTTAGGTGACTTATAAGTTTCTTAAGTGCAGTGTAAAATGGCTGTGAAATAACGTGGACGTTATTTCACTCAGGCTGCAGTGGCAGGCCTGTGTAAGAATTGTCAGAGCTCCCTATGGGTGGCAAAAGAAATGCTGCAGCCCATAGGGATCTCCTGGAACCCCAATACCCTGGGTACCTCAGTACCTTATACTAGGGAATTATAAGGGTGTTCCAGTAAGCCAATGTAAATTGGTAAAAATAGTCACTAGCCTGTCAGTGACAATTTAGAAAGAAATGAGAGAGCATAACCACTGAGGTTCTGATTAGCAGAGCCTCAGTGAGACAGTTAGTCACTACACAGGTAACACATTCAGGCACACTTATGAGCACTGGGGCCCTGGGTTACCAGGGTCCCAGTGACACATACAACTAAAACAACATATATACAGTGAAAAATGGGGGTAACATGCCAGGCAAGATGGTACTTTCCTACAATACCCCACCCCAAGACCCTGGAAAGTAGGAGTAAAGTACTACTATTTCCCCAGAAACACACTCAAGTCGTGATAGAGGATTTTGCAAAGACCACAACAGACTGCAAAGTACTGAAGATGGATTCCTGGACCTGAGGACCTGCAAAGGAAGGGGACCAAGTCCAAGAGTCTCGAAAGTGTCCAGGGGGCAGGAACCCACTAAACCCCAGATGAAGGTGCAAAATGGCTGCCTCTGGATGGAAGAAGCTGACGATTCTGCAATAACGAAAGGTGCTAGGAACTTCTCCTTCATGCAGAACATGTCCTACGGAATGCTGGAGGATGCAGAGTTGTTTTCTTGGCAAATTACCACAGACAATCCTTGCTAGCTGCAAGAGTTGCGGTTGAAGAAAAAGGGTGCTGCCTGGGCCCATGAAGGACCAGGATGTTGCCACTTGGGAGAGGAGACAGATGGGGCCCTCAGCAACATAGAGAGCCAATGCACAAGAAGGTAGCACCCGCAGAAGTTCTTGAACATGGGTTCAAGATGTCTGAGGACGGCGGTCATCTCAACACTCTAAAAGAGGGTCCCACGACACCGGAGATCAACTCAGGAGCTGAGCATCAGATGGAGTGCTGGGGACCTGGGCTTGGCTGTGCATGCAGGATTTTGTGGAAATGTGCACAGAAGCCCTAGTAGCTGCAGTTCACACAGTGCACAGGATTACTGTCTGGAGAGGGGAGGCAAGGACTTACATCCTCCAAATTTGGACAGTTGGACCACTGGACAGTCTGGGTCACTTAGGTACACCACCTGTGTGCCAGGGGGCACGCTCGTCAGGATGAGAGGGGTCCCAGAGTACTGGTGACGCTGAGGTTTGGTGCCTGCAGAAGCAGGGGTAAGATTCCGTCGACCCACTGGAGATTTCTTTGTGGCTTCCAGTGCAGGATGAAGGCAGGCAGCCCCCACTCCCAGGAAACAGTCGAGAAAGCTGTCAGGATTAGGTGCTACAATGTCGCTGGTAGTCTTCTTGCTACTTTGTTGCAATTTTGCAGGTGTCCTGGAGCAGTCAGAGGTCGATCCTTGGCAAAATTCAAAGAGAGAGGTGCAAAGGAACTCTGGTGAATTCTTACAAGTCATTATCTGAGGAAAAGCCCACAGGAGAGGCCCTAAATAGCCCTCAGAGGAAGATTGGCCACCTAGTCAAGTAGGCACCTATCAGGAGGGGTCTCTGATGTCACCTGCTGGCACTGGCCACTCAGAGGCCTCCAGAATGCCCTCACACCTCTGGATCCAAGATGGCAGAGGTCTGGGACACACTGGAGGAGCTCTGGTCACCACTCCTGGGGTGGTGACGGACAGGGGAGTGGTCACTCCCCTTTCCTTTGTCCAGTTTCGCGCCAGAGCAGGGACTGGGGGTTCCCTGAACCGGTGTAGACTGGCTTATGCAAGGAGGGCACCATCTGTGGCCTTCAAAGCTTTTCCAGAGGCTGGGAGAGGCTACCCCTCCCCAGCCTTTAACACCTATTTCCAAAGGGAGAGGGTGTAACACCCTCTCTCAGAGGAAATTCTTTGTTCTGCCTTCCTGGGACTGTGCTGCCCAGACCCCAGGAGGGCAGAACCCTGTCTGTGGGTTGGCAGCAGCGGTAGCTGCAGAGAAAACCCCAGAGAGCTGGTTTGGCAGTACTGGTGGTCCATAGTGGAGCCCCCATGATGCATGGAATTGGCTCCCCAATACCAGATTTGGAATGGGGGGACAATTCCATGATCTTAGACATGTTGCATGCCCATATTCAGAGTTAACATTGTGAAGCTACATATAGGTATTGACCTATATGTAGTGCACGCGTGTAATGGCGTACTCGCACTCACGAAGTCCCGGGAAATTGCCCTGAACTACGTGGGGGCACCTTTGCTAGTGCAAGGGTGCACTCACACTTAGTAACTTTGCACCTAACCTTCAGCAAGTGAAGGTTAGACATATAGATGACTTATAAGTTACTTAAGTGCAATGAAAAGGGCTGTGAAATAACGTGTGCTTTATTTCACGCAGGCTGCAATGGCAGGCCTGTGCAAGGGTTTGTCTGAGCTCCCTATGGGTGGCAAAAAAATGCTGCAGTCCATATGGATCTCGTGGAACCCCAATACCCTTGGTACCTAGGTACCATATACTAGGGACTTATAAGGGGGACCAGTGTGCCAATTGAAGTTGGCAAATTAAGTCAGTAGCCTACAGTGACAAGTTTAAAAGCAGAGAGAGCATACGCACTGAGGTTCTGGTTAGCAGAGCTTCAGTGACACAATCAAGCACTATACAGACACACACATTAGGCCATAAACTATGAGCACTGGGGTCCTGACCAGCAGGATCCCAGTGAGACAGGCAAAAACATACTGACATCCTTGTAAAAATGGGGGTAACATGCCAAGGAAGACTGTACTTTCCTACACACATGGTAGATGGTTCCCTTTTAACCTCTGGGCCTGTGGTTGCTTCTACTCCTACTCTCTGTTTGAATTTTGGAAGGCACCAAGAACATGTTGCTTTTGATCTTATATCCTCGCCTATTCACACAATGATTTTAGGAATACCTTGCTTACCCGACACAACCCCTATATCAATTGGGAAACGAGAACAATATCCTTAACATCTCAGTTTTGACAGCAAAACTGCTATTCTACCAACTCATACTGGTCTCCCAAAAGATTCTGTCAGTCCTCTCAGAATTCCGATAACGCAATAAGTATGACTCAGGGAGTACCAGATTGTTACCAGGAATATTTTGACATCTTTCAGAAACCTAGTCATCCCATCTTACCTCCTCATCGAATCTGTGACTGTGCTATTCCTTTGGTTCCGAACAAGATAGCTCCATTTGGTTGAATGTATTCTTTGACAGATCAAGAAAAGAAGGTACTCAAAGAACACCTGGATGACGACTTAAAGAATGGGTTAATTACTCCTTCATCTCCTGCTGGGGATCCTCTTTTCTTCGTTCCCAAGAAGACAAATGATCTGCGTCCATGTGTTGACTTTTGCGGACTCAATAAAATAACAGTCTAAGATAGTTATCCCTTACCTTTAATTCGGGATATACTGGACACCATACAAGGAGCCAAGATGTTCACTAAATTGGATTTAAGAGGTGCCTATCATCTTTGCGTATCAAGGAAGGAGATGAATGGAAAACAGCCTTCCGTACTCCATTTGAACACTATGAATATCGTGTTATGCCTTTTGGATTAACCAATGCACCTTCTGTTTTCCAACGATTCATGGATCCTGTGTTTTCTGATTTGTTAAACCATAATGTAGTACTTTATCTGGATGACATATTGATATACTCCTGGAATCCTAGCAATATACTGAACATGCACTACTGGTTTTGGAAAGACTCAAAAAGAACCAATTATATTGCAAACCAGAGAAGTGTGAATTCCACAAGACCAAAGTGAAGTATTTGGGGTTCAGTATTAATCAAACAGGAATATCAATGGACCCAAACAAAGTAAGAGCCATCCTTGACTGACCTTCTCCCTCTTCTATAAAGGAAACTCAATGTTTTCTTGGGCTTTCAAACTCCTACCGACAATTTATTCAGGATTTTGCCCACCAACAAAGTTTCATCACCCAGACTATTAAAAAAGAAAATCTAAAGAAGGGCTTTGTCTGGCCTGAAGGTGCTGAGCGGGCCTTTCAGGAGCTAAAGAAGTCCTTCACCCAAGCACCTATTTTGCGACATCCTGATACTACTAAAAAAATTATAGTAGAGAGTGATTCGTATGAAAGAGCCATAAGAGAGGTTCTACTTCAAAACAAGACGGTGATGGATTAGAACACCCTATCTTCTATCTCTCTCACATTTTGTCAGAAGCAGAATGCAATTACTCAGTACTGGAACGGGAATTACTTGTTCTCAAAGTAGCATGTAAAGGATGGAGACATTTTTTGATGGGCACTAGAGAGCCTTTTGAAGCCAGGACTGATCACAGCAATTTACAATGTCTTCAAAGCTTCCAGCGCCATAATAGTCGGCAAGCAAGATGGTCTTTCTTTTTTAGCCAATATGATTTTGTGATAACTTATGTACCTGGGTCCCAGAATCTCTTGGCAGATGCATTATCCCGTTGATACCCTGACATCGGCAATACCTCCTCTCTACACATCATTGAGTCCAGTAGAATCATAGGGGTTACTCAATCTTTTCTGGATCGTGTCAAATGGGAGTACCAGTTCCTTCCAGTTGAAGAGTGGAATAAAGTGACTCCTCTTTTACTAAAAGAAAAAGACTATTTCTATCATCAAAAAACCCTTTTCTTACCTACTGAAAAAGTACAGACCGAGGCATTGCAAATGTGTCATGATTCTCCGATAGCTGGGACAAATTCAAACCTCGTTTTTAAGGACCCTTTCAGATCCTGCAAGTAATTAATCCTGTTGCCGTTCGACTAAGGTTGCCTCATACCTGGAGAGTTCATCCTGTTTTTCATGTATCCCAGTTAAAACCTTTAGTTTCTGATCCATACATCCAACATTTTCAACAACCTCCTCCTCTTTCTGTGGATGGCCATCTTGAATATGAAGTACAGGACATCTGTGATTTTCGATATTCTAGGAACAAACTTCAGTTTTTTTATCCACTGGAAGGGTTATCCCCTCAGTGACTGGTCTTGGGAGGGTGCCTCCTCCGTTCATGCCCTACAATTGGTTTGCCTTTTTGATTCCTATTACCCTGACAAGCCGGGGGCCTCGGGGAGGGGACCTACTGTGACGCTGCGGTCTGTTGCGAACCGTGGTCAGACCGTGCCTCCAATTATCGGAGAGCCATCCTCAGCATTTTTACCCAGCTCTTGCAACGCATGCCAGGAAGCATTTTTCATGCTCCCGGTCGCGTCGTCCTTACCTGTCCTTGTAATATTTTTCATTTTCTGTCGGTGGTGGACTCCATCCTTTTTCTTTTTCTTCTTTTCTTCTGTTTCACTGTGCTCTTGTCTTTTTCTTCTTTCTGGTCTCCATGCTGTCTTCTTGCAGGGTTCCATGTTGTCTTTTTCTGTTCCTTTTTCCCAGTATGCCCATTTTATCTTATACTGCTACTTTTTTCCCATTCTCTTCTATGGGCCTTTTCCCAATCCAAGATGGTGTTGTTTCTTTTTCCTGTGTTGTCACTTCCTGTCTTCCAGTATATTGGTCTCTCAGTCCTGATCTGTCTTGCGTTGCAAACACTTCCTCTTGGTGGTGATCTTCGCTCCTGTTCGTCGTTTGTTTTCCAGTTCTTGTTCCTCTGATTGTGAATTTTTCATTTTTTTCCAGTTTAAATTCCTGTTTTTTCCTCTTTTCCAGGATTCCTTCTGGAATGTGCTGTCTGCTTTGGCATTTTCCTGTCAAGCAGCATCATAGCTACTAGAAAGGGTGGCCCCTATCTTGGTCTATCCACAACCAGCAGAAGACCGGGTGCTCTTTCAAACCCTTCAGCCAAAGATGAGAAGCATCGTGCAGATCGTGACACCATCAGGTTGTAGAAGACCACAATGGTCCAGCTACACACATTGTAGTGGCCTGTTAGACACAAAGAGGGATGTCTCCAGTGGGCGTTTAATATTTCAGCCCTCTATCTGCTGGCAAATGTCACAACAAAGAACAAATTGCTTGGTCTGTTTGTACAGACCCAGCCACCAGAAGCGTTTCAGTAAGAGTGTTATTGTGGCCGCAACACCAGCATGTGCAGATGTGACACCCTCATGCGTTGCTTTGATAAGATATAAACTCTGTTCTTAGTTGGGAATCACTTGAACTCCAACCCCAGGAATTGTTGCAAAGGAAACATTCTGTACACTGATGTGTATGAATATTTTGTAGGGTATGGAGAGGCTTGCCTTCAGCCGAAGGTTTCACAGCAGCCAAAATGTCATTATCCAAACTCATCTGGGAACGAGTCACTGCAGCAACAGAAGCCATAGCTACTGTGGATTTGGCCACTTCATCAGACAAAGTGTTGCCAACAACGTGTACTCGTACATGCTGGTGTTCCAATGTATGAACTACATGAGTAATAGGTAGCTTATCCTTAAGATCCGCTACCCTCCCTGACAGAGTTCTGTGTTTTATGGCGTTCCCCTTTGAGTCTCTGAACCCATTCAATCACCAATGATTAAGATAATCATGGTAAGACTGAATACAGTAGTACGAATCACAGAAAATAAATGTGAGTTTTCCTGGATCTGTATGTCCCAGGGCTAGGATAAGTGCTTTAAGTTCAGCCAGCTGAGCTGTGCAGTCCCCCAGGGCCTGTGTGTAGATATTGTGAGGGTAGAACATACCATCCTTAATCACTCCACTCAGAGCTGTGCAAGCGGCTGAGTACTGATGTTTAGTACCTACAACTGGTTGTGCTGAACCATCAGTGGAAATGACATTAAAGTATCTGTCAAGCGGAAAGATATCAAGAGGTGCAGGGTACTCCTGTTTGTATTGGAGAAATTCTTATGTTTCAAGTTTTGGCAGGTTTTTGGCAGTCAGGGAGGTTGCCCACTGAATTCAACGTGGATGTAATGCTTTAGCTTTAGGAATACTAGCTTTGGTGATGGCCTCTAAGACTGGCACTGAGTTAACAACAATAAAGCGTTTACTTTGGGCAAGTGGCCTCTCCTTGATGACAGCCATCTGTACTGCTGTTAGAATTGTTTCTGTGGGTGCAAAGCATTGTTTTGCATTGGAATATAAATGTGATTTATAAGCTATGGGCACCATGTTGCCTTCATTAAAGGTAACATAAGTGAATCCAATGGCACCAGCAATTATCCTGATGATCAAATTTGTTTTGTTGTCACGAGTGTGTGTTTTGCTTCTAGCATGTCCTGTTGCAATCCTCTAAGGATGAGTGTGTGTTCAGCTGTCTAGTGTCTGCTAGAAAACTCTGGGCGTACTAAGTGATTTTGGGCCACATGTACATAGGTTCAGATTTGCGACTCGCAAATTGGGAGTTGCAAATCTGAATGTAGGATGGTGTCCTTGACACCATTTGCGATTCTCAAGGGGATTGCAAATGCCCACCTCATGAATATTCATGAGGTAGGTCGCAATTTGCGACACCCTTGGGAATGGCAGCCCTAACAGGGATGGTGGCCTGCTGGAGACAGCAGACCACCATGTCTGTGACTGCTTCTCAATGAAGCAGTTTTTTTTTTGTAATGCAGCCCATTTTCCTTAAAGGAGATGCATTACAAAAACAAAAAATGAAACGTTTTTGTTTCATTTTTACAGAGCAGACAGTGGTCTGTCTGCTCTGAAAAAATGTTTAGAGTCACATTCACAACGGGGAAGGGGTCCCATGTGGACCCCTTCCCTTTTGCGAATGGGTTAGCACCCATTTGAAATGGGTGCAAACTGTGATTGTTTTGCGACCGCGTTCGCGGTCACAAAACAATCCTACATTGCACTGTGAGTCACAATTAGGAAGGGAACACCCCTTCCTAATTGCGAGTCGCAAACCCGTTTTGCGATTCGGTAACCAGGTTACCGAATCGCAAAACGGGCTTGTGCATCGCAATGTGCTTTTTGCATGTTGCAAACAGCCAAATTTGCTGTTTGCAAGGTGCAAAAAGCTACCTACATGTGGCCCAAAGTGGCTTGATGCGCTGTGCATAATCAGTAATGTCTGTTCTGCCAAATTTAAAAAAACAAGTAAAGACTATACTTTCTTGATAGTATTTGGTGGCTGAAGTTGAACACATTTTTCCAAAAAGTGCGGGGCCAGGCTCTTGCCCACGTTTTATAGCTCATATCCCAGGAACAATATACTGAGAAAGGCTATTTTAGTTTTCTTAAAATTCAATTTGTAAGCAAGGGCAGCAAATCCCTGAATGATCCGATCGACCCTGGCAAGATGAATGTTGAGGTCGTCATCTGTGAGATAGATGTCATCCATATAGGACAATGCCTCAGGATCAATATCATGCAATATTCATGTTACAAGGGCTGAAAAAAGCTCTGGGCTGTTCTTGTAGCCCTGGGGCAAACAACAGAAGTGTTTTTTGTAAGCCGAATGAGAATGCACTCAGGTCCCGACTTTTGTGTGCTAAATTTTGGCAACAAAAACCATTGGAGATATGCAAGGTTGTTTTATAATTTTTACACACTATGGCCCTCATTATGACCCTGGCGAACGGGGGAGAAGTGGCGGTAAAACCGCCAACAGACCGGCGGAAAATAAAATGGAATTATGACCATGGTCATCTGCCACTTCTCCACCCCGACCGCCAGGGCGGTGACGATCGCTGGGCTGGAGACTTCGGTCTCCAGTTCGGCGGCTGTCACCAGACCACTGGTGGTATCACGACCCTGCATACCGCCATGGATTTCGGGTGGTTTAGAACCGCCATGAAATCCATGGCGGTAGGCACTATCAGTGCCAGGGAATTCCTTCCCTGGCACTAATAGTGGTCTCTTGCACCCCCCTCCCCCACCCCGAGTCCTCCCCCCCACACCCCCACCTCCCTGCCACCCCCCAAAGGTGGTAGAACCCCCCTCCCCACCCCTACCCCCAACATGCACACCCCACCCCCAACATGCACAGACACACACCCCAACATGCACACATACACTACAACAACACATACCCGCCCACATACAACAGATATGCATACAGACCGACCCGCACACATTTCCCATACACACAACACCCCCCACATGCATACACGCACTCACACACCCCCTCTACATACTCACATGCACACCCCGATGCACGCACACAACACGCAACACCCCCTCACCCCTCCCCTAATGGACGATTGTAGGAGGCTGGCCTGGCTTGTAGTGGGTACCAGAGGTACTTACACCTTGTGCCAGGTCCAGTTATCCCTTATTAGTGTAGAAGAGGTGTTTCTAGCAGCTTAGGCTGATAGAAGGTAGCTATGGCAAAGCAGCTTATGCTGAACTAGGAGACATGTAAAGCTCCTACTATACCACTAGTGTCATATGCACAATATCATAAGAAAACACAATACACAGATATACTAAAAATAAAGGTACTTTAATTTTATGACAATATGCCAAAAGTATCTCAGTGAGTACCCTCAGTATGAGGATGAGAAATATACACAAGATATATGTACACAAACCAAAATTATGCAGATAATAGCAAAAGGAAGAAATGCAAGCAATGTAAAGTTACAGTAGATTGCAATAGGAGCACAAAGGTATAGGGGCAACACAAACCATATACTCCAAAAGTGGAATGCGAACCACGAATGGACCCCAAACCTATGTGAGCTTGTAGAGGGTCGCTGGGACTGTAAGAAAACAGTGAGGGTTAGAAAAATGGCCCACCCCAAGACCCTGAAAGGTAGGTGTAAAGTGCACCTACAACCCCCAGAGAGCACAGAAGTCGTGATAGGGGGATTCTGCAAGGAAAACCAACACCAGCAATGCAACAACAGTGGATTTCCAGACCTGAGTACCTGTAAGACAAGGGGACCAAGTCCAAGAGTCCTGACAGTGTCAAGAGTGGGCAGGAGCCCAGGAAATACCAGTTGAGGGTGCAAGGAAGCTGCCACCGGATGGAAGAAGGTTGGTGTTTTGCAAGGACAAAGAGGACTAGGAACTTCCCCTTTGGAGGATTGATGTCCCACGTCGTGAAGAAGCTTGCAGAGGTGTTCCTATGCAGAAAGACAGCAAACAAGCCTTGCTAGCTGCAAGGGTCACGGTTAGGGTTTTTGGATGCTGCTGTGGCCCAGGAGGGACCAGGATGTTGCCACTTGGATGAGGAGACAGAGGGGGCGCCCTGCAAGTCAGGGAGCCCTCACAGAAGAAGGCAGCACCCGCAGAAGTACTGAAACAGGCACTTAGAAGAGGAGTGAACCGGAGTCCACCCGAAGTCACAAAAGGGAGTCCCACGACGCCGGAGGACAACTCAGAAGGTTGTGCACTGCAGGTTTGCGTGTCGGGGGCCCAGGCTTGGCTGTGCACGAAGGAAATCCTAGAAGAGTGCACTGGAGCCGGAGCAGCTGCAAATCACGCAGTGCCCAGCAATGCAGTCTAGCGTGGGGAGGCAAGGACTTACCTCCACCAAACTTGGACTGAAGAGTCACTGGACTGTGGGAGTCACTTGGACAGAGTTGCTGAGTTCCAGGGATCACGCTCGTCGTGTTGAGAGGGGACCCAGAGGACTGGTGAAGCAGTCTTTTGTTGCCTGCGGTTGCAGGACGAAGAATCCGTCGACCCACGGGAGATTTCTTCAGAGCTCTTGGTGCAAGAAGGAGGCAGGCTACCCCACGAACATGCACCACCTGGAAACAGTCGAGCAAGCCGGCAGGATGAAGCGATACAAGGTTGCTAGTAGTCGTCTGGCTACTTTGTTGCGGTTTTGCAGGAGTCCTGAGCAGTCAGTGGTCGATCCTTTGGCAGAAGGTGAAGAGGGAGATACAGAGGAACTCTGTTGAGCTCTTGCATTCGGTATCTGAAGAATTCCCCAAAGCAGAGACCCTAAATAGCCAGAAAAGGAGGTTTGGCTACCTAGTAAGGAGGATTGGCTACTAAGAGAGGTAAGAGCCTATCAGAAGGAGTCTCTGACGTCACCTGCTGGCACTGGCCACTCAGAGCAGTCCAGTGTGCCAGCAACACCTCTGAATCCAATATGGCAGAGGTCTGGGGCACACTGGATCGCAATGTGCTTTTTGCATGTTGCAAACAGCCAAATTCGCTGTTTGCAAGGTGCAAAAAGCTACCTACATGTGGCCCAAAGTGGCTTGATGCGCTGTGCATAATCAGTAATGTCTGTTCTGCCAAATTTAAAAAAACAAGTAAAGACTATACTTTCTTGATAGTATTTGGTGGCTGAAGTTGAACACATTTTTCCAAAAAGTGCGGGGCCAGGCTCTTGCCCACGTTTTATAGCTCATATCCCAGGAACAATATACTGAGAAAGGCTATTTTAGTTTTCTTAAAATTCAATTTGTAAGCAAGGGCAGCAAATCCCTGAATGATCCGATCGACCCTGGCAAGATGAATGTTGAGGTCGTCATCTGTGAGATAGATGTCATCCATATAGGACAATGCCTCAGGACCAATATCATGCAATATTCATGTTACAAGGGCTGAAAAAAGCTCTGGGCTGTTCTTGTAGCCCTGGGGCAAACAACAGAAGTGTTTTTTGTAAGCCGAATGAGAATGCACTCAGGTCCCGACTTTTGTGTGCTAAATTTTGGCAGCAAAAACCATTGGAGATATGCAAGGTTGTTTTATAATTTTTACACACTATGGCCCTCATTATGACCCTGGCGAACGGGGGAGAAGTGGCGGTAAAACCGCCAACAGACCGGCGGAAAATAAAATGGAATTATGACCATGGTCATCTGCCACTTCTCCACCCCGACCACCAGGGCGGTGACGATCGCTGGGCTGGAGACTTCGGTCTCCAGTTCGGCGGCTGTCACCAGACCACTGGCGGTATCACGACCCTGCATACCGCCATGGATTTCGGGTGGTTTAGAACCGCCATGAAATCCATTGCGGTAGGCACTATCAGTGCCAGGGAATTCCTTCCCTGGCACTAATAGTGGTCTCTTGCACCCCCCTCCCCTACCCCGAGTCCTCCCCCCCACACCCCCACCTCCCTGTCACCCCCCAAAGGTGGTAGAACCCCCCTCCCCACCCCACCTCCAACATGCACAGACACACACCCCAACATGCACACATACACTACAACAACACATACCCGCCCACATACAACAGATATGCACACAGACCGACCCGCACACATTTCCCATACACACAACACCCCCCACATGCATACACGCACTCACACCCCCCCTCTACATACTCACATGCACACCCCGATGCACGCACACAACACGCAACACCCCCTCACCCCCTCCCCTAATGGACGATTGTAGGAGGCTGGCCTGGCTTGTAGTGGGTACCAGAGGTACTTACACCTTGTGCCAGGTCCAGTTATCCCTTATTAGTGTAGAAGAGGTGTTTCTAGCAGCTTAGGCTGATAGAACGTAGCTATGGCAAAGCAGCTTATGCTGAACTAGGAGACATGTAAAGCTCCTACTATACCACTAGTGTCATATGCACAATATCATAAGAAAACACAATACACAGATATACTAAAAATAAAGGTACTTTAATTTTATGACAATATGCCAAAAGTATCTCAGTGAGTACCCTCAGTATGAGGATGAGAAATATACACAAGATATATGTACACAAACCAAAATTATGCAGATAATAGCAAAAGGAAGAAATGCAAGCAATGTAAAGTTACAGTAGATTGCAATAGGAGCACAAAGGTATAGGGGCAACACAAACCATATACTCCAAAAGTGGAATGCGAACCACGAATGGACCCCAAACCTATGTGAGCTTGTAGAGGGTCGCTGGGACTGTAAGAAAACAGTGAGGGTTAGAAAAATGGCCCACCCCAAGACCCTGAAAGGTAGGTGTAAAGTGCACCTACAACCCCCAGAGAGCACAGAAGTCGTGATAGGGGGATTCTGCAAGGAAAACCAACACCAGCAATGCAACAACAGTGGATTTCCAGACCTGAGTACCTGTAAGATAAGGGGACCAAGTCCAAGAGTCCCGACAGTGTCAAGAGTGGGCAGGAGCCCAGGAAATACCAGTTGAGGGTGCAAGGAAGCTGCCACCGGATGGAAGAAGCTTGGTGTTTTGCAAGAACAAAGAGGACTAGGAACTTCCCCTTTGGAGGATTGATGTCCCACGTCGTGAAGAAGCTTGCAGAGGTGTTCCTATGCAGAAAGACAGCAAACAAGCCTTGCTAGCTGCAAGGGTCACGGTTAGGGTTTTTGGATGCTGCTGTGGCCCAGGAGGGACCAGGATGTTGCCACTTGGATGAGGAGACAGAGGGGGCGCCCTGCAAGTCAGGGAGCCCTCACAGAAGAAGGCAGCACCCGCAGAAGTACTGAAACAGGCACTTAGAAGAGGAGTGAACTGGAGTCCACCCTAAGTCACAAAAGGGAGTCCCACGACGCCGGAGGACAACTCAGAAGGTTGTGCACTGCAGGTTTGCGTGTCGGGGGCCCAGGCTTGGCTGTGCACGAAGGAAATCCTAGAAGAGTGCACTGGAGCCGGAGCAGCTGCAAATCACGGGGTACCCAGCAATGCAGTCTAGCGTGGGGAGGCAAGGACTTACCTCCACCAAACTTGGACTGAAGAGTCACTGGACTGTGGGAGTCACTTGGACAGAGTTGCTGAGTTCCAGGAATCACGCTCGTCGTGTTGAGAGGGGACCCAGAGGACTGGTGAAGCAGTCTTTTGTTGCCTGCGGTTGCAGGGGGAAGAATCCGTCGACCCACGGGAGATTTCTTCAGAGCTCTTGGTGCAAGAAGGAGGCAGGCTACCCCACAAGCATGCACCACCTGGAAACAGTCGAGCAAGCCGGCAGGATGAAGCGATACAAGGTTGCTAGTAGTCGTCTGGCTACTTTGTTGCGGTTTTGCAGGAGTCCTGAGCAGTCAGCGGTCGATCCTTTGGCAGACGGTGAAGAGGGAGATACAGAGGAACTCTGTTGAGCTCTTGCATTCGGTATCTGAACAATTCCCCAAAGCAGAGACCCTAAATAGCCAGAAAAGGAGGTTTGGCTACCTAGTAAGGAGGATTGGCTACTAAGAGAGGTAAGAGCCTATCAGAAGGAGTCTCTGACGTCACCTGCTGGCACTGGCCACTCAGAGCAGTCCAGTGTGCCATCAACACCTCTGAATCCAATATGGCAGAGGTCTGGGGCACACTGGATCGCAATGTGCTTTGTGCATGTTGCAAACAGCCAAATTCGCTGTTTGCAAGGTGCAAAAAGCTACCTACATGTGGCCCAAAGTGGCTTGATGCGCTGTGCATAATCAGTAATGTCTGTTCTGCCAAATTTAAAAAAACAAGTAAAGACTATACTTTCTTGATAGTATCTGGTGGCTGAAGTTGAACACATTTTTCCAAAAAGTGCGGGGCCAGGCTCTTGCCCACGTTTTATAGCTCATATCCCAGGAACAATATACTGAGAAAGGCTATTTTAGTTTTCTTAAAATTCAATTTGTAAGCAAGGGCAGCAAATCCCTGAATGATCCGATCGACCCTGGCAAGATGAATGTTGAGGTCGTCATCTGTGAGATAGATGTCATCCATATAGGACAATGCCTCAGGATCAATATCATGCAATATTCATGTTACAAGGGCTGAAAAAAGCTCTGGGCTGTTCTTGTAGCCCTGGGGCAAACGACAGAAGTGTTTTTTGTAAGCCGAATGAGAATGCACTCAGGTCCCGACTTTTGTGTGCTAAATTTTGGCAGCAAAAACCATTGGAGATATGCAAGGTTGTTTTATAATTTTTACACACTATGGCCCTCATTATGACCCTGGCGAACGGGGGAGAAATGGCGGTAAAACCGCCAACAGACCGGCGGAAAATAAAATGGAATTATGACCATGGTCATCTGCCACTTCTCTACCCCGACCGCCAGGGCGGTGACGATCGCTGGGCTGGAGACTTCGGTCTCCAGTTCGGCGGCTGTCACCAGACCACTGGCGGTATCACGACCCTGCATACCGCCATGGATTTCGGGTGGTTTAGAACCGCCATGAAATCCATGGCGGTAGGCACTATCAGTGCCAGGGAATTCCTTCCCTGGCACTAATAGTGGTCTCTTGCACCCCCCTCCCCCACCCCGAGTCCTCCCCCCCACACCCCCACCTCCCTGCCACCCCCCCAAAGGTGGTAGAACCCCCCTCCCCACCCCTACCCCCAACATGCACACCCCACCCCCAACATGCACAGACACACACCCCAACATGCACACATACACTACAACAACACATACCCGCCCACATACAACAGATATGCACACAGACCGACCCGCACACATTTCCCATACACACAACACCCCCCACATGCATACACGCACTCACACACCCCCTCTACATACTCACATGCACACCCCGATGCACGCACACAACACGCAACACCCCCTCACCCCCTCCCCTAATGGACGATTGTAGGAGGCTGGCCTGGCTTGTAGTGGGTACCAGAGGTACTTACACCTTGTGCCAGGTCCAGTTATCCCTTATTAGTGTAGAAGAGGTGTTTCTAGCAGCTTAGGCTGATAGAAGGTAGCTATGGCAAAGCAGCTTATGCTGAACTAGGAGACATGTAAAGCTCCTACTATACCACTAGTGTCATATGCACAATATCATAAGAAAACACAATACACAGATATACTAAAAATAAAGGTACTTTAATTTTATGACAATATGCCAAAAGTATCTCAGTGAGTACCCTCAGTATGAGGATGAGAAATATACACAAGATATATGTACACAAACCAAAATTATGCAGATAATAGCAAAAGGAAGAAATGCAAGCAATGTAAAGTTACAGTAGATTGCAATAGGAGCACAAAGGTATAGGGGCAACACAAACCATATACTCCAAAAGTGGACTGCGAACCACGAATGGACCCCAAACCTATGTGAGCTTGTAGAGGGTCGCTGGGACTGTAAGAAAACAGTGAGGGTTAGAAAAATGGCCCACCCCAAGACCCTGAAAGGTAGGTGTAAAGTGCACCTACAACCCCCAGAGAGCACAGAAGTCGTGATAGGGGGATTCTGCAAGGAAAACCAACACCAGCAATGCAACAACAGTGGATTTCCAGACCTGAGTACCTGTAAGACAAGGGGACCAAGTCCAAGAGTCCCGACAGTGTCAAGAGTGGGCAGGAGCCCAGGAAATACCAGTTGAGGGTGCAAGGAAGCTGCCACCGGATGGAAGAAGCTTGGTGTTTTGCAAGAACAAAGAGGACTAGGAACTTCCCCTTTGGAGGATTGATGTCCCACGTCGTGAAGAAGCTTGCAGAGGTGTTCCTATGCAGAAAGACAGCAAACAAGCCTTGCTAGCTGCAAGGGTCACGGTTAGGGTTTTTGGATGCTGCTGTGGCCCAGGAGGGACCAGGATGTTGCCACTTGGATGAGAAGACAGAGGGGGCGCCCTGCAAGTCAAGGAGCCCTCACAGAAGAAGGCAGCACCCGCAGAAGTACTGAAACAGGAACTTAAAAGAGGAGTGAACCGGAGTCCACCCGAAGTCACAAAAGGGAGTCCCACGACGCCGGAGGACAACTCAGAAGGTTGTGCACTGCAGGTTTGCGTGTCGGGGGCCCAGGCTTGGCTGTGCACGAAGGAAATCCTAGAAGAGTGCACTGGAGCCGGAGCAGCTGCAAATCACACGGTACCCAGCAATGCAGTCTAGCGTGGGGAGGCAAGGACTTACCTCCACCAAACTTGGACTGAAGAGTCACTGGACTGTGGGAGTCACTTGGACAGAGTTGCTGAGTTCCAGGGATCACGCTCGTCGTGTTGAGAGGGGACCCAGAGGACTGGTGAAGCAGTCTTTTGTTGCCTGCGGTTGCAGGGGGAAGAATCCGTCGACCCACGGGAGATTTCTTCAGAGCTCTTGGTGCAAGAAGGAGGCAGGCTACCCCACGAACATGCACCACCTGGAAACAGTCGAGCAAGCTGGCAGGATGAAGCGATACAAGGTTGCTAGTAGTCGTCTGGCTACTTTGTTGCGGTTTTGCAGGAGTCCTGAGCAGTCAGCGGTCGATCCTTTGGCAGAAGGTGAAGAGGGAGATACAGAGGAACTCTGTTGAGCTCTTGCATTCGGTATCTGAAGAATTCCCCAAAGCAGAGACCCTAAATAGCCAGAAAAGGAGGTTTGGCTACCTAGTAAGGAGGATTGGCTACTAAGAGAGGTAAGAGCCTATCAGAAGGAGTCTCTGACGTCACCTGCTGGCACTGGCCACTCAGAGCAGTCCAGTGTGCCAGCAACAACTCTGAATCCAATATGGCAGAGGTCTGGGGCACACTGGAGGAGCTCTGGGCACCTCCCCTGGGAGGTGCAGGTCATGGGAGTGGTCACTCCCCTTTACTTTGTCCAGTTTCGCGCCATAGCAGGGCTGGGGGATCCCTGAACCGGTGTAGACTGGCTTATGCAGAGATAGGCAGCATCTGTGCCCATCAAAGCATTTCCAGAGGCTGGGGGAGGCTACTCCTCCCCAGCCTTCACACCTATTTCCAGAGGGAGAGGGTGTTACACCCTCTGTCAGAGGAAATCCTTTGTTCTGCCATCCTGGGCCAGGGCTGCCTGGACCCCAGGAGGGCAGAAACCTGTCTGAGGGGTTGGCAGCAGCAGCAGCTGCAGTGGAAACCCCGGAAAGGCAGTTTGGCAGTACCCGGGTTCTGTGCTAGAGACCCGGGGGATCATGGAATTGTCCCCCCAATGCCAGAATGGCATTGGGGGGACAATTCCATGATCTTAGACATGTTACATGGCCATGTTCGGAGTTACCATTGTGACGCTATACATAGGTAGTGACCTATGTATAGTGCACGTGTGTAATGGTGTCCCCGCACTCACAAACTCCGGGGAATTTGCCCTGAACAATGTGGGGGCACCTTGGCTAGTGCCAGGGTGCCCTCATACTAAGTAACTTTGCACCCATCCTTCACCAGGTGACGATTAGACATATAGGTGACTTATAAGTTACTTAAGTGCAGTGGTAAATGGCTGTGAAATAACGTGGACGTTATTTCACTCAGGCTGCACTGGCAGTCCTGTGTAAGAATTTTCAGATCTCCCTATGGGTGGCAAAAGAAATGCTGCAGCCCATAGGGATTTCCTGGAACCCCAATACCCTGGGAAACTCAGTACCATATACTAGGAAAGTATATGGGTGTACCAGTATGCCAATGTGAATTGGTGAAATCGGTCACTAGCCTGTTAGTGACAATTTGGAAAGCAGAGAGAGCATAACCACTGAGGTTCTGGTTAGCAGAGCCTCAGTGAGACAGTTAGTCATCATACAGGGAACACATACAGGGCAAATACTTATGAGCACTGGGGGCCCGCCTGGCGGGGTCCCAGTGACACATAGACTAAAACAACATATATACAGTGAAATATGGGGGTCACATGCCAGGCGAGATGGTACTTTCCTACACAACCCCCCCACCAAACGAAGGACAATAAAACTAGCCATGACCTGATGAGTCTTCATTGTCTAAGTGGAAATATCTGGAGAGTCCATCTAGATTGGAGCGGGTACTCCCAGGTCTATGTTCCACTGTATAGTCCATTCCCTGTAGAGATATGGACCACCTCAACAATTTAGTATTTTCACCTTTCATTTGTTTTAGCCAAAGTAGAGGTTTGTGGTCTGTCTGAACAATGAAGTGAGTGCCAAACAGGTATGGCTTCAACTTCTTCAGTGCCCAGACCACAGCAAAGGCCTCCCTCTCTATGGCAGACCAACGCTTTTCTCTAGGGGTCAACCTTCTGCTGATAAAAGCAACTGGTTGATCCTAGCCCTCAGAATTGAGTTGTGATAAGACTGCCCCTACCCCTTATTCAGATGCATCAGTTTGAACAATGAATTTCTTGGAGTAACTTGGGCTTATTAGGACAGGTGCAGTGCACATGGCCTCTTTGAGCTCCTCAAAAGCTTTCTGACAGCTAGCTGTCCACAATACCTTTTTAGGCATCTTCTTACTGGTGAGATCATTAAGTGGGGCTGCAATGGAGCCACAGTTTTTAATGAATCTCCTGTAATACCCAGTGAGGCCTAGGAAGGCTCTCACCTGGGTCTGTGTTGTAGGGGGAACCCAATCCATGATTGTCTGGATTTTCCCCTGAAGTGGTGTAATCTGTTCTCCACCTACCAAGTGTCCCAGATAAACCACCTTTCCTTGCCGTATCTGGCACTTTGAAGCCTTGATAGTGAGGCCTGCCTTTTGCAGGGCCTCCAAAACTTTCCAAAGGTGGACCAGGTGATCATCCCAGGTGGAGGTAAAGACAGCTATATCATCTAGATATGCTGCACTAAAAGCCTCCAACCCTTGCAGGACTGTGTTCACCAACCTCTGAAAAGTGGCAGGTGCATTTTTCAAACCAAAGGGCATCACTGTAAATTGGTAGTGCCCTCCTATAGTTGAAAATGCAGTTTTAGGTTTAGCATCCTCTGCAAATTTGATCTGCCTATACCCTGCAGTCAAATCAACGGTGCTTAGATACTTGGCAGATGCCAGTGTATCTATGAGCTCATCTGCCCTGGGTATAGGGTGAGCATCAGTTTTTGTTACCTGGTTGGGACCTCTGTAATCTACACAAAACCTCATCTCCCTTTTTCCATCGTTTGAGTGAGGCTTTGGTACAAGCACCACAGGAGACGCCCATGGGCTTTCAGAAGGTTCAACCACTCCTAGGTCAAGCATTTTCTGAACTTCTTGCTTTATGTAGTCCCTGACATGGTCAGGCTGCTTATAGATTTTACTTTTGACAGGCATGCTGTCTCCAGTATCAATTGTGTGTTCACACCAAGATGCGGTGCCTGGCACAGTTGAAAAGAGTTCAGAAAACTGTCCAAGGATATTTATGCAGTTGTCTTTCTACTCAGCAGTAAGACAATCTGCTAAAACTACACCTTCCACTAGAGCATCTTGTTTGTTCTGTGGAAGAGAAGAGATCAGGGAGAGGGTCACTCTCTTCTTACTGTCCTTCGTCTGTTGCCATGAGCAGGGTGCGATCAGCCCTGTCATAGTAGGGTTTCAGGCGATTGACGTGGAGCACCCTAAGGGGACTCCTGGCAGTGCCTAAGTCAACCAAGTAGGTGACTTCTCCCTTTTTTTCAACAATAATGTGGGGTCCACTCCATTTTTCTTGGAGTGCTCTTGGGGCCACTGGCTCCAAGACCCACACTTTCTGCCCTGGTTGGTGCTGAATCAGAACAGCCTTCTGGTCATGCCATTGCTTTTGGAGCTCTTGGCTGGCCTGAAGGTTCTTGCTGGCCTTTTTCATATACTCAGCCATTCTGGATCTTAGGCCAAGTACATAGTCCACTATGTCTTGCTTAGGAGCTTTTAAAGGTTGTTCCCAACCCTCCTTTACAAGTGTTAGAGGACCTCTTACAGGGTGTCCAAATAGGAGTTCAAAGGGGCTGAAGCCCACTCCTTTTTGGGGTACCTCCCTGGAAGCAAAAAGGAGGCAAGGTAACATGACATCCCATCTCCTCCTGAGTTTTACAGGGAGTCCCATTATCATTCCTTTGAGAGTTTTATTAAACCTCTCTACCAGTCCATTAGTCTGTGGATGAAAAGGTGTGGTGAATTTGTATGTTACACCACATTCCTTCCACATAGCCTTCAAGTATGCAGACATAAAGTTGCTACCCCTGTCTGATACAACTTCTTTTGGGAAACCCACCCTGGAAAAGATTCCCAGGAGGGCTTTTGCCACTGCAGGTGCTGTAGTGGTCCTTAGAGGAATTGCTTCAGGATATCTTGTGGCATGGTCCACAACCACCAAGATAAACCTATTGCCTGAAGCAGTAGGAGGGTCAAGCGGGCTAACTATGTCAACCCCTACCCTTTCAAAGGGAACCCCAACCACAGGTAGTGGAATAAGGGGAGCCTTTGGTGTGCCACCAGTCTTGCCACTAGCTTGGCAGGTCACACAAGACTTACAAAAATCTTTTGTGTCCTCTGACATCCTAGGCCAGTGAAACAGGGGGACAAGCCTTTCCCATCTTTTAATCTGGCCCAAATGCCCAGCCAAAGGAATGTCATGTGCCAGAGTTAGGAGGAACTCTCTGTACTGTAGGGGAATGACCAATCTCCTGGCTGCTCCAGGTTTTGGGTCCCTTGCCTCTGTGTACAAGAGGTTGTCCTCCCAGTAAACTCCATGTGAGTCACTGACATCCCCATTTTGTTGCTTGACCGCTTGCTGTCTGAGACCCTCTAATGTGGGACTGGATTGCTGTGCCACACTCAGCTCTTCCCTGGTAGGCCCCCCTCCACCCAAAAGCTCACCGCTGCCAGCTCCTCTGGTGAAGGTTCTGCACAGGGAGTAAATTCTTCTTCCTCAGAAGGAGAATCATCTGTAGAGGGAGGGATAGTGGGTAGGGATTTACCCTTGCTACCCCTAGCTTTAGTGAGCACTTGATCCATTTTTCCAGGATCCAAGTCACCATGTCCTTTTTGCTTTTTGGCATGAGCCCTTGTCAAAGGAAAAATATGGCCAGGAATGCCCAGCATTGCTGCATGAGCCTCCAACTCCATTTCTGCCCAACGTGATGTCTCTAAACCATTTCCTAGTAGACAGTCTACAGGTAAATCTGAAGCAACCACAACTTTATTTGGACCAGTAACCCCCCCCCCCAGTTGAGACAGCCATGGGGTGGCTAAGAGTGTTGTTATGAGCGTCTGTCATTTGGTACTGTGGTGTTGTTCAGGGTGTACCAGTTTCTCTATCACCATGGTAACACTGGCACCTGTGTCCCTGTAGGCCTGAACCTCAACGCCATTTATTAGGGGAAGTTGCTTGTACTTATCCATATTAAGGGGACAAGCAACCAAGGTGGCCAAATCAATGGCACCTTCAAAGACTAACACAGCCTCTGTGGTCTCCCTAACAAGACCAACCCCTACTAAATTACCAAAAGTGAGCCCAGCTACTCCCTTGGATTGGCTATTAGTAGGTTTGCTCCAACCACCACTGCTATTACTAGGGGCACTAGAATTTGCAGTAGGGGTTGTGGTAGTGGGAGGTTTGGTGTTTTTCTTTGGACAACTGGCATCAGTTGTCCAGTGGCCTTTGACTTTACACAAATAACACCAGGGCTTTTTAACTTGATTTGAAGAGGATTTGGACCCACCACCCCCACCAGAGGATTTTTGTGGGCCTGATGAAGACTCATTTTTAGATTTGTCTCCACCCTTGTCAGAAGACTTAAAATCCTTCTTCTTGCCATCCTTGTCACCCCCTGTATGGATTTTTCTGTTCACTCTTGTTCTGACCCATTTGTCTGCCTTCTTTCCCAATTCTTGGGGAGAGGTCAGATCTGAGTCCAATAGATATTGGTGTAACAAGTCAGACACACAGATATTCAGAATATGCTCCCTCAGAATAAGATTATACAGGCTTTCATAGTCAGAAACTTTACTGCCATGTAACCACCCCTCCAAGGCCTTCACTGAACAGTCAACAAAGGCTAACCAGTCTTGTGTTGACTCTTTTCTGGTGTCTCTGAACTTAATCCTGTATCCTGTATTGTACAGTGGTTAAGCCAAATCCATCCAAGAGTGCATCCTTCAAAACTGCAAAATTGTTAACATCACTTTCTCTAACAGTAAGGAGCCTATCACTACCCTTTCCATTGAAAGATAGCCACAACATAGCAGCCCACTGCCTTTGAGGGACCCCCTGTACCATACAGGCCCTCTCAAGTGCAGCAAACCACTTGTTGATGTCATCCCCCTCCTTGTAAGGGGGAACTTTCTTGTGCAGAGTCCTGGAATCATGCTCTCTAACAGGATTACTATCAGGAATACTGCTGCTGCCACCATGGGGTCCAAACCCCAATCTCTGTCTCTCCTTCTCCAGTTCTAGGGATTCCCTGTCTAGAGCCAGCTGTTGCTGTTTAAGCTTCAGCCTGGTCTCTTCCAATCTCAACTTTTTGAGTTCCCTTTCTAACATGTTGTCTTCAGGGTGGGTGGGTTGGGAATGCTTGGACACTGAGGATAAATTGGAACCAACATAGGGAGATCTGTCCCTAATCGCTTGGACTCTAACAACCTGGCTTCCAGGAATAAAAACATCCCTACTATGATGGGAGCTCCTATTACTACCAGCATTGCTCTGTGGTCTGCTGAGGGGCAGATTTGGAAAAGAAACCTCCACACCTCCCTCAAAGGGTTCCCCTGAGTCAGAATGGGAGCTATCTACTAACTTCTCAGTCGAAGTGCCTGCTAGGGACTTATCATTCTCAATGAGCATGTTGAACGAGTTACTTACCTTCGGTAACGACTTTTCTGGTGGGTACATTAGCTTCCTGTGGATTCCTCACCTATTGAATACTCCCATTGCGCCAGCACTCGACGGAAATTTTCTTCCTATCTTCTGCACGTCGACGAGGACGTCACAGTTGCCCACGCGACGCCGTCTGACGTCATACAGGCAATAAGAGGTCCTCGCCGACGTGCCTGAGAATAATAGGCCATTGAGATGAAAGAACAACAGTAATATTTAATGATATTCCAAGCAAACACATCATTCCGAGATATCAACCTACCATTTTTTTTTTAAACAAGTAAATACATATATGAACTATATATATATATTTATATATATATATATATATATATATATATATATACATATAAACATATATACATAATATATACCAATCCTCAAAACCAAGAGGAGCACACTCAAGAATTACTTGGATAGACCAAACAGGCAACGGGGAGGCGGGTGGGACCGTGAGGAATCCACAGGTAGCTAATGTATCCACCAGAAAAGTCGTTACCGAAGGTAAGTAACTCGTTCTTCTGATGGATACAACTACCTGTGGATTCCTCACCTAATGAATAGAGTCCCAAAGCAGTACCGCACTCGGTGGTGGGTGCCTGAATGGTCAAACCAAGAAATCCTGCAGCACTGACCGTGCAAAATGGCCATCCCTTCTGACCTCAGAGTCCAAGCAGTAATGCTTCGCAAAAGTATGAAGGGATGACCAAGTTGCGGCCTTGCAGATGTCGACCACAGGAACACCCTTTGCCAAGGCCGAGGAGGCCGACTTAGCTCTGGTGGAATGAGCTCTTATACCATCAGGGGGATCCTTCTTTGCTAAAGAGTACCACATTTTAATGCAAAGAACAACCCACCTGGAGAGTGTTCTCTTGTGGACTGCCTTTCCTCTCCTCTTTCCCATGTATCCGATGAAAAGCTGATCCTCCAGCCTGAAATCCTTTGTCCTGTCTATATAAAAGCTTAACGCCCTCGTTGTGTCCAAGCGGTGTAGTCTCTCTTCTTCCTTTGACGGATGAGGCGGAGGAAAAAACGTGGATAGAGTAATTGTCTGGGCCAAATGAAAGGGTGAAACAACCTTCGGAAGGAAAGCAGCCTTGGTCCTCAACACCACCTTATCCCCATAAAAAGATGTATAAGGGGGTTTTACCGATAGAGCCTGCAACTCACTCACTCTCCTTGCACATGTAATAACAACCAGGAAAACCGTTTAAAGAACTAACAATCTTATGGGGCAAGAATGCATAGGCTCAAAAGGGGTCACCATAAGGGAAGTTAGAACCAAGGACAAATCCCATTGGGGCATAACGAAAGGATTTGGAGGAAATTTATTCATAAGGCCCTTCAAGAATCTAAGTACTAATGGAGATTTAAATAAAGAAGGCTGGTCTGGAAGACAAATAAAGGCTGACAAGGCAGACAAGTAACCCTTAACAGTAGCCACTGCACAACTCCTCTGTGCTAAAGACAAAGCAAAAGATAAAACATCCGACAAATGAGCACGTAAGGGATCAATCTGTTTCTCTCCACACCATACCACAAATTTAGACCACCTATTAGTGCAGATAGATTTAGTGGAGTGTCGCCTGGCCGATAAGATAACATCCACTACCTCAGGCGGGAGAGAAAAGGAACTCAGGTTGCCCCGTTCAATCTCCAGGCATGAAGGTGTTGGCTCTGGAGGCTGGGGTGTAAAACCTGCCCCTGCGACTGCGAGAGGAGGTCTGCCCTGAGAGGGAGACGGAGCGGAGGGCACAGTGAGAGTTGGAGATGGTCCGAGAACCACACCCTCCTTGGCCAATCCGGAGCTATTAAGATGACTTGGGCCCGGTCTTGGCAAATTTTCCTCAACACTCGAGGAATCAAGGGTATGGGGGGGAACGCGTAAAGCAGCTGGTCGCACCAGGTCATCTGAAACGCGTCCCCCAAAGCTCCTTGCACCGGATACTGGAGGCTGCAGAATAACGGGCAGTGCGAGTTCTCCCGGGTGGCAAACAGATCTATCCGAGGAAACCCCCACATCTGAAAGATTAGCCGGACTTGATCTGGATGGAGACGCCACTCGTGATTGGCCGAGAAATGGCGACTGAGACTGTCCGCACGTACGTTCAAGACTCCGGCCAGATGATTTGCTACCAAGCAAATCTGATGGTCCTTTGCCCAGGACCATAGCCGAAGAGCTTCTCTGCAGAGAAGGTACGACCCTACCCCTCCCTGTTTGTTTATATACCACATCGCGGTAGTGTTGTCCGTCAGGACCTGAACCGACTGACCGCAAAGGGGTGGGAGGAAGGCCTTGAGAGCCAGACGTACAGCCCGCAACTCCAACAGATTTATATGAAACATCTGTTCCACTGGAGACCAAAGCCCCTTGATCTCCAGGTCCCCCAGATGAGCTCCCCACCCTAGAGTGGAAGCATCCATTATTACTGTGGCCACAGGCGGAGCTTGCGAGAACGCCCTTCCTTGGGAAAGATTGCCGTCCGCAATCCACCATTTCAAATCCATGGCAGCATCTCTGGAGATTCTCACTGAGCCTTCGAGATCCCCTTTGTGTTGAGACCACTGCCTTCGGAGGCACCACTGAAGAGCCCTCATGTGCCAGCGAGCATGCGTGACCAACAGTATGCAGGAGGCAAACAGACCGAGCAGACGTAGGACCTTGAGGACTGGAATGACCGCTCCACTTTGAAACATTGGAACCAACGCCTGAATGTTTTGAATCCACTGAGGCGGAGGAAAGGCTCGATTCAATGTTGTATCCAGTACTGCCCCTATGAACAGGAGGCGCTGAGAGGGCTCTAGGTGAGATTTGGGCACGTTCACCGAAAAGCCCAGGTCGAACAACAACTGGGTTGTCGACTGCAGATGATGCAACACGAGCTCCGGGGACTTGGCTTTGATCAACCAGTTGTCCAGGTAAGGGAATACTGCTATCCCCTTCCTTCTGAGCTCTGCCGCAACCACCGACATCACCTTCGTGAAGACTCGAGGTGCTGAAGTAAGACCAAACGGAAGGACCGCAAACTGATAGTGCTGCGACCCCACCACAAACCGGAGATACTTCCTGTGCGACTTGAGTATCGGGATATGAAAGTAAGCATCCTGCAAGTCGACAGACACCATCCAATCTCCATCGTTCAACGCCAAAAGCACCTGAGCTAGGGTCAGCATCTTGAACTTTTCCTGTTTGAGGAACCAATTCAAGATCCTCAGGTCCAGGATTGGTCTCAACTGACCATCCTTCTTGGGAATCAGGAAGTACCTCGAGTAACAACCTTGACCCCTTTCCTGCTCTGGAACCAACTCCACCGCGTCCTTTGAAAGGAGGACTTGAACCTCCTGTTCTAACAACAGGAGGTGTTCTTCTGAACAATAAGATGGGCGGGGCGGGATGGGGGGCGGAAACTCCCGAAAGGGAAGGGTGTAGCCTTTTCTCACAATGCTGGTAACCCAGGAGTCTGATGTGATGCCTCTCACTTCTGGAGAAAATGTAGTAACCTCCCCCCTACAGGAGAGGAGTGAGTGGGAATTGGTGGAAGCCTAAGGCTGCTTCCCCTGCTGCACCCCTCCAGAGGAAGAGGAAGAGGCAGAGTGCTGCTGAGAGGCTCACTTGGTACGGACCCTACCCCTCCCTCTAAAAGATCTAGAGAGAGCAGAGGTAGGCTGCTGGAATTTCCCTCGAAAGGAGGAGGAGGAGGAGCCACGACCAAATCCACAAAACCTCCTAAAAAATCTGGAGGAGGTAGAAGAAGTGGCTTGCAAGCCTAGCGACTTGGCCGTGGCCCTGCTCTCCTTGAACCTCTCTAAGGCCGAATCCGCCTTGGCACCAAAGAGCTTGTCCCCATTAAAAGGAAGGTCCAGTAGGGTCGACTGTACATCCGAGGAAAATCCTGAGTTACAAAGCCAAGCCTGCCTCCTCGTAACTACAGCAGTGCCCATTGCTCTAGCCACAGAGTCAGTTGTATCCAACCCAGATTGGATAACCTGAGTTGTAGCTGCCTGAGCGTCCGATACCAGATTCAATAGCCCCTGAGGGACTTCCGTATGCGTAGATGCAATTTCGTCCATCAGAGCATAAATGTACCTTCCTAAAATACATGTAGCATTGGTAGACTTTAATGCCATGCTACATGACGAGAACACCTTTTTGGATGCCATGTCCATCTTCTTGGAGTCTCTATCCAATGGCACAGTTGGAAAAGAGCCAGGAGCAGACCTTGCTGAGCAGGAAGCCTGGACCACCAAGCTTTCAGGTGTTGGATGTCTGGTAAGAAAACCAGGGTCAGCCGGTGCAGCCCGATACCTCCTAGCCACAGATCTATTGACAGCTGAAGAAGACACCGGCTTCTTCCAGACTTCCAAAACAGGTTCCAACAGCGCCTCATTGAACGGCAAAAGTGGTTCTGCCGATGTAGAGGCTGGGTGCAACACCTCTGTCAACAAATTCTGCTTGGCTTCAGTCACCGGCAAAGGAAGATCCAAGAAGTTAGCTGCCTTCCTGATAACAGCATGAAAAGTGGCCACCTCTTCTGTATACTCCCCAGGAGATGACAAGTCCCATTCGGGGGAAGTATCTAGGCCACTAGCAGTGTCCAGCCCATGGAGACCCTCACGAGAGTCCTCAATCTCTCCTTCCTCCAGGTTTTGTCTCTGGTACTCCTGCTCTTCAAGGAGGCGGAGAGCAAGCCTCCTCGAGTGCAGCCTCTCCTCTATTCTCGCATCGACATGGCGTCAGCGGATGTTGAAGAACGACGCCGATCCTCGGATCCGTCCGACGCCTGGTCTACAGGCGCCATAGGTCTCTTCGGCACCGAACAAGGAACCGGATGGAGAGAAGACTGCTTCGGAGTCGTAGGAGGTCTAGACGGCGTCACTGGCTGAAACATCGAAGCCGCCGGAGCCGAAGCTGAAGTCTCAGGAGCCACCGGAGCCGATACCAGCACCGAGCCCACGTTCCCCAGAGGTAGAAAGGGCATAAAGGGTGCCGGTCGAAGCGGAGCCGGAGCACCCATGTTGAAGGCCAAAGGGCCCAAAGGCCCAGCCGGTCCGCCATCTACTGGAAGATGGAGAACATCGCATTTAAAAATGCGGTATTATTAGCTCCAGGGGCCGGGAAAGCTGGGTACTGGGGTGCCTGGTTCGAAGGCGACACCAACGCCGGCCTCGACGTCTGCAACGTCGGAGAAAACATTTGAGGCTGCGGAACCTCAAACACTGAAGGTGGTTGGCCCGATGACCCGGGCGAAGTCGGTGAGGCTGGAGAAGGCAACGGCGTCGACGGATGGGGAGTGACAGTGGGACTGACTTCCCAAGTCTTCCGACGCCGAGTTGATGGTGACCTTGACCGAGACCTCTCTTTACTCCACCGGCGCCGTGATTCTCGATGACGCCGGGAGTCCCAATGACGCCGATGACACTTCGGTGACGAGGATTTTCGATGGTGTCTCTTTTCCTTCTTTTTCGACTTCGCCAAAAAAAGCTTGGCCTCGCGCTCTTTCAGGGCTTTAGGATTCATATGCTGACAAGAATCACACTTGTCAACATCATGATCGGAACTAAGACACAACAAACAGTCAGAATGTGGGTCCGTTACTGACATTTTGCCCCCACACTCACGACAGGGCTTGAATCCTGACTTTCTCTGCGACATTGTAATCTCAGAGAAAAAATAGATCCAAAAAACACACTGCAACTGTCGAACAGCAACAGTAGCTCCCTCGAAGATAACCGTTTCGAATGGCACGGAAAAAAGAGAACTGACGTCGGCACGTCGGCGAGGACCTCTTATTGCCTGTATGACGTCAGACGGCGTCGCGTGGGCAACTGTGACGTCCTCGTCGACGTGCAGAAGCTAGGAAGAAGATTTCCGCCGTGTGCTGGCGCAATGGGAGTATTCATTAGGTGAGGAATCCACAGGTAGTTGTATCCATCAGAAATATAGAAATTCTCTTGAAGGGTTCTTTCCTATAACTAAACCTCTATCAATGCAGAGACTCCTTAGGCTCTTTAAGTTTAAATTGTCATAAGTAGTATTGACCATTTTAAGAGCAGTTCCTACATCAGACATGATAGAACAAGGTTTAGAGACAGTGAGAAGAGAGAAAAAGTTTCAGGACTTTTTAAAGAACAGAACAAAACTTTTTCAAACTTTTTGGAAACTTTTAGAAGTTTAGGAGTACTTTTTAGCACTTAGTAGAAAGTGTTAGAGGAGAAAAGCAAAACTTTTTGGTTAAGTGTACATACACTGAACTTGTTTTGTATATTATTCTCTTATGAAAAGTACACAATGACAAAGTGGAAAGTAGTTACAAGTACTTATCCCACCACTGCACATGCAATGTAGAAGGCTGGTCTGGCTTGTAGTGGGTACCAGAGGTACTTACACCTTGTGCCAGGCCCAGTTATCCCTTATTAGTGGAGAAGAGGTGTTTCTAGCAGCTTATTTTGATAGAAGGTAGCTATGGCAAAGCAGCTTAGGCTGAACTAGGAGACATGTAAAGCTCCTACTATACCACTGGTGTCATATGCACAATATCATAAGAAAACACAATACACAGATATACTAAAAATAAAGGTACTTTATTTTTATGACAATATGCCAAAAGTATCTCAGTGAGTACCTTCAGTATGAGGATGAGAAATATACACAAGATATATGTACACAAACCAAAATTATGCAGATAATAGCAAAAGGAAGTAATGCAAGCAATGTAAAGTTACAGTAGATTGCAGTAGGAACACATAGGTATAGGGGCAACACAAACCATATACTCCAAAAGTGGAATGTGAACCACGAATGGACCCCAAACCTATGTGAGTTTGTAGAGGGTCGCTGGGACTGTAAGAAAACAGTGAGGGTTAGAAAAATAGCCCTCCCCAAGACCCTGAAAGGTAGGTGTAAAGTGCACCTACAACCCCCAGAGAGCACAGAAGTCATGATAGGGGGATTCTGCAAGCAAATCCAACACCAGCAATTTAACAACAGTGAATTTCTGGACCTGAGTACCTGTAAGACAAGGGGACCAAGTCCAAGAGTTGCGACAGTGTCGAGAGTGGGCAGGAGCCCAGGAAATGCCAGCTGAGTGTGCAAGGAAGCTGCCACCGGATGGAAGAAGCTTGGTGTTTTGCAAGAACGAAGAGGACTAGGAACTTCCCCTTTGGAGGATGGATGTCCCACGTCGTCATGGAGTTAGGTTTTTTGGATGCTGCTGTGGCCCAGGAGGGACCAGGATGTCACCACTTGGATGAGGAGACAGAGGGGGTGCCCAGCAAGTCAGGGAGCCCTCACAGAAGCAGGCAGCACCCGCAGAAGTACCGGAACAGGCACTTAGAAGAGGAGTGAACCAGAGTCCACCCGAAGTCACAAAAGGGAGTCCCACGACGCCGGAGGACAACTCAGAAGGTTGTGCACTGCAGGTTAGCGTGTCGGGGACCCAGGCTTGGCTGTGCACAAAGGAGATCCTGGAAGAGTGCACAGGAGCCGGAGCATCAGCAAATCACGCTGTACCCAGCAATGCAGTCTAGCGTGGGGAGGCAAGGACTTACCTCCACCAAACTTGGACTGTGGGAGTCACTTGGACAGAGTTGTTGAGTTCCAGGGATCACGCTCGCCATGCTGAGAGGGGACCCAGAGGACCGGTGATGCAGCTTTCTTGTTGCCTGTGGTTGCAGGGGGAAGATTCCGTCGACCCACAGGAGATTTCTTCAGAGCTCCTGGTGCAAGTAGGCTACCCCCAGAGCATGCACCACCTGGAAACAGTCGAGAAAGCCGTCAGGATGAAGCGATACAAGGTTGCTAGTAGTCGTCTGGCTACTTTGTTGCTGTTTTGCAGGCGTCCAGAGCAGTCAGCGGTCGATCCTTTGGCAGAAGGTGAAGAGGGAGATGCAGAGGAACTCTGGTGAGCTCTTGTGTAGGAGGCTGGACTGGCTTGTAGTGAGTACCAAGGGGGTACTTGCACTTTGCACCAGGCCCAGTTATCCCTTATTAGTGTATAGGGTGTCTAGCAGCTTAGGCTGATAGATAATGGTAGCTTAGCAGAGCAGCTCAGGCTGAACTAGGAGACGTGTGAAGCTACTACAGTACCACTTAGTGTCATATGCACAATATCATAAGAAAACACAATACACAGTTATACTAAAAATAAAGGTACTTTATTTTTATGACAATATGCCAAAGTATCTTAGAGTGTACCCTCAGTGAGAGGATAGGAAATATACACAAGATATATATACACAATAGCAAAAATATGCAGTATAGTCTTAGAAAACAGTGCAAACAATGTATAGTTACAATAGGATGCAATGGGGAAACATAGGGATAGGGGCAACACAAACCATATACTCCAAAAGTGGAATGCGAACCACGAATGGACCCCAAACCTATGTGACCTTGTAGAGGGTCGCTGGGACTATTAGAAAATAGTGAGAGTTAGCAAAATAACCCTCCCCAAGACCCTGAAAAGTGAGTGCAAAGTGCACTAAAGTTCCCCTAAGGACAAAATAGTCGTGTTAGAGGAATAATGCAGGAAAGACACAAACCAGCAATGCAACAACTGTGGATTTCCAATCTAGGGTACCTGTGGAACAAGGGGACCAAGTCCAAAAGTCACAAGCAAGTCGGAGATGGGCAGATGCCCAGGAAATGCCAGCTGTGGGTGCAAAAAAGCTTCGATTGGACAGAAGAAGCTGAGGTTTCTGCAGGAACGAAAAGGGCTAGAGACTTCACCTTTGGTGGACGGATCTCACTCGCCTTGGAGAGTCGTGCAGAAGTGTTTTCCCGCGGAAAGGACGCCAACAAGCCTTGCTACACGCAAATCATGCGTTTGCCGTTTTTGGACGCTGCTGGGGCCCAGGAGGGACCAGGAGGTCGCAAATTGGACTTGCAGAGAGAGGGGACGTCGAGCAAGACAAAGAGCCCTAACTGAAGCAGGTAGCACCCGGAAAAGTGCCAGAAACAGGCACTACAAGGATGCGTGAAACGGTGCTTGCCGAAGTTGCACAAAGGAGTCCCACGTCGCCGGAGACCAACTTAGAAAGTCGTGCAATGCAGGTTAGAGTGCCGTGGAACCAGGCTTGGCTGTGCACGAAGGATTTCCGCCGGAAGTGCACAGGGGCTGGAGTAGCTGCAAAGTCGCGGTTCCCAGCAATGCAGCCCAGCGAGGTGAGGCAAGGACTTACCTCCACCAAACTTGGGCTGAAGAGTCACTGGACTGTGGGGGTCACTTGGACAGCGTTGCTGGATTCGAGGGACCTCGCTCGTCGTGCTGAGAGAAGACCCAAGGGACCGGTAATGCCGCTTTTTGGTGCCTGCGGTTGCAGGGGGAAGATTCCGTCGACCCACGGGAGATTTCTTCGGAGCTTCTGGTGCAGAGAGGAGGCAGGCTACCCCCACAGCATGCACAAGCAGGAAAACAGTTGAGAAGGCGGCAGGATCAGCGTTACAGAGTTGCAGTAGTCATCTTTGCTACTATGTTGCAGGTTTGCAGGCTTCCAGCGCGGTCAGCGGTCGATTCCTTATCAGAAGGTGAAGAGGGAGATGCAGAGGAACTCGGCTGAGCTCATGCATTCGTTATCTAAAGTTTCCCCAGAGACAGAGACCCTAAATAGCCAGAAAAGAGGGTTTGGCTACCTAGGAGAGAGGAAAGGCTACTAACACCTGAAGGAGCCTATCAGCAGGAGTCTCTGACGTCACCTGGTGGCACTGGCCACTCAGAGCAGTCCAGTGTGCCAGCAGCACCTCTGTTTCCAAGATGGCAGAGGTCTGGAGCACACTGGAGGAGCTCTGGACACCTCCCAGGGGAGGTGCAGGTCAGGGGAGTGGTCACTCCCCTTTCCTTTGTCCAGTTTCGCGCCAGAGCAGGGGCTAAGGGGTCCCTGAACCGGTGTAGACTGGCTTATGCAGAATTGGGCACATCTGTGCCCAACAAAGCATTTCCAGAGGCTGGGGGAGGCTACTCCTCCCCTGCCTTCACACCATTTTCCAAAGGGAGAGGGTGTCACACCCTCTCTCAGAGGAAGTTCTTTGTTCTGCCATCCTGGGCCAGGCCTGGCTGGACCCCAGGAGGGCAGCTGCCTGTCTGAGGGGTTGGCAGCAGCAGCAGCTGCAGTGAAACCCCAGGAAGGGCAGTTTGGCAGTACCAGGGTCTGTGCTACAGACCACTGGGATCATGGGATTGTGCCAACTATGCCAGGATGGTATAGAGGGGGCAATTCCATGATCATAGACATGTTACATGGCCATATTCGGAGTTACCATGGTGAAGCTACATATAGGTAGTGACCTATATGTAGTGCACGCGTGTAATGGTGTCCCCGCACTCACAAAGTTCAGGGAATTGGCTCTGAACAATGTGGGGGCACCTTGGCTAGTGCCAGGGTGCCCTCACACTAAGTAACTTTGCACCTAACCTTTACCAGGTAAAGGTTAGACATATAGGTGACTTATAAGTTACTTAAGTGCAGTGTAAAATGGCTGTGAAATAACGTGGACGTTATTTCACTCAGGCTGCAGTGGCAGGCCTGTGTAAGAATTGTCAGAGCTCCCTATGGGTGGCAAAAGAAATGTTGCAGCCCATAGGGATCTCCTGGAACCCCAATACCCTGGGTACCTCAGTACCATATACTAGGGAATTATAAGGGTGTTGCAGTAAGCCAATGTAAATTGGTAAAATTGGTCACTAGCCTGTTAGTGACAATTTGAAAGTAATGAGAGAGCATAACCACTGAGGTTCTGGTTAGCAGAGCCTCAGTGAGACAGTTAGGCACCACACAGGGAACATATACATGCACACCTATGAGCACTGGGGCCCTGTGTGACAGGGTCCCAGTGACACATACATATAGGCCACAAACCTATGAGCACTGGGGTCCTGACCAGCAGGATCCCAGTGACACATAACAAACATACTGAAAACATAGTGTTTTCACTATGAGCACTGAGGCCTGGCTATCAGGATCCCAGTGAGACAGTGAAAACAGTGACAAACACCCTGACATACACTCACAAACAGGCCAAAAGTGGGGGTAACAAGGCTAGAAAGAGGCTACCTTCTCACATCTTGCATTCGGTATCTGAAGAATTCCCCAAAGCAGAGATCCTAAATAGTCCAAAAAGGAGGTGTGGCTACCTAGTAAGGAGGATTGGCTACTAAGAGAGGTAAGAGCCTATCAGAAGGAGTCTCTGACGTCACCTGCTGGCACTGGCCACTCAGAGCAGTCCAGTGTGCCAGCAACACCTCTGAATCCAAGATGGCAGAGGTCTGGAGCACACTAGAGGAGCTCTGGGCACCTCCCCTGGGAGGTGCAGGTCAGGGGAGTGGTCACTCCCCTTTCCTTTGTCCAGTTTTGCACCAGAGCAGGGCTGGGGGATCCCTGAACCGGTGTAGACTGGCTTATGCAGAGATGGGCAGCATCTGTGCCCATCAAAGCATTTCCAGAGTCTGGGGGAGGCTACTCCTCCCCAGCCTTCTCACCTATTTCCAAAGGGAGAGGGTGTTACACCCTCTCTCAGAGGAAATCCTTTGTTCTGCCTTCCTGGGCCAGGGCTGCCTGGGCCCCAGGAGGGCAGAAACCTGTCTGAGGTGTTGGCAGCAGCAGCAGCTGCAGTGGAAACCCGGAAAGGCAGTTTGGCAGTACTCAGGTTCTGTGCTAGAGACCCGGGGGATCATGGAATTGTCCCCCCAACGCCAGAATGGCGTTGGGGTGACAATTCCATGATCTTAGACATGTTACATGGCCAGGTTCGGAGTTACCATTGTGACGCTATACATAGGTAGTGGCCTATGTATAGTGTACGTGTGTAATGGTGTACCCGCACTCACAAACTCCGGGGAGTTTTCCATGAATGATGTGGGGGCACTTTGGCTAGTGCCAGGGTGCCCACAGACTAAGTAACTTTGCACCCAACCGTCACCAGGTAAAGGTTAGACATATAGGTGACTTCTAAGTTACTTAAGTGCAGTGGTAAATGGCTGTGAAATAACATGGACGTTATTTCACTCAGGCTGCACTGGCAGGCCTGTGAAAGAATTGTCAGATCTCCCTATGGGTGGCAAAAGAAATGCTGCAGCCCATAGGGATCTCCTGGAACCCCAATACCCTGGGTACCTCAGTACCATATACTAGGGAATTATATGGGTGTACCAGTATGCAAATGTGAATTGGTGAAATTGGTCACTAGCCTGTTAGTGACAATTTGGAAAGCAGAGAGAGGATAACCACTGGGGTTCTGGTTAGCAGAGCCTCAGTGAGACAGTTAGTCATCACACAGGGAACACATACAGGGCACACTTATGAGCACCGGGGGCCTGCCTGGCAGGGTCCCAGTGACACATAGACTAAAACAACATATATACAGTGAAATATGGGGGTAACATGCCAGGCAAGATGGTCCTTTCCTACAACGATCGACTTACCTTGTCTGTTGATCCTCCAGGAGGGGACGGGATCCATGGGGGCTGCTCCGCCGCCATCTCCCCGTCTCCAGAACACCACCACACCGAATCATGGAACGTGATTTTGTGGGCGGTGTTCTGATGAAGGGGCAGTGGAGGTGGAGCAACCTCCACTTCCCCACCGACCGCTAGTATGGCTGCTGGCGGCTCTCCGTCCGAAAAAGGACAGAGGGCTGGCAGCAGTTATAATACACCGCGCGGCAAACCGCCTGCACTGGCGGTCTTCAGCACGGCGGTTCCTTGGCGGTCTTTGAAAAAGACCGCCGAGGTCATAATGAGGCCCTATATTATTAATTAGTGTTGTGCTGTGCTGTGTGAGTTTTGTGTTGCGTATGTGCGTGTATGACTGTTTAAGTGTCTATAATCTATGATTATTCTATATGAACTGTCAGGTTTTGCAACAGGGAATAACAGGTTGTTCATTGCAGAAAAACAGGGCTCAATTACGCCCTGGTACTTGAGCTGAGTGAGGATCTCCTTCACTGGAGCTTTGGCTTTTTGTTTAACAGGATATTGTGGCTGAGGCTGGGGTGTAGACCTAATTGGTATTATATGACAAGGATACTCCTTATCCCAACCTACAAGATTGCGGTATAGCGCAGGTGCCTGCGTTAAAGCCCAGTTGACAGCGTAGGCTTGTTTTATCACTTCTGGAACAAGATCAGAGAAAGAAGGCAAAATGACATCTTCCCCATATGGGAGCTTACGGAAGTGCTCAGGAGGCCAGTCCCTTTCGGCCAATAGGGTATCACAACTAAGTTCATCTTAGAATATTACACTAATGGTTCGCTCTATGTCTTTCTCAATTCGGATATTTAAATAATAAACCCTGTCAGTTGGGAGAACGCACCCGTCCACAGTTTTGATTGCAATAAAGTTGCTAGTTGCTGTTGCATCCAGATGATCTTTCATACTCTGGCAATATATCGTGACTTCTGCCACGCTGTCCAGCAGTGTCACAGTCAATGTCTTGTTCTTCAGCAATGTTCTCAAGTTTACTAGCATTTTTAATTGAAAGTGTTGCCACTTTTTTCTTTTTAAACTGTGGCTTTTGCTGTGAGGACCCGTCTTCTTTTTGTCTGAAGACCGCAGTGAGTCTTTCTTATGTTTCACGTAGTCAGTATGTTGCTCTGACCTGCCCACTCTCTTGCTATGTTTATCTGGTGCGTCCTCAAAGGAAATAGACAGACATGAATCAGTATTTCTGTCAGCAGCTTTAATGTTTTCTCTCTTTATGAGATTATAGCCCTCATTATGAAAACGGCGGTAAACACAGTCGACTGCCGTGGCAACGGCGAACAGAAGACCGTCATTGGCGGTGAACAGAAACCAGCCATATAATGATGCAAAAGTCAGAAACCAACAAACATTTCCATGCCACCAGTCACTGTCAGGACCTTGTCGGCGGAAATGCTGGACCACCCACCCCGCCACCACAGAGTACACAAACTCCCTGCCTTCTAAATAATGATGCACAAATCACTGCGGCAGTTAGAGGAAGCCGAACGACCATTGGCGGTACAGACCGCCACGGCCGGCAAGTGGACCCAACTGTAAGAAATGCACACATTGGCAAGTTCGAAACCCACACACCTGACACACATCCACAACACTATAAAACACTCACAGACACACCCCACAATCCTTTGCGGCAAAATTAGGACAACTGATACAGAGAACCCTAGAAGCAGACACCGAACGCCACAATACACAAAACATACACCCAACCAAACAACAGCACCCTCACCTAGATCCACACAAGACACCATTCACAACACACCCATGGCACCCTCCAAACACCCACGGTTCACAGAAAGGGAGCTAAAGACCATGGTGGACGAGATACTGAAGGTCGAGGCACAATTATTAGGGGCACAGGTCCAACACACACCCATCGCCAGGAAGATGGAGCTATGGCAGACAATAGTGAACAAGGTCAATGTAGTGGGACACCATCCACGCACCAGGGACGACATCGGCAAGAGATGGAACAACTTGCGTGGGAAGGTGAGGTCCATGGCATTTTGGCACAACATTGCAGTCCGGAAGACTGGGGGAGGACCTCCACCAACACCACCCAACTACATTGACTGGGAGGAAAAGGTACTGGCCATCCTGCACCCTGAGGGACTCACTGGACTCACTGGAGGAATGGACTCGGGTAAGTCGTCTACAATTACCCCATATCAATCACACCTGTAATGCATGCACCACCCCACCCCTCCAACAGCCACCAGGACCACTACCCCACCCAGCCCATGTTCACAACACCCAGTCACCCTGCATCCCCACAAACCCACTAACAGGCTCAGATCCGTCCCCCTGTGCACAATTACCTACCCCTGCAAGGAATCACAAAGGCACAACACCACCCATAATGCACCTCCACATCCTAAGCAAAATGCAATGCAAACCTCAGAAGGCACCCTGCATGGCCCCAAAGTGTAAAAACCAGCACAAAACAGCCCAGACCTGTGCACCCTATCCGATCATGCAATTGTAACAGACATGTCCATCCCCCCCAACAGGCACCACCACCCATGCCACCCTGACGGATAGGACAAGGAGTGGCAATGCTCCACAGGGAGACAGACACCCCACCCAGGACACTGGAGATGGAACCCTGGACATTGACGAACACACTGGCCCCTCACACAGTCCTGGACTGTCACCATCCAGCAGACCCACCCAGGACACCACTGACACCCCTACCACCCAGCCAACAACATCAGCCCAGGGCAACCGTCCCCACACCTGCATATCCAGGCCACAGACTGGTGGAACATATGGACAGAGGCCACCGTAGCCCCCTACCAACAGGCAGGAAGACGATGGCCCCAGTACAAGTGGTACCACCAGACCTGTGGAGGGGACACAGTCACAGGGGGCTGGGCACAGTGGGAGGGCATCAGTGGCCCAGGGGGGAGGCCATAGGATAGATGCTGCAGCCCAGGATGTTCTGAGGTCCTGGGAGCATACCACCATACCCAGGACAGATTGGCCCAGATAGTGTCCTCCATGGAGCAGAGTCAAAGGATGCAGGTCGCACCCCACCAAGAGGCCATGGAGCAGTGGAAACTGCACAATGCCACAATGGCCACCATAGCAGGTGCGCTGCTGCACCTTGTCCCAACACAGCCTGAGGCCCCCACAGACCAGGAAGCCCCTACTACAGGCCAAGATACAGGCTGGGCAACAACATCAGCGGCAGCAACTGAAGTTGTGCCACCATCACAGGACACACAGGAGACATGAATCTCAAACCGTACAGGCCAACATCAGGCACCCAAATGGTCCCTCAGGCCAAGATATGGGACAGGAACACCTGCCAAGATCAAGGCCCCCTCAAAGAAGTGACTCTGGAAAGAACTGTCCTCCAAGTGTCCCACTGAACCAACAACCAAGCTGTGTAAAAACAACACCAAACACTGGACATGATAGATGGACATATCACTACTGCCAACAAGTGCTGCGACCATGTTGCCCTTTTTGTACAACCACCAGTAGTTCACTCCCATCACTGTAAACTGCACGATCTAATCCCTCGACCAAATAAAACACCAGTTCACCAATTACAATGTCCCCTGTCATTATGTCGAAACAAATTTAAGTATGGATGCAATTGTATTATGAATCATTTATTCTTATCTGAGTAGCAGGAATTGCACCCCACACATAGCATGTTGTTGTGCCTACAGAATTGTTAAACAATTTGACCATAATGTTACATGTCCTATGCAGACCTGGTCACAGTGGCAATGCCTATTGACCCAACAGCCCCCTAGATGAAAAGGCACACTGACAGTATGCTACACAGACAGCAATCTAATTGATTAGTCCCACATAGTTACTGGACGTTGAGTTGTATCAGTTGAGTCCTGCAATGTACATCTTCCCCCTCCTCATCATCACCATCACTCTCATCCCCTCTCTGAGGAAGCAGGTCTGGATATACAGCACCCTCCTCCTCCAAGAGGGGGATAGAATTCCTCACAGCCACGTAGTGCAGCATGCAGAAGGCCTCCACTATTCTACACACCTTTTCAGGCTCATAGGCCAGGGATCCGCCAGAGATATGTAGGAAACTAAAACTCTAGCATTCAGGAGACCTATTGTATGCTGTGTCACCCTCCTAGTACGTCCATGGTCCTCATTGTAATTCCTCTCTGAATCTGTCCTAGGAATCCTCCCTGGTGTCAGGAGCCAACACATGTTGGGGTAGCCAGAATCACCTAAAAAAGGGACTGTCAATGACAACCCTCAGTGGCAGACAGCCTGGCTGTCTGCTTTGTGGCAATAAGTGTCAGACACACCTACCTATGATCCATCCTCTGTCCCCTTGTAGTTGTTCCATCTTTTGTGGCACACTACTGTTCCTTAGCACAAAGGAATCATGGAATGGACGTGGGAACATGGCATTCACATTTGAGATGTACTGGTCTGCAGTACACACCAACTGAGTGTTCATGGAGTGAAAGTTCTTCCTGTTTCTGTACACCTGTTCACTGACTCTTGGGGGGATGAGAGCATTGTGGGTTCCATCGATGGCACCTATCACATGGGGTATGTTGGCAAAGGCATTGAAGTCTGACTTGATGGCAGGGAGGTCAGCACTTTGGGGAAACCTCACATAGGACTGCAGGTGTCGTACAAATGTATTCAGGAATCTGGACAGTATAATGCTAAACATTGGCTGTGAAAAACCTGCACCCATGCCCATTGTCACTTGAAATGAGCCCGTGGCCAAGAAATGGAGTGCAGAGAGCACCTGCACTTCAGTAGGGATGGCATGCTGATTATGATTAGCCGGTCTCAGTGCTGGATCCAGTAATGTACAAAGTTCATGAATAGTAACATGAGTGAGTCTGTATTTGGTAATGATGTGACGTTCCACCATGGTCCGCAAATCAACAAGTGGTCTGTACACCGATGGGGCCCTCCCTCGCCACAAGGGTCTGTACCTAGGAGGAGTATAGAACACATGTGAGGAACACACATACATCTGCCCACAATGTTTCCTATTCAGCACTGCTGGCATGATTGTCGACGACACAAATGCATGGTATGTGTGACACTGTAGCAACATGACCACAATGATATATCAGGACTGTTCAGGTGAGCAAATGTATATTGGTTCATGCCTATGGGTGTTTGGGGACAATAGGGCCTGCATGGGGCAGATGAGGATTTAACAACTTTGTAATTAAGGCCAAAATGTCTGCCCCCTGTAATCCAGAAGTGTTGTGGTGAAAGTGACCTCATACCGCTAGCGGTTGACGTAATAGCGTAAGGCGGTGTTTACCGCCGTGCGTAAATTCATTGGTTAACATGGTTGTCAATGGGTATTCTTAGCGTATCATAATCACCGCCGGCGGTGATGGTGCACACCCCTGTGGTGTGTACACTAACTCGTCACCCCAACTTCACTTGACTCCCGGATCTCGTGCACGCAGGTACTCCACTGAGTGTACTGCTGTGTCCTGCCTCTGGTCATGGAAATGACACGTGTGGCAGGGGAAAGGGCCCCGGCCTTCACCAGCAAAGGAATTGGAGAAGCTCGTGGACGGGGTCCTGCCCCTGTATGCCAAGCTCTACAGTAGGCCAGAGGTACAGGTGAGTAGGAGGATTGGGGGGCATAGATGTGTGTAATGGTGGTAGATGGCTGTAAACATGTGTGCTCATGTGACACTGTATAGTCCAGGGTTCCTGAAATGCTGCGTCTGTGTGTGCTGTTAGGCTGTTATATATGTCCGTCCCATAGTGTATGTATAGCCAGCTGTATGTAATGGCCATTGTCTGACTACTGTGTTACTTTTTCTGTGTGTCCCATACAGGTCAGCGCCCATCAGAAGAGGGGACTTTGGCAGGCCATCGCCGGGGAGGTGAGCACCCATTGCAGGAAGCGGTGGGAGGACCTGCGTTGCTTGGCGAGGAAGATCTGCAAGGCCCAGATGGGGAAGTCCTACCAACGAGGAAGGGGTGCCAGCCGGTGTAGGAAAGTACCATCTTGCCTGGCATGTTACCCCCATTTTTCACTGTATATATGTTGTTTTAGTTGTAGGTGTCAATGGGACCCTATTCACCAGGGCCCCAGTGCTCATAAGTGTGCCTGAATGTGTTACCTGTGTAGTGACTAACTGTCTCACTGAGTCTCTGCTAATCAGAACCTCAGTGGTTATGCTCTCTCATTTCTTTCCAAATTGTCACTAACAGGCTAGTGACCAATTTTACCAATTTACATTGGCTTACTGGAACACCCTTATAATTCCCTAGTATATGGTACTGAGGTACCCAGGGTATTGGGGTTCCAGGAGATCCCTATGGGCTGCAGCATTTCTTTTGCCACCCATAGGGAGCTCTGACAATTCTTACACAGGCCTGCCACTGACATTATTTCACAACCATTTTACACTGCACTTAAGTAACTTATAAGTCACCTATATGTCTAAACTTTACTTGGTAAAGGTTAGGTGCAAAGTTACTTAGTGTGAGGGCACCCTGGCACTAGCCAAGGTGCCCCCACATTGTTCAGGGCCAATTCCCCGGACTTTGTGAGTGCGGGGACACCATTACACGTGTGTACTACATATAGGTCACTACCTATATGTAGCTTCACAAGGGTAACTCCGAATATGGCCATGTAACATGTCTATGATCATGGAATTGCCCCCTCTATGCCATCCTGGCATAGTTGGCACAATCCCATGATCCCAGTGGTCTGTAGCACAGACCCTGGTACTGCCAAACTGCCCTTCCTGGGGTTTCACTGCAGCTGCTGCTGCTGCCAACCCCTCAGACAGGCATCTGCCCTCCTGGGGTCCAGCCAGGCCTGGCCCAGGATGGCAGAACAAAGGACTTCCTCTGAGAGAGGGTGTTACACCCTCTCCCTTTGGAAAATGGTGTGAAGGCAGGGGAGGAGTAGCCTCCCCCAGCCTCTGGAAATGCTTTCTTGGGCACAGATGTGCCCAATTCTGCATAAGCCAGTCTACACCGGTTCAGGGGACCCCTTAGCCCTGCTCTGGCGTGAAACTGGACAAAGGAAAGGGGAGTGACCACTCCCCTGACCTGCACCTCCCCTGGGAGGTGTCCAGAGCTCCTCCAGTGTGCTCCAGACCTCTGCCATCTTGGAAACAGAGGTGCTGCTGGCATACTGGACTGCTCTGAGAGGCCAGTGCCACCAGGTGACGTCAGAGACTCCTTCTGATAGGCTCCTTCAGGTGTTGCTAGCCTATCCTCTCTCCTAGGATCTCCTCTTTTCTGGCTATTTAGGGTCTCTGGGGAAACTTTAGATAACGAATGCAAGAGCTCATCCGAGTTCCTCTGCATCTCTCTCTTCACCTTCTGCCAAGGAATCGACTGCTGACCGCACTGGAAGCCTGCAAACCTGCAACATAGTAGCAAAGACGACTACTGCAACTCTGTAACGCTGATCCTGCCGCCTTCTCGACTGTTTTCCTGATGGTGCATGCTGTGGGGGTAGTCTGCCTCCTCTCTGCACTAGAAGCTCCGAAGAAATCTCCCGTGGGTCGACAGAATCTTCCCCCTGCAACCGCAGGCACCAAAAAGCTGCATTACCGGTCCCTTGGGTCTCCTCTCAGCACGACGAGCGAGGTCCCTCAAATCCAGCAACTCTGTCCAAGAGACTCCCACAGTCCAGTGACTCTTCAGTCCAAGTTTGGTGGAGGTAAGTCCTTGCCTCACCTCGCTAGACTGCATTGCTGGGAACCGCGACTTTTGCAGCTACTCCGGCCCCTGTGCACTTCCGGCGGAAATCCTTTGTGCACAGCCAAGCCTGGGTCCATGGCACTCTAACCTGCATTGCACGACTTTCTAAGTTGGTCTCCGGCGACGTGGGACTCCTTTGTGTAACTTCGGGTGAGCACCGTTTCACGCATCCTCGTAGTGCCTATTTCTGGCACTTCTCTGGGTGCTACCTGCTGCTAAGAGGGCTCCTTGTCTTGCTCGACGTCCCCTCTACCTCCTGGTCCAATTTGCGACCTCCTGGTCCCTCCTGGGCCACAGCAGCATCCAAAAACGCTATCCGCACGATTTGCAGCTAGCAAGGCTTGTTGGCGTTCTTTCGGCGGGAAAACACATCTGCACGACTCTCCACGGCGAGAGGGATCCGTCCACCAAAGGGAAAGTCTCTAGCCCTTTTCGTTCCTGCAGAAACCTCAGCTTCTTCTGTCCAGTAGAAGCTTCTTTGCAACCACAGCTGGCATTTCCTGGGCATATGCCCATCTCCGACTTGCTTGTGACTTTTGGACTTGGTCCCCTTGTTCCACAGGTACCCTAGATTGGAAATCCATCGTTGTTGCATTGCTGGTTTGTGTCTTTCCTGCATTTTTCCTCTAACACGACTTCTATGTCCTTTGGGGAACTTTAGTGCACTTTGCACTCACTTCTCAGGGTCTTGGGGTGGGCTATTTTTCTAACCCTTACTATTTTCTAATAGTCCCAGCGACCCTCTACAAGGTCACATAGGTTTGGGGTCCATTCGTGGTTCGCATTCCACTTTTGGAGTATATGGTTTGTGTTGCCCCTATCCCTATGTGTCCCCATTGCATCCTATTGTAAATATACATTGTTTGCACTGTTTTCTAAGACTATACTGCATATTTTTGCTATTGTGTATATATATCTTGTGTATATTTCCTATCCTCTCACTGAGGGTACACTATAAGATACTTTGGCATATTGTCATAAAAATAAAGTACCTTTATTTTTAGTATAACTGTGTATAGTGTTTTCTTATGATATTGTGCATATGACACTAGGTGGTACTGTAGTAGCTTCACACGTCTCCTAGTTCAGCCTAAGCTGCTCTGCTAAGCTACCATTATCTATCAGCCTAAGCTGCTAGACACCCTATACACTAATAAGGGATAACTGGGCCTGGTGCAAGGTGCAAGTACCCCTTGGTACTCACTACAAGCCAGTCCAGCCTCCTACATTGGTTGTGCAGCGGTGGGATAAGTGCTTTGAGACTACTTACCACTCTTGTCATTGTACTTTTCATAAGGGAAAAATACACAAAACAAGTTCAGTGTATATACACATAGCCAAAAAGTTTTGCATTTCCTCTTTTCACTCTATTCTAAGTGCTGAAAAGTACTTCTAAGCTTTCTAAAAAGTTCTAAAAAGTTTAAAAAGTTTTTTTTCTGTCTTTCTAAAAGTTCTGAAAACTTTTTTCTCTTTTTCTATCACTTTAACTCTCTCTAAAAATGTCTGGCACAGGCCAAAATGTTGATCTGTCCAAACTTGCATATGACCACCTTAGCTGGAAAGGAGCAAGGAGTCTCTGTGTAGAGAGAGGTTTGAGTGTAGGGAAGAATCCTTCCTTGGAACTGTTACTTAATATGCTTAGAGAACAGGATAAGGCTAAAAGTGCCCCATATGTTGAAAAAGTAGCTAATGGTTCCCAATCTGATCCAGGGACTCCCCCAGGTAAAGGTTCAGGAAAGAAACTTCTTAGCCTTCCCATTACAAGACAGTCTAGCATAGTTGGTACTGAGGTGGAGTCACATCATGCAGATGATGTGCTCTCACATTACACTGTCAGCCAAGCTGTTAGGGTGCCCTCTGTAAGGGACAGGTCTCCTTCTGTTCATTCCCATCATACTTTTGGATCTAGAAATGTCCCTCCCACCAACCCTGATGACAGATTGTTAGAAAGGGAACTCAATAAGTTGAGGGTGGAACAAACCAGACTGAAGCTTAAAAAGCAACAGCTGGATTTGGATAGACAGTCTTTAGAATTAGAGAAGGAAAGACAGAAGTTGGGTTTAGAAACCCATGGTGGCAGCAGCAGTATTCCCCATAGTCATCCTGCAAAAGAGCATGATTCCAGGAATCTGCACAAGATAGTTCCCCCTTATAAGGAGGGGGATGACATTAACAAGTGGTTTGCTGCACTTGAGAGGGCCTGTGTTGTACAGGATGTCCCTCAAAGGCAGTGGGCTGCTATCCTATGGCTATCATTTAGTGGAAAAGGTAGGGATAGGCTCCTTACTGTGAAAGAAAGTGATGCCAATAATTTTACAGTTCTTAAGAATGCACTCCTGGATGGTTATGGCTTAACCACTGAACAGTACAGGATAAAGTTCAGAGAGACCAAAAAGGAGTCTTCACAAGACTGGGTTGATTTCATTGACCATTCAGTGAAGGCCTTGGAGGGGTGGTTACATGGCAGTAAAGTTACTGATTATGAGAGCCTGTTTAACTTGATCCTGAGAGAGCATATTCTTAATAATTGTGTGTCTGATTTGTTGCACCAGTACTTGGTGGACTCTGATCTGACCTCTCCCCAAGAATTGGGAAAGAAGGCAGACAAATGGGTCAGAACAAGGGTGAACAGAAAAGTTCATACAGGGGGTGACAAAGATGGCAACAAAAAGAAGGATGGTAAGTCTTCTGACAAGGGTGGGAACAAATCTAAAAATGAGTCTTCATCAGGCCCACAAAAACACTCTGGTGGGGGTGGTGGGTCCATATCCTCCTTTAATCAAAACAAAGAAAATAAACCATGGTGCTATTTATGTAAAGTAAAAGGCCATTGGACAACAGATCCCAGTTGTCCAAAGAAAAGCACCAAGCCTCCTACCACTACAACCCCTACTGCTACCCCTAGTGTCCCTACTAATAGCAGTGGTGGTGGGAGCAAACCTACTAATAGCCAATCCAAGGGAGTAGCTGGGCTCACTATTGGTAACTTAGTTGGGGTTGGCCTTGTTAGGGAGGCCACAGAGGCTGTGTTAGTCTCTGAGGGGGCTATTGATTTAGCCACCTTAGTAGATTGTCCCCTTAATATGGATAAGTACAAGCAGCTACCCCTAATAAATGGTGTTGAGGTTCAGGCCTACAGGGACACTGGAGCCAGTGTGACTATGGTCATAGAGAAACCGGTCCACCCTGAACAACACCTACTTGGTCAACAGTACCAAGTAACCGATGCTCACAACAACACACTTAGCCACCCCATGGCTGTTGTTAATCTCAACTGGGGGGGGGGGTTACTGGTCCAAAGAAAGTTGTGGTAGCCACAGATTTACCTGTAGACTGTCTACTAGGAAATGATTTGGAGACATCAGCTTGGTCAGATGTGGAGTTGGAGGCCCATGCAGCAATGCTGGGCATCCCAGGGCATATTTTTGCTTTAACCAGGGCTCAGGCCAAAAAGCAAAAAGGACAGGGAAGCTTGGATCCTGGAACAATGGACCAAGTGCTCCCTAAAGCTAGGGCTAGTAGAAGCAAACCACTTCCTACTATCCCTCCCTCTACAGTGATTTCAACTTCTGAGGATGAAGAATTCCCTCCCTGTGCAGAACCTACACCAGAGGAGCTTGAAGCAGACACTGCTGAGCTTTTGGGTGAAGGGGGGCCTGCCAGGGAGGAGCTGAGTGTGGCACAGCAAACCTGTCCCACATTAGAGGGTCTAAGACAGCAAGCTGTCAAACAGGCTAATGGGGATGTCAGTGACTCTCACAGAGTTTATTGGGAGGACAACCTCTTGTACACTGAGCATAGGGATCCTAAACCTGGAGCTGCCAGGAGATTAGTGATTCCTCAGGAGTACAGAAAGTTCCTCCTAACTCTTGCCCACGACATTCCCCTAGCTGGGCATCTGGGACAAATGAAAACTTGGGACAGACTTGTTCCCTTGTTTCATTGGCCTAGAATGTCTGAGGACACAAAAGATTTTTGTAAGTCCTGTGAAACCTGTCAAGCCAGTGGCAAGACAGGTGGCACTCCAAAGGCACCCCTTATTCCACTGCCTGTGGTTGGGGTTCCCTTTGAAAGGGTAGGGGTTGACATAGTTGGCCCCCTTGACCCTCCTACTGCTTCAGGCAATAGGTTTATCTTGGTGGTAGTGGACCATGCCACAAGATATCCTGAAGCTATTCCTTTAAGGACCACTACAGCTCCTGCAGTGGCAAAGGCCCTCTTGGGAATATTTTCCAGGGTGGGCTTCCCAAAGGAAGTAGTATCAGACAGGGGAAGCAATTTCATGTCTGCATACTTAAAGGCCATGTGGAAGGAGTGTGGTGTAACTTACAAGTTCACTACACCCTATCATCCACAAACAAATTGACTGGTGGAGAGATTTAACAAAACTCTCAAAGGCATGATTATGGGTCTCCCTGAAAAACTCAGCAGGAGATGGGATATCCTTCTACCATGCCTCCTTTTTGCCTACAGGGAGGTACCCCAGAAAGGAGTGGGCTTCAGCCCCTTTGAACTTCTTTTTGGACACCCTGTTAGGGGTCCACTCACACTTGTAAAGGAGGGTTGGGAACAACCTTTAAAAGCTCCTAAGCAAGATATTGTGGATTATGTACTTGGCCTCAGATAAAGGATGGCTGAGTAGATGAAAAAGGCCAGTAAAAACCTTCAGGCCAGCCAAGAGCTCCAGAAGCAATGGCATGATCAGAAGGCTGTTTTGGTTCAGTACAAACCAGGGCAGAAAGTGTGGGTCTTGGAGCCTGTGGCCCTAAGAGCACTCCAAGATAAATGGAGTGGTCCCCACACAATTGTTGAGAAAAAGGGTGAAGTCACCTATTTAGTTGACTTAGGCACTGCAAGGAGTCCCCTTAGGGAACTCCATGTAAACCGCCTGAAACCCTACTATGACAGGGCTGATCTCACCCTGCTCATGGCAACTGATGAGGGACAGGAAGAAGACAGTGATCCTCTACCTGATCTCTTCTCTTCCACAGAACAAGATGCTCTTGTGGAAGGTGTAGTTTTGGCTGATTGTCTTACTGCTGAGCAGAAAGACCATTGCATAAATCTCCTAGATCAATTCTCTGAACTCTTCTCTACTGTGCCAGGTACCACTTCTTGGTGTGAGCACACTATAGATACTGGAGACAGTTTACCTGTCAAAAGTAAGATCTATAGGCAGCCTGACCATGTCAGGGACTGCATAAAGCAAGAGGTGGAGAAAATGTGAGAACTAGGAGTGCTTGAGCACTCTGAAAGTCCATGAGCTTCTCCTGTGGTACTTGTACCAAAACCCCATTCCAAATATGGAAAGAAGGAAATGCGGTTTTGTGTAGACTATAGAGGTCTCAACCTGGTAACCAAAACTGATGCTCACCCTATACCCAGGGCAGATGAGCTCATAGATACACTGGCATCTGCCAAGTATCTAAGCACTTTTGATTTGACTGCAGGGTATTGGCAGATCAAATTGTCAGAAGATACTAAACCTAAAACTGCATTTTCAACCATTGGAGGCCATTACCAGTTTACTGTAATGCCTTTTGGTTTGAAAAATGCACCTGCCACTTTTCAAAGGTTGGTGAACACAGTCCTGCAAGGGCTGGAGGCTTTCAGTGCAGCATATTTGGACGATATAGCTGTCTTTAGCTCCAGCTGGGATGATCACCTGGTCCACCTATGGAAAGTTTTGGAGGCCCTGCAAAAGGCAGGCCTCACTATCAAGGCTTCAAAGTGCCAGATAGGGCAGGGTAAGGTGGTTTATCTGGGACACCTTGTTGGTGGGGAACAGATAGCACCACTTCAGGGGGAAATCCAAACAATTATTGATTGGGTTCCCCCTACCACTCAGACTCAGGTGAGAGCCTTCCTAGGCCTCACTGGGTATTACAGGAGGTTCATTAAGAACTATGGATCCATTGCAGCCCCTCTTAATGACCTCACATCCAAGAAAATGCCTAAAAAGGTATTATGGACAGCAAACTGTCAGAAAGCTTTTGAGGAGCTGAAGCAGGCCATGTGCTCTGCACCTGTCCTGAAAAGCCCTTGTTACTCTAAAGAATTCTATGTCCAAACTGATGCATCTGAATTAGGAGTAGGGGCAGTCCTATCACAACTTAATTCTGAGGGCCAGGATCAACCTGTTGCTTTTATTAGTAGGAGGTTGACCCCTAGAGAAAAGCGTTGGTCTGCCATAGAGAGGGAGGCCTTTGCTGTGGTCTGGGCTCTGAAGAAGTTGAGGCCATACCTGTTTGGCACTCACTTCATTGTTCAAACAGACCACAAACCTCTACTTTGGCTAAAACAAATGAAAGGTGAAAATCCTAAATTATTGAGGTGGTCCATATCCCTACAGGGAATGGACTATACAGTGGAACATAGACCTGGGAGCAGCCACTCCAATGCAGATGGACTCTCCAGATATTTCCACTTAGACAATGAAGACTCATCAGGTCATGGCTAGTCTTATTGTCCTTCGTTTGGGGAGGGGGGGTTGTGTAGGAAAGTACCATCTTGCCTGGCATGTTACCCCCATTTTTCACTGTATATATGTTGTTTTAGTTGTATGTGTCACTGGGACCCTGCCAGCCAGGGCCCCAGTGCTCATAAGTGTGCCTGAATGTGTTACCTGTGTAGTGACTAACTGTCTCACTGAGGCTCTGCTAACCAGAACCTCAGTGGTTATGCTCTCTCATTTCTTTCCAAATTGTCACTAACAGGCTAGTGACCAATTTTACCAATTTACATTGGCTTACTGGAACACCCTTATAATTCCCTAGTATATGGTACTGAGGTACCCAGGGTATTGGGGTTCCAGGAGATCCCTATGGACTGCAGCATTTCTTTTGCCACCCATAGGGAGCTCTGACAATTCTTACACAGGCCTGCCACTGCAGCCTGAGTGAAATAACGTCCACGTTATTTCACAGCCATTTTACACTGCACTTAAGTAACTTATAAGTCACCTATATGTCTAACCTTTACCTGGTAAAGGTTAGGTGCAAAGTTACTTAGTGTGAGGGCACCCTGGCACTAGCCAAGGTGCCCCCACATTGTTCAGGGCCAATTCCCCGGACTTTGTGAGTGCGGGGACACCATTACACGCGTGCACTACATATAGGTCACTACCTATATGTAGCTTCACAAGGGTAACTCCGAATATGGCCATGTAACATGTCTATGATCATGGAATTGCCCCCTCTATGCCATCCTGGCATAGTTGGCACACTCCCATGATCCCAGTGGTCTGTAGCACAGACCCTGGTACTGCCAAACTGCCCTTCCTGGGTTTTCACTGCAGCTGCTGCTGCTGCCAACCCCTTAGACAGGCATCTGCCCTCGTGGGGTCCAGCCAGGCCTGGCCCAGGATGGCAGAACAAAGGACTTCCTCTGAGAGAGGGTGTTACACCCTCTCCCTTTGAAAAATGGTGTGAAGGCAGGGGAGGAGTAGCCTCCCCCAGCCTCTGGAAATGCTTTGTTGGGCACAGATGTGCCCAATTCTGCATAAGCCAGTCTACACCGGTTCAGGGGACCCCTTAGCCCTGCTCTGGCGCGAAACTGGACAAAGGAAAGGGGAGTGACTACTCCCCTGACCTGCACCTCCCCTGGGAGGTGTCCAGAGCTCCTCCAGTGTGCTCCAGACCTCTGCCATCTTGGAAACAGAGGTGCTGCTGGCACACTGGACTGCTCTGAGGGGCCAGTGCCACCAGGTGACGTCAGAGACTCCTTGTGATAGGCTCCTTCAGGTGTTGCTAGCCTATCCTCACTCCTAGGTAGCCAAACCCTCTTTTCTGGCTATTTAGGGTCTCTGTCTCTGGGGAAACTTTAGATAACGAATGCAAGAGCTCATCCGAGTTCCTCTGCATCTCTCTCTTCACCTTCTGCCAAGGAATCGACTGCTGACCGCGCTGGAAGCCTGCAAACCTGCAACATAGTAGCAAAGACGACTACTGCAACTCTGTAACGCTGATCCTGCCGCCTTCTCGACTGTTTTCCTGGTGGTGCATGCTGTGGGGGTAGTCTGCCTCCTCTCTGCACTAGAAGCTCCGAAGAAATCTCCCGTGGGTCGACGGAATCTTCCCCCTGCAACCGCAGGCACCAAAAAGCTGCATTACCAGTCCCTTGGGTCTCCTCTCAGCATGACGAGCAAGGTCCATCGAATCTAGCAACTCTGTCCAAGTGACTCCCACAGTCCAGTGACTCTTCAGTCCAAGTTTGGTGGAGGTAAGTCCTTGCCTCACCTCGCTAGACTGCATTGCTGGGAACCGCAACTTTTGCAGCTACTCCGGCCCCTGTGCACTTCCGGCGGAAATCCTTTGTGCACAGCCAAGCCTGGGTCCACGGCACTCTAACCTGCATTGCACGACTTTCTAAGTTGGTCTCCGGCGACGTGGGACTCCTTTGTGTAACTTCGGGTGAGCACCATTTCACGCATCCTTGTAGTGCCTGTTTCTGGCACTTCTCTGGGTGCTACCTGCTGCTAAGAGGGCTCCTTGTCTTGCTCGATGTTCCCTCTACCTCCTGGTCCAATTTGCGACCTCCTGGTCCACAGCAGCATCCAAAAACGCTAATCGCACAATTTGCAGCTAGCAAGGCTTGTTGGCGTTCTTTCGGCAGGAAAGCACATCTGCACGACTCTCCACGGCGAGAGGGATCCGTCCACCAAAGGGGAAGTCTCTAGCCCTTTTCGTTCCTGCAGAAACCTCAGCTTCTTCTGTCCAGTAGAAGCTTCTTTGCAACCACAGCTGGCATTTCCTGGGCATATGCCCATCTCCGACTTGCTTGTGACTTTTGGACTTGGTCCCCTTGTTCCATAGGTACCCTAGATTGGAAATCCATCGTTGTTGCATTGCTGGTTTGTGTCTTTCCTGCATTTTTCCTCTAACACGACTTATTTGTCCTTTGGGGAACTTCAGTGCACTTTGCACTCACTTTTCAGGGTCTTGGGGAGGGTTATTTTTCTAACTCTCACTATTTTCTAATAGTCCCAGCGACCCTCTACAAGGTCACATAGGTTTGGGGTCCATTTGTGGTTCGCATTCCACTTTTGGAGTATATGGTTTGTGTTGCCCGTATCCCTATGTGTCCCCATTGCATCCTATTGTAACTATACATTGTTTGCACTGTTTTCTAAGACTATACTGCATATTTTTGCTATTGTGTATATATATCTTGTGTATATTTCCTATCCTCTAACTGAGGGTACACTCTAAGATACTTTGGCATATTGTCATAAAAATAAAGTACCTTTATTTTTAGTATAACTGTGTATAGTGTTTTCTTATGATATTGTGCATATGACACTAGGTGGTACTGTAGTAGCTTCACACGTCTCCTAGTTCAGCCTAAGCTGCTCTGCTAAGCTACCATTATCTATCAGCCTAAGCTGCTAGACACCCTATACACTAATAAGGGATAACTGAGCCTGGTGCAAGGTGCAAGTACCCCTTGGCACTCACTACAAGCCAGTCCAGCCTCCTACAGCCGGGCACTGACCACCCTTATGTAATGCATTCTGGCGGTGGCATACCCGGACCTGGATGGGCGCTTGAAGGCTGCACTGCAGTCACAAGGGGGTTGTAGGAAAGTACCATCTTGTCTGGCATGTTACCCCCATTTTTCACTGTATATATGTTGTTTTAGTTGTATGTGTCACTGGGACCCTGGTAACCCAGGGCCCCAGTGCTCATAAGTGTGCCTGAATGTGTTACCTGTGTAGTGACTAACTGTCTCACTGAGGCTCTGCTAATCAGAACCTCAGTGGTTATGCTCTCTCATTTCTTTCCAAATTGTCACTAACAGGCTAGTGACCATTTTTACCAATTTACATTGGCTTACTGGAACACCCTTATAATTCCCTAGTATATGGTACTGAGGTACCCAGGGTATTGGGGTTCCAGGAGATCCCTATGGGCTGCAGCATTTCTTTTGCCACCCCTAGGGAGCTCTGACAATTCTTACACAGGCCTGCCACTGCAGCCTGAGTGAAATAACGTCCACGTTATTTCACAGCCATTTTACACTGCACTTAAGTAACTTATAAGTCACCTATATGTCTAACCTTTACCTGGTAAAGGTTAGGTGCAAAGTTACTTAGTGTGAGGGCACCCTGGCACTAGCCAAGGTGCCCCCACATTGTTCAGAGCCAATTCCCTGAACTTTGTGAGTGCGGGGACACCATTACACGCGTGCACTACATATAGGTCACTACCTATATGTAGCTTCACCATGGTAACTCCGAATATGGCCATGTAACATGTCTATGATCATGGAATTGCCCCCTCTATGCCATCCTGGCATAGTTGGCACAATCCCATGATCCCAGTGGTCTGTAGCACAGACCCTGGTACTGCCAAACTGCCCTTCCTGGGGTTTCTCTGCAGCTGCTGCTGCTGCCAACCACTCAGACAGGCAGCTGCCCTCCTGGGGTCCAGCCAGGCCTGGCCCAGGATGGCAGAACAAAGACCTTTCTCTGAGAGAGGGTGTGACACCCTCTCCCTTTGGAAAATGGTGTGAAGGCAGGGGAGGAGTAGCCTCCCCCAGCCTCTGGACATGCTTTGTTGGGCACAGAGGTGCCCAATTCGGCATAAGCCAGTCTACACCGGTTCAGGGACCCCTTAGCCCCTGCTCTGGCGCGAAACTGGACAAAGGAAAGGGGAGTGACCACTCCCCTGACCTGCACCTCCCCTGGGAGGTGTCCAGAGCTCCTCCAGTGTGCTCCAGACCTCTGCCATCTTGGAAACAGAGGTGCTGCTGGCACACTGGACTGCTCTGAGTGGCCAGTGCCACCAGGTGACGTCAGAGACTCCTGCTGATAGGCTCCTTCAGGTGTTAGTAGCCTATCCTCTCTCCTAGGTAGCCAAACCCTCTTTTCTGGCTATTTAGGGTCTCTGTCTCTGGGGAAACTTTAGATAACGAATGCAAGAGCTCATCCGAGTTCCTCTGCATCTCCCTCTTCACCTTCTGATAAGGAATCGACTGCTGACCGCGCTGGAAGCCTGCAAACCTGCAACATAGTAGCAAAGACGACTACTGCAACTCTGTAACGCTGATCCTGCCGCCTTCTCAACTGTTTTCCTGCTTGTGCATGCTGTGGGGGTAGCCTGCCTCCTCTCTGCACCAGAAGCTCCAAAGAAATCTCCCGTGGGTCGACGGAATCTTCCCCCTGCAACCGCAGGCACCAAAAAGCTGCATTACCGGTCCCTTGGGTCTCCTCTCAGCACGACGAGCGAGGTCCCTCGAATCCAGCGACTCTGTCCAAGTGACCCCCACAGTCCAGTGACTCTTCAGCCCAAGTTTGGTGGAGGTAAGTCCTTGCCTCACCTCGCTGGGCTGCATTGCTGGGAACCGCGACTTTGCAGCTACTCCGGCCCCTGTGCACTTCCGGTGGAAATCCTTTGTGCACAGCCAAGCCTGGGTCCACGGCACTCTAACCTGCATTGCACGACTTTCTAAGTTGGTCTCCGGCGACGTGGGACTCCTTTGTGCAACTTCGGCGAGCACCGTTTCACGCATCCTTGTAGTGCCTGTTTCTGGCACTTCTCCGGGTGCTACCTGCTTCAGTGAGGGCTCTTTGTCTTGCTCGACGTCCTTTGTCTCTTCAGGTCCAATTTGCGACCTCCTGGTCCCTCCTGGGCCCCAGCAGCGTCCAAAAACGCTAATGGCACGCTTTGCAGCTAGCAAGGTTTGTTAGCGTCCTTTCGGCAGGAAATTACTTCTGCACGACTCTCCACGGCGAGACGGATCCGTCCACCAAAGGGAAAGTCTCTAGCCCTTTTCGTTCCTGCAGAAACCTCAGCTTCTTCTGTCCAGTCGAAGCTTCTTTGCACCCGCAGCTGGCATTTCCTGGGCATCTGCCCATCTCCGACTTGCTTGTGACTTTTGGACTTGGTCCCCTTGTTCCACAGGTACCCTAGATTGGAAATCCACAGTTGTTGCATTGCTGGTTTGTGTCTTTCCTGCATTATTCCTCTAACACGACTTCTTTGTCCGTAGGGGAACTTTAGTGCACTTTGCACTCACTTTTCAGGGTCTTGGGGAGGGTTATTTTTCTAACTCTCACTATTTTCTAATAGTCCCAGCGACCCTCTACAAGGTCACATAGGTTTGGGGTCCATTCGTGGTTCGCATTCCACTTTTGGAGTATATGGTTTGCGTTGCCCCTATCCCTATGTTTCCCCATTGCATCCTATTGTAACTATACATTGTTTGCACTGTTTTCTAAGACTATACTGCATATTTTTGCTATTGTGTATATATATCTTGTGTATATTTCCTATCCTCTCACTGAGGGTACACTCTAAGATACTTTGGCATATTGTCATAAAAATAAAGTACCTTTATTTTTAGTATAACTGTGTATTGTGTTTTCTTATGATATTGTGCATATGACACTAAGTGGTACTGTAGTAGCTTCACACGTCTCCTAGCTCAGCCTAAGCTGCTCTGCTAAGCTACCATTATCTATCAGCCTAAGCTGCTAGACACCCTATACACTAATAAGGGATAACTGGGCCTGGTGCAAGGTGCAAGTACCCCTTGGTACTCACTACAAGCCAGTCCAGCCTCCTACAGGGGTGAGTACAAAAAACATACTTTGGCTCCTTGATGGATGTGTGTGTGTGCGGTCGTATGTATGCTGTCTAGTGACTCTTACTGATGTCCATCTACATAATGGCCCCAGGTCCTTCAGTGCTGTGGGGAATGGCTGTGGAGCAGGGTTGTGGCCACTAGTCAGGGGCATAGCCATGTGTATCGCGGTAGGCACTGCCTGGTGGAATATTTGCAGGGTGGGTGTATGTGTGAACCACTTATGTACCTCCATTCAGCTATTTACAATTGTCTCTCCTGTTTTGTCTCCCCATCCCTGTTCTCTTGTGTTGTCTGTGTACATCAGCATCATCTGGTGAGGGAGCGATGCAGCGGCCCACGGTTCCACGGAGGCAGAGTCGTCTGACGCCAAGGGTACCAATGGGTTGGAGGGTGAGGGGAGTACCACGGGGGAGGCAACTACCACTGGAGGTAGTGACTCGAATACCTCCTCCGATAGGAGCTTCCTGGCAGTGGCGAACCCTAGTGGGCCCACCCATTCTGTGTCATCTTCCACCACCCCCATACCATCACCTCCCTCCCATTTGCTCCCCACCAAGTTGCCCGTGCCCCCTCACCCAGAAGGGTGGGCGTCTCCTTCGCCCCAGGCACTTCCTCCCCTGCCCCAGTCAGCCCTGCTGCCCTCACAGAGGAGGCTATTGACCTCCTGAGAACCATCTCTGTAGGGCAGACAACCATCGTCAATGCCATCCAGGGGATAGCATCAGAGGTGCAGCAGACCAATGCCTATCTGGATGGCATTCATGGTGCCGTGTCTGGCCTACAGAGATCTTTCCAGGCTCTGGCCTCCTCTTTGACGTCAGCCAGTGTCCCTGGTCAATACGTTCCCCCTCCAACAACCTCTACCCCTTCCAGCACCCCACTCTCTTCACTCGTCCAAAGCACACAATCTGACATGGAGGCACACACCTCAACACACAAGAAGCACACTTAAAAACACAAGCACCACACCTCCCACCACAGGCATACACACAGCCAACATACACAGGCACACACACCAACATCCACTTCCCCCAGTGTGTCCATATCTTCTGCCTCCCTGTCTGTCCCCTCTACATGCACACCCACAGGCACTGCACCCTCATTCAATGTTGCTGACCCTATTCTTGCAGTCACCACAATATCAGACATCCATTCATGCATCCCAGACACCACACCTGCACTCACCACAACGACTTTAGTTGACACATGCAGCACACTCACCAGACTTGCAGACACCCAGACAACAGACATTTACACTGCCAGCCTGTCTTGTCCCACTGTGTCCACCCCCCTCCTCCCAAGACCCTCAAATGCACCAAAACACCCACCCATCACACATTCACCACACCTCAGCATACTGTCCAGTCACCTGCACCCACATCACGCACACCTATACCTGTCACGTCCACTCCCTCTACCTCCCTTCCCACGCCTTCCTCCAGGTCCACCCCAATTGCCCCTAAGAAACTTTTCCTATCCCGTGTAGACCTATTCGAACCCACTGGCCCACCCCGTCTCGTTCCTAAACGTACCTACCTCCTTGCCCTGTCCACTCCTCCCATGTCTAAGCCCGCCCCTGTCCACCCTTCCCATTCCTGTGCTACCTCCCCTGTGAGCAAGAGACCCCTTGCTGGCCCTAGAACATCTGCTGCACCCCAGGCCACCTCCGCTCCACCTGCCTCATGGTCCAGATCCAAGCCCCCTCCACCATCCAAATGTAAGGAAAAGCTACCCCTCCCAGTCATAAGTCCCCAACTCCACCACCCCCTGCCCCTGTTCCCTGAGGTGCCTGGATGCCCCATTGTTGCACCTATGAGGTGGAGTACCTTTGCTCTTGTGGGAGTCAAGTTGGGGCCAATTTGGCACATCGGACTACGTACACTGGACTGGCTATTGGCCTTATGTTGCACTTATATTGCTGATTGAGCTGAATAAAAATCCAGTGTTGTTTATGGCACACTCAGTATCAGTGGTTCATCGTTTCTTTGAATGGGGGTGTTGGGCACATGTGTACTTTGGGCAGGTTGGATTTGCCTTGTGTCGGGTAAGTACCTCTTGCTGTGGGGTGTATGGGTTGTGCTGCCTTGAAGGGTTGTGGGTGCATTGGGGGGTGGGTGGAGTGGGTGGGTATGTAACTGTGTGTAGGAAAGTACCATCTTGCCTGGCATGTTACCCCCATTTTTCACTGTATATATGTTGTTTTAGTTGTATGTGTCACTGGGACCCTGCCAGCCAGGGCCCCAGTGCTCATAAGTGTGCCTGAATGTGTTACCTGTGTAGTGACTAACTGTCTCACTGAGGCTCTGCTAACCAGAACCTCAGTGGTTATGCTCTCTCATTTCTTTCCAAATTGTCACTAACAGGCTAGTGACCAATTTTACCAATTTACATTGGCTTACTGGAACACCCTTATAATTCCCTAGTATATGGTACTGAGGTACCCAGGGTATTGGGGTTCTAGGAGATCCCTATGGGCTGCAGCATTTCTTTTGCCACCCATAGGGAGCTCTGACAATTCTTACACAGGCCTGTCACTGCAGCCTGAGTGAAATAACGTCCACGTTATTTCACAGCCATTTTACACTGCACTTAAGTAACTTATAAGTCACCTATATGTCTAACCTTTACCTGGTAAAGGTTAGGTGCAAAGTTACTTAGTGTGAGGGCACCCTGGCACTAGCCAAGGTGCCCCCACATTGTTCACGGCCAATTCCCCGGACTTTGTGAGTGCGGGGACACCATTACACGTGTGCACTACATATAGGTCACTACCTATATGTAGCTTCACAATGGTAACTCCGAATATGGCCATGTAACATGTCTATGATCATGGAATTGCCCCCTCTATGCCATCCTGGCATAGATGGCACAATCCCATGATCCCAGTGGTCTGTAGCACAGACCCTGGTACTGCCAAACTGCCTTTTCAGGGGTTTCACTGCAGCTGCTGCTGCTGCCAACCCCTCAGACAGGTTTCTGCCCTCCTGGGGTCAAGCCAGGCTTGTCCCAGGATGGCAGAACAAAGGACTTCCTCTGAGAGAGGGTGTTACACCCTCTCCCTTTGGAAAATGGTGTGAAGGCAGGGGAGGAGTAGCCTCCCCCATCCTCTGGAAATGCTTTCATGGGCACATTTGGTGCCCATTTCTGCATAAGCCAGTCTACACCGGTTCAGGGACCCCATAGCCCTGCTCTGGTGCGAAACTGGATAAAGGAAAGGGGAGTGACCACTCCCCTGACCTGTACCTCCCCTGGGAGGTGCCCAGAGCTCCTCCAGTGTGCTCCAGACCTCTGCCATCTTGGAAACAGAGGTGCTGCTGGCACACTGGACTGCTCTGAGTGGCCAGTGCCATCAGGTGACGTCAGAGACTCTTTCTGATAGGCTCCTTCAGGTGTTGCTAGCCTATCCTCTCTCCTAGGTAGCCAAACCCTCTTTTCTGGCTATTTAGGGTCCCTGTCTCTGGGAAAACTTTAGATAACGAATGCAAGAGCTCATCCGAGTTCCTCTGCATCTCTCTCTTCACCTTCTGCCAAGGAATCGACTGCTGACCGCGCTGGAAGCCTGCAAAACTGCAACATAGTAGCCAAGACGACTACTGCAACTCTGTAACGCTGATCCTGCCGCCTTCTCGACTGTTTTCCTGGTGGTGCATGCTGTGGGGGTAGTCTGCCTCCTCTCTGCACTAGAAGCTCCGAAGAAATCTCCCGTGGGTCGACGGAATCGTCCCCCTGCAACCGCAGGCACCAAAGAACTGCATCACCGGTCCCCTGGGTCTCCTCTCAGCACGACGAGCGAGGTCCCTTGAATCCAGCAACTCTGTCCAAGTGACTCCCACAGTCCAGTGACTCTTCAGTCCAAGTTTGGTGGAGGTAAGTCCTTGCCTCCCCACGCCAGACTGCATTGCTGGGAGCCGTGACTTTTGCAGCTACTCCGGCCTCCGTGCACTTCCGGTGGAAATCCTTTGTGCACAGTCCAGCCTGGGTCCACGGCACTCTAACCTGCATTGCACGACCTCCTAAGTTGTTCTCCGGCGACGTGGGACTCCTTTGTGCGACTTTGGGTGAGCACCGTTTCACGCATCCTTGTAGTGCCTGGTTCTGGCTCTTCTGCGGGTGCTGCCTGCTGCTGAGAGGGCTCCTTGTCTTGCTCGATGCCCCCTCTGTCCCCTGACGCAATTGGCGACATCCTGGTCCCTCCTGGGCCACAGCAGCATCCAAAAACCTTTACCGCACAATTTGCAGCTAGCAAGGCTTGTTGGCGGTCTTTCGGCGGGAAAACACTTCTGCACGACTCTCCACGGCGTGAGGGATCCGTCCTCCAAAGGGGAAGTCTCTAGCCTTTGTCGTTCCTGCAGAAACCTAAGCTTCTACTGTCCAGTAGCAGCTTCTTTGCACCCACAGCTGGCATTTCCTGGGCATCTGCCCATCTCCGACTTGCTTGTGACTTTTGGACTTGGTCCCCTTGTTCCACAGGTACCCTCGACTGGAAATCCATCGTTGTTGCATTGCTGGTTTGTGTCTTTCCTGCAGAATTCCCCTATCACGACTTCTAAGTCCTTTGGGGAACTTTAGTGCACTTTGCACTCACTTTTCAGGGTCTTGGGGTGGGATATTTTTCTAACCCTTACTATTTTCTAATAGTCCCAGCGACCCTCTACAAGGTCACATAGGTTTGGGGTCCATTCGTGGTTCGCATTCTACTTTTGGAGTATATGGTTTGTGTTGCCCCTATCCCTATGTGTCCCCATTGCATCCTATTGTAACTATACATTGTTTGCACTGTTTTCTAATACTATTACTGCATATTTTGGTATTGTGTATATATATCTTGTGTATATTTGCTATCCTCATACTGAGGGTACACTCTGAGATACTTTGGCATATTGTCATAAAAATAAAGTACCTTTATTTTTAGTATAACTGTGTATTGTGTGTTCTTATGATATTGTGCATATGACACTAAGTGGTACTGTAGGAGCTTCACTCGTCTCCTAGTTCAGCCTAAGCTGCTCTGCTAAGCTACCATTATCTATCAGCCTATGCTGCTAGACACCCTATACACTAATAAGGGATAACTGGGCCTGGTGCAAGGTGCAAGTACCCCTTGGTACTCACTACAAGCCAGTCGAGCCTCCTACACTGTGCCCTTTCTTCCCTTGTGTAGTAGGTTTCAGTACTTACCGTCGTCGTCTTTGTCAGCGGTCTCAGTCGAGGAGGTATGTGGCAAGGAGCAGGGCTGGCATGATCTGCAACTCTCTATCCATTTCTGCTTTGGCATGTGTGTGTGCCTCCAGTGAGTGTTTCCTTTTATATGGTTCATTTTGGCCTGGTTTTGTGTGCCGGTGGTTCCCGCCCCAGAACTGACGACGGTCTAGTGCTTCATTATTTGATGGGCGGGTAGGGCCTTTTCGTTGGACTGTGGTGGGCTTTGCCGTCATTGTCTGCACTCCTCTGCTGGCAGTGAGTGGTTTTCAGGCTGCCTGTGTTTAAGGTGGTTCGTTATTTGGCGGTCCAGACCACACGCTGGTGCGGTGTTTACCGCCTGTTCATAATGAGGGCCTATATCTCCTTTCGGAGTTCTCCGGGTATGGAGAGTCTGCTCTCTGACTTCATCTGTCTTTAATTTGCTATTGTTTATCCCAACGCTTTTTAGAAGTCTCCTTTACTTGTTTGGTATCTTACTTAGGGGTGGTACTCTGTATTTCAGGCTTTTTCTGCTTGGCTCCCAAACTATCCCATCCTATACTGGTATAGGTATCGGAAATTATTTTTGATAGCTATTTCTCCTGTTACAAGTGTGGAATCTCTTGGAGCCACTGGCGTATAGTCA